>NW_023601653.1:24650389-25169411 GCF_014898055.3 Talpa occidentalis | reverse complement strand
TTGTTGATTTTGATTTTCACTTTCTTAATAGTTTTTCATTTTCCTGGTCATTATTTAAGTTTTCTAGATTCCTGCTATGAGTGAGACCATCCGTATTTTCTTTTTTCTTTTTGTTATTTCGCTGAGCATGATCCCTTCCAGCGCCATCCATGTTGCAAGCAAATTGCATGTGTTATCTTTTTTGAATGCTGAGTAATATTCCATGGTATATATGTACCACACTTCTTGATCCAGTCATCTATTTTTTGGGCATTTGGGTTGTTTTTCCAAAGCTTAGCTATTGTAAACAGTGCTGCTATAAACATAGGGTGCAGGTGTTCTTTGGAATTGATGTTTCTGTGTCCTTTGGTAAATACCTAGGAGTGGAATTGCTGGTCATATGGAAGCTCTATGTTTAGTAGGTCCAGAAATCTCCACACAGCTTTCCACAGTGGTTGGACCAGTTTGCACTCCACCAACAGTGCAGAAAGGTTCCTTTTTCTCCACACCCTCGCCAACATTTGTTGTTGCTAGTTTTTTTAATATGTGCCATTCTCACTGGTGTAAGATGGTATCTCATGGTAGTTTTGATTTGCATTTCCCTGATGACAAGTGATGTTGAACATTTTTTCATATGCCTGTTGGCCATTTGCATTTCCTCTTCAGAGAAAGTTTCTTTTAAGCTCTTCTGCCCATTTTTTGACTGGATTATTTTTCTTTGTTGTTGTTGAGTCTCATCAGCTCTTTGCAGATTTTTGTGATCAGTCTTTATCATTAGTATTGGGTGCAAAATGTTCTCCCAGTTGGTGGGTTTCTCTTTGTTTTTGTTATTGTCTCTTTTGCTGTGCAAAAGCTCTTTAATTTGATATAGTCCCAGCTGTTTATCTTTGCCTTCACTATCACTGCTTTGGGTGATGTGTCTGTAAAGATGTCTTTGATGTGCAAATCACGTAGTGTTTCGCCTATATTTCCTTCTATATATTTTATGGTTTCAGGTCTTATGTCTAGTTCTTTAATCCATTTTGAGTTGATTTTTGTGTATGGTGTGAGGTGGTGGTCAAGCTTCATTCTTTTGCATGTAGCGACCCAGTTTCCCAGCACCATTTATGAACAAACTTTCTTTGCTCCAATGCATAGTCTTTGCTCCTTTGTCAAAGATTAGTTGACCATAAATCTGTGGGTTTATTTCTGGATTTTCTATTCGATTCCATTGGTCTGTATGTCTGTTCTTGTTCAATACATGCAGTTTTGATGATTATGGCTTTGTAGTATAGTTTTGAAGTCTGGGAGTCTGATGCCTCCATTCCCTTCTTTTTTTTCAGGAGAGCTTTGGCTATTCGGGGTTTTTTGTGATTCCATATGAATTTCATCAATAATTTTTTCTATTTTTTGAAAGAATGACATTGAAATTTTGATTGGAAAGCATTGAATCTGTATATTGCTTTTGGAAGGATGGCCATTTTAAATTGTTTATTCTTCCAATCCATGAGCAGGGGGATGTCTCTCCATTTCTTTGTGTCTTCTTCTATTTCTTTTAACAGTGTTTTATAGTTTTCTTTGTATAGGTCCTTTACCTCTTTTGTTAGATTTATTCCCCAATATTTGATTTTTTTTGTTTCAATAACAAAGGGATGGTCTTTTCGATTTCTTCTTCTTCAGATTTATTGTTTGTGTATAGGAAGGCTACTGACTTTTGCGTGTTGATTTTGTATCCTGCCACTTTACTGAACTGATTGATGAGTTGAATTAGCTTTTCTGTGAGTTTTTTGGGGTTCTCTATGTATAATATCATATGTCTGCAAATAGTGATAGTTTGACTTCTTCTTTTCCTATTTGGATTCCTTGGATGTCTTTCTCTTGTCTTATTGCCCTGGCTAGGACTTCCAGTATTATATTGAAAAGCAATGGTGAGAGTGGACATCCTTGTCTTGTTCCAGATCTTAATGGAATTGCTTTCAGCTTTTCACCATTGAGAATGATACTGGCTGTTGGCTTGTCATAGATGGCCTTTATGATGTTGAGGTATGTTCCTTGTATCCCAAGAACTTCAAGGGCTTTTATCATGAATGGGTGTTGCACTTTGTCGAAAGCTTTCTCAGCATCTATTGATATTATCATATGGTTTTATATTTCTTTTTGTTGATGTGTTGGATAACGTTGATTGATTTTCGGATGTTAAACCATCCTTGTGCCCCTGGAATGAATCCAACTTGGTCGTGGTGAATTATCTTATGGATACATTGTTGGATTCTGATAGCTAAAATTTTATTGAGGATTTTTGCATCAGTGTTCATTAGGGAGATTGGCCTGTAGTTTTCCTTTTTTGTGTTGTCCTTGTTCGGTTTTGGTATTAGTGTAATGTTGGCTTCATAGAACGTGTTTGGTATTGTCCCTTCCTTCTCAATTTTTTGGAAGAGTTTGTGAAGGATAGGCACTAATTCGTCTCTGAATGTTTGGTAGAATTCATTTGTAAATCCATCAGGTCCTGGGCTTTTGTTTTTGGGAGGTTTTTGATTACCATTTCAATTTCGCTAATTGTAATTGGTCTGTTTAGGTGTTCTATTTCTTCTTTATCTAGCTTTGGGTGATTGTAGAGTTGTAGGAATTTGTCCATCTCCTCTAGATTGTTAAACTTGTTTCCATATAACTGTTCATAGTAGTTACTGATTATTCTTTTGATTTCTGCTGTGTCCGTTGTGATTTCTCCTCTTTCATTGATGATCCTGTTTATTTGTGCTTTCTCCCTTTTTTCCTTTGTGAGCCTGGCTAGGGGTTTGTCTATTTTATTGATTTTTTCAAAGAACCAGCTCTTGGTTTCATTGATCTTTTGGATTGTTTTTTTAGTTTCAATTTCATTTATTTCTGCTTTGGTTTTTATTATTTCTTTTCTTCTACTGGTTTTGGGGTTTTCTTGTTGTTCTTTTTCTAGATCTTTGAGCTTCGAGATTAGGTTGTTTCTTTGCGTTCTTTCTTGTTTCTTGATGTGAGCTTCTATTGCTATATATTTTCCTCTTATTACTGCTTTTGCTGCATCCCATACATTTAGGATATTGGTGTCCTCCTTGTCGTTCAATTCAAAAATTTTTTTAATTTCTTCTTTGATCTCC
Organism: Talpa occidentalis; assembly: GCF_014898055.3. Taxonomy (NCBI): domain Eukaryota; kingdom Metazoa; phylum Chordata; class Mammalia; order Eulipotyphla; family Talpidae; genus Talpa; species Talpa occidentalis. The sequence goes on along the minus strand of NW_023601653.1, from coordinate 25,166,325 downwards.
TCATTAGTCCAATGGTCTTCCAGTAGTGTGGTTTTTAATCTCCATGAGGTAGGAAAGTTCCTTGCCTTCTTTTTATGGTTTATTTCTAGTTTGATGCCTTCATGGTCAGAAAAGATGGTTGATATGATTTCAATCTTGGTGTATCTGTTGATGTTTGTCTTGTGCCCCAGTATGTGATCGATCCTGGAGAATGATCCGTGTGCGCTTGAGAAAATGTGTACTCCGTTTTTTTGGGTTTAGTGTTCTATAGATGTCTGTTAAGCCCAATTGCTCTAGGTCTTTATTTAGAGCTTTGGTTTCTTTACTTATTTTTTGTCTTGTTGATCTATCCATTGTTGATAGTGGTGTGTTGAAGTCTCCCACTACGTATGTGTTTTCTCTGATGTCTGTTTTCAGAGAGGACAACAGTTGTCTGATATATTTTGGTGCTCCTTCGTTTGGTGAGTATATGTTAATGAGTGTTATTTCTTCTTGAAGTATTGTCCCCTTGATCATAATGTAGTGACCATTGGGGTCTCTTTTTATCTTTTTGAGTTTGAAATCTGTTTTATCTGATATAAGTATAGCTGTTCCTGCTTTCTTTTTTGGTCCATTTGCTTGTAGGATTGTTTTCCATCCTTTAACTTTGAGCCTATTTTTATCTTTTGTAGCTAAATGTGTTTCCTGGAGACAGCAAAAGGTTGGGTTTTGTTTCTTAATCCAGGCTGCAACTCTGTCTTTTTATTGAAGAGTTTAGTCCATTTACATTTAGAGTTAATATTGATATGTTAACATCTGTATTTGCCATTGTGTTTGTCTTTCCTTTGATTTTATTTATTTATTCTTTTAATAACTTTTTTTTTTTTTTTTTTTTTGGCCTTCTTTCATTGTTATTCGTCGCTCTGAGGTTCTGGCTTTAGAACTCCTTGTAGTATTTTTTGGAGTGGGGGTTTAGTTGCAATGAAATTCCGGAGTTTCTGTTTGTCTGGGAAGGTCCATATTCTTTCTTCAAAGAGGAAGGAGAGCTTTGCGGGATAGAGTATTCTTGGTTGGCATCTGTTTTCTTGGAGTCTGTTGACTATGTCCCTCCACTCTCTCCTTGCCCGTAGTGTTTCTTCGGAGAAGTCTGATGTCAGCCTGATTGGTTTTCCTTTGAATGTTATCTGTTTCTTCCCTCTTGCCAGCTTCATTATTTTTTCCTTGTCCTGGATTCTTGGGAGCTTTACTATTATGTGTCTTGCTGTATTTTTCCTTTCGTCGTGGAAGTTTGGTGTTCTTCTTGCTTCTTGTATATCAATTTTCAGCTCCTTCTTCACATTTGGGAAGTTCTCTTCAATTATCTCTTTGAATATTTTCTCTGTTCCTACATCTCTCTCCTCTCCTTCTGGTATTCCTATAACTCTTATATTTCCTTTCCTCATGGAGTCAGATAGTTCCCGAAGTCTTTCTTCGTTCTTTTTCCTTCGTACTTCTCTTTCCTTCTCTGTTTTGGTTCTTTTTATTTCTGTGTCTTCAAGATTACTTATTCGTTCTTCCATTTCATCTATTCTGCTTTCATTGCTTTTCCCAGAATTCTTTAGTTCTTCCATTAATTCTTTGATCTCCTGCATTTCTTTTACTTCCCTCTTTAGGGACTCAATTTCTTTCTTCTGACCATTGTTTTCCCTCTCTAGGGACTCAATTGCATTCTTCTGATCGTTGATTATTTTTCCCTTATCATTGTTTTCCTTTATGACTTCTGTCAGTTTTTTAATCACGGCAATTTTAAATTCTCTTTCTGGAAGGCTCAGAAATTCTTCCAAGTTATTGTCGTTGCAATCTGGGGGCTGGCTTTCTTTTTGTGGTGTGCTTTTTCTCTGGAGAGTTGCTAGGTTGCGTGTGGTTCTTCTCCTCCCTACTGTCTGTTTTCTAATTTGCCGTATGCGTTGGGACACTGTGTTGTTGGGACTTGCCGGCATCTTGGGTGGGCTTCTCTGTTCCCCTCTGGTTCTTCCAGGAGTCATCTGTCAGTTTCAAGCAGCCTTTACTGGAGAAAGGTCCCTGTTCTAAAATGCCGATGTGGGGACACACTCCCCTGTGCGCCTGGTCTGCCCCGGCGGTGGGTTCCTGCTCCCCTCTGGGCTTGGACTGCAGGCCAGAGGGGGTCTGGCGTGGGCGAACTTCCCCCGCTCACCTCTGGCTCCTGAGGAAGCCTTCTGCAGGTAGTCTTTACTGAAGAAATGTCCCTGTTCTAAAATGGTGATGTGGGACACACTCCCTGCGCTTCTGGTCTCAGGCACACTATTCTGCGCGCCTGGTCTGCCCCGGCTGTGGGTGCTCGCTCTCCCTGTGGGCTCAGACTACTTGTTCAGAAGGGGCCCGGTGTGGGCTAACTCCCCAGCTGGCCACTAGCTCCTTCAGTAGCCTGTGCTGGGGTCAAGTCGCTAGGTGGCACCAGAGATCTCTCCTAGAGCCCTTGGGGAGCTGATTTTCCACCCCGTGGGACAGGGAGCAGAGCGGGGATGGTAGGGTACACCTCAACGCTTTGGGGTGCTGTGTCTGCCTTGTGCCCCACCGTCGTGGGGAACCCAAGCCCCTAATTTCGTGCCCCGGGTCTCAGTTCCAAAGCCCTCAGTTCCAGGACGCGGGCTGTAGCCCAGATCAGTGGCGCGGGAATGGCGCCTTTTGAATCCCGCTCCCCTGCCTGGGCGCCTTGTTCCTGCTCACTCAGGGAGGGCCTCCGCCGTCTCCCCGCAAGCCTAGGTCGCAGGCGCAGGGCCCTGGGCAGCTGCATTCCGAGCGCCGCTTTCGCGCAAGCTTACCGGGCGGCTGGGGCTGTGTGCTGGTGCTGGGCTCCTCCTGGTGGGCGGGGCTCTCTTTACTGGCGCCTGGAGCTCACCTCCGCGGCGGATCCTGCAGGGTTCGCCTCAGCTCCCGTTCACGGGGTGTGGTGGCTGAAATAGTTCCTTTCCACTCACAGTCCCACTTGCTGCATCCGTTTTTCTTGTTGGGCGTTTTGGTTTGTTGTTTCCCTCGTCTCTGCCGGTCGGAGAGTGCCGCCTCTGTGGGCGGGGGAGGGGAGCAGGGTTCTGCGCTTCCCTCCCTTCTCGTCCTCTTTTATGGCAACTTTCTTCTTCGGGCAGTTTGCTGGAGTCGTCCGTTTATCTTCCCTGTCTCAGTTCTCACTGGGACCTGCCGCTTTTCCTCCCTATTAACTTTTTTTAATGGGAGATCTTACTCGCAGAGTCTCCTCGCCGCCATGTTGCTCCGCCTCGATGAACACTTTTCTAAGGTAACTTGTATCACAGCTATAACAGATTAGGAATCATGCACATAACAGAAGCAAGATTTTATCTTATCAGTTTATAATTTATGCACTAAATAACTTCTATGAAATAATTTAAAGCAGATTTAAATGAAAAGAACACATTGAATAAGTTTTAATAACTATATATTAATGAAATAAATTATATACCAAATACTGTTATTAATAGAATTCAGATGTGTTATGATTAAATTTAGTGTCTAATTTTTTTCTGCATAGTACAATTTAAAGAAAATTAAAACCTGAAATACATTTTCTATAACATACAGTTTTGGTTGTATTTGCCATACTCTAGGGCTCATAATAACTATTTCAATAATTACGTCTTAGATGATAGTCCTTATAACCCAATAGTAGGTTTTATTATCTTCCCTTTACAGATGAGGATACTGAGGCAGAAAGAAATTTAAAAAGTCCTTCGAGTTTACAGAAAAGTAGTAAAGTAAGAACTTAAATTCTCATCTATACCAACTGCAAAAATTCTTCCCACTACTTAGCAATGACCCTCTAAGCTAACCCCAGGAAGATATTCTACACAACACACCAAGACCTCTAAAGAATTCTACAGAGAATAAAGTCTATTGATAGTAAATGTGAAAATTAAGATCTTGAGTGCTGTATCTATTACATTTTCATATGTAACCAAAATAATTTCATGTAGGTAATCTTACTGCAGGATATTGACCTAAGAAGTCACCTGATGATGAATAAATTATTTATGTTTCATGGTCTATAGTAATACTTACTCTAGAGAAATGAGCCAATTAGTACTCCCTTATGGCCCTATCAAAATCATGTTAGGATATAACATTATATGACAAAATTGTCTCCTAGATATTTATCATATTTTGTTGAAATTAACATAATAAGTTGTCAGAAATTATTAATATTGACATCCAGGTTAATTCACCATAGGTAATATCTGAATTGAAGGAAATTTGGACTAGGTTGGTGACAATGGAAAAAGGACTGGATTAAAGAGATATAAAAAAAAATTGATGAGATGATATAGGATTGAATACAGAAACTGAGGAAAAGGAAGCTGTCAATAATGGTTCTACACTTTATGATGTTTAGGGACACAAGAAAACTGAAAGAGGATGAGATGTGAGTTGACTGACAATAACTGGGTAATAATGCCAAATAAGGGGTGATTATATCCATCCAAGCTGACAGGAAAGAGTAGGACTAGACATAAAGCAAATTTCCTTATTTAGAGATATTCCTCAGGAACACTTGCATATAGCTGAAAGATAAGGCAAGCTGGGAGGAAGAAAACTTATGACTAAACTCTTAAGGAACTCCAACATTTAATGACCATGTAACAGAAAATAAGCCTATGAAGTAGATGACCAAAAGGTTATCATATGTAGAAGTAAAACAGATACAATTCCTCCAAAGGAGGTGAAAAGAAATCCAAAAATGAGACAAGACCATTCAATATGTCAAATGCTGCTAAAAATAGAGTTGAAGGCTGAAATGTTGCCTTTTTTATCTCTGTTTCCAACTTAATCTATTAATATATGTTCTTTGACATTATTTTAATGTAAAAGCATTCTGTTTAATGATTCATTGATGAATTACACTATTTTTCAACTTCTAAGCACTGATAAATTGAATTCATTAGGAAAATAGTAATGGAGAAACTAAGGATACAGGACTTTAAGATTTAATAATTCCAGGTCTTTAAGACTTAACAATTTCAAACTTTTACTTTATGTAGACTCAGATTTATCTGAAAAATATTGCAAATTTTATCAATAGCATTAATATAATACTGTCTTGAAAACTAAGACTAGACATTAGGTCAAGTAAAATAATTTAAGTAAATTGAATCCATTAAAAAATTGTAAAGGGAGATTACACTGTAGAATCAATTTGCTCTTTAAAGTTTTTAAGTATATTTTCAATTGTTACTTTCATTTCATCTTCTTGACCTAAGCACAATTAAAATACAACATTTGCTATGATGGCATTGCAAATACATCACATGGAATAAAAATAAAGTTAACTTTAAGTTATACACAACTGAAATTTAGAGAAATCAAGTTTCAGTCAGAATATAGACATAATCGATTAGCCAAATGAGAATTGCCACAATATGTAAACAAATGTTTTATTTCAAAGTTTTTATTTGGATTAGTATATGGACATGTGTGCATGCACACATACATTTTAGTGTTTTCACACGTGAATTAGATGGAGATTTTAAATATTAAGCATGTCATTGTAAATGAGAATTAAAACTGAAATTTTTATCTTTATGTTGGGATTTTTAAGTTTGAATAAGTAACATCTTCCTTCCCTTTTAAAATTGGAAGTTAATTGAGATATCAGGCATAAGAGACAAAAACTATTGAAATGATGCATCATCTTTATGATGGAAACACTTTCTAAAGAATTTGCTTTAAGTCTGCAGCATAGAAGGTTTGCTAATACTGCAAACTAGAAATAAACAAGACCTAAAAATAGACCTAAATATTGAATAGCCTAAAATATTTAAAGCTTCCCTGCTAAGCTTCATAGTGAAGGCACAAAGACTTCTGATTTTGAAGCTAGCACAAAAACAGTGAGGAAAGGGAAGATGAAGTGAATGCAAATGATTTATTTTACAAAATTTAGCAAATAATATTTATCTACGGAGATAAGTATGTGAGTAGTGGGGAAAGAGGTCAAGTATAATTCTGAGCCAGAAAGTCCTTTTGCTTGGAAGGAGGGAAAAGGTGATTCTCTCCAATCTAAATTATGCATTGATAAATATATAAGTTAATTTGGCTTAAAATTAGACACACAACACAAAACACACACAAACATACCTGTCAGGTATATCATAGCAAATTCCTTTTCATTTAGTTTCTTACTTTATATGTTTATAAATGATGAATTATTCTATTCTATGAAAAAAAAGAATCTAAATGAGTAATAAAGACTAATAAGTGAATAAAGACTTTACTGATATAATGAACTTAAAATTTTCAGCATGTTCATGTAGCCAATAAGAAAAATAGTGGCAAAAAAATCAATGCAAGATGTAGAACTATTACATAAGTTTGTAGAGAAAACTGACTTGCAAATATTTTACATTTTATCATATACATCACACTTATACCAAATATATATATGTACATTTGCTAACTTTAACATGAATAGTTACATAATAGAGCCTATAAACTGCATCTCAAAAGTATCAAATATTTGCTAAATTCCTTTTATATAAAGGCATTCTTATAGACCAAATCAATGTTTTCCATCTTAACTGGGGGTTTACTTTTTACTATATCTGCTACAAAGAGAAGCCAATGAGAGTTTCTGCCTCTTCTATGTTATACCTTTAACCTTTCAGGCATCTCAAAACACATCAGAGGCACTGTATTGAGGCCACTGTATGAGCCACCTTCAGTTTAAGTGGAAATTACTAGTAAAATTTTTAATATAAATGATGAAAATTTGAATTCATATCGATGTATGATAAACAGACTCCAGGTATTAGAAACTAGGGGAAAAATGAGCAAAGAAACATGAGATGTAGAAGTGTTGTTAGAAAACTAAAGGCAGTCTCAGCAACTTACTAGCTAGATCCAGAGAAGATTCTGGTTTCCTTGCCACTTGTACTTAGAGATACAACCTTATACTTCACAAAGTCACTGACATGGTTCTTGTGCTCTCACTCATCACCTATTGGGGCTACTCTTTATTTTATGGCAATAGAAATCACACATAACACTTCTCAGTAATTTAGCTGTCTCCTAGAACCATTCTTTCCACATATCCCTGTCAATGAATGCAATGACAACAAGGACCAATTGCAAAGCTAGTGAAATTATAAAACAGCCTGGCTGATTTTCATTTTTCCATCATGAATATGTTGGTAGATGTGGAAATTCATAGGAAAAAGGAACCATGAAAAAAGGGAATTTGATTACTATATTCCCAACTTCTAAACATATAGTAAATGCTAAAATAATGTTTGTGAGATAGAAGGAGAGCAAATAAACCACTGGTATAAAATTAGGGTGAGATGTGGAAGAACATAGGGGACAGAACTTGATTACAGCAATTAGAAAATACATTCTCAGAATGTTTCATCTCTAAGTGCTTGAGTGTCCAAATAGACCTAAGTGTCTCTAGAAAATTCAGAACTCATTCTCATGGTAAGATGGTTTCAATGAAACTCCTTATATTTGGCAACCATTTCCAATGAAGTTTTTGCCTGAAAAATTAGCTGATGAAGTCAGAAGACATGTCCATTAGTCTTGAAAAGTAGACCATATGCAGAAAATTTTACATGAAGCTTTTACCCCACTCTTCCCCATGGTCATAGGCAGGTTCTTTCTTTCAGCTGCTTGGCCTATGGAAGGCTTCAAGTTCTGTTCTTTAAAGATAGGGATTGTGGGGTCTTCCTGGTGGCACAGGGGTTAAAGACAGCACTATCAAGCTACTACCAGCCACTACAGAGTGAGTTTGATCCCCTGCAGGCCAGGAAGCAACCCACATGGCACAGCAGACCTCTCCTGTCTTGCCTGCTGCTCTCCTCAGCAGTCTATTTCAGCACATGTCTGTTCTGTTCCCCACTCTCTCTGGTGAATCCTCTCACCTCCTGCACCTCTTTCTAGCTTACACCCGAGTTCTTGCAATGCATAAATAAATATTAAAAAAAAATAAAAGATGGGGACTGAGAAATTTAATACAGAAGTATTTGCCTCATCTTACTTCTCTCCAGGCATTGGGTTATCAGTTCTGTAAATCTTTTTATAAAAAATTTATTGGAAAATCTAACAATCTTCTTGAAACTCCATTCAGGAGGTAGACTTATTCAAGCTCATATTATGAGTGAAGAGATAAAATCCAGTCTTGTAACAGAAGCCACTGGCTCAGTTTATCAAAAATCAATTTGCTAATTTTCCTCTTGGAAGCAACACCATAATTTGATTAAATTTTAGCAACATGCTGGCTAGTGCTAGACACAATGAATATACACTGCATAAAATCCTGCTCATTTTCTGCTATCACTCACTCATCAAAAAGTATTTGTTTATTGCTAAGCACAATGTTAGATACTGGTAAGGCAGCAGAGAACTTGATTGACATTACCCCTTTCCATAGAACTCCTCAGGTGGTGGTGGAGGAAAATTTAAACTTCTTAGACAACAAATATAATAATTCACAATCTAGTAAGTGATATAAAAGGTGTGGGGAGGGCCTCCCTGCTGGCACAAGGCATTAAGTCTCAGCACTATGAAGCTATCCATAGCCACTGCAGCACGAGTTCGATCTCTGACAAGGAGCTAACCCACATGGCACAACAGACCTCTCCTGTCTCGCCCTCAGCAGTGTATTTCAGTCAATCTGCCTGCTCTGTTTGAATCCTTTCACCCCATTCCCCCCCCACACCCACACCAACACGCCCCTACCTCTGGCCTACACCCAGCTATTGTATGCATAAATAAATATATTTAAAAATCTTTAAAAAAAAAAGTTCCATGGAAGGCTAAAATTGAAGATAGTTGAAACCATTGAGAAATACTTTAGGTAGAATAGTCACAACTCATTCCTTGGAAGGTAACATTTAATCCAAGAGGTGAAAGAAGAAACGATGTTTGTAGCTAAAAGCAGAATTGGAAGAAAAGCATCTAAAGTGTCACTTGATGTTAGTCAGAGGAATGGATTATGTCCCCTAAAGAGCCAGGAGTGAACATTTTGACAGATTTCTGATGAATTGGACTGGGCAAGAATTTTTATACTGCAGGTAATTTACATGGGGAGTTTTCAAATGTCTTAGGTGTCTACCTGCTAATGCTTATGCTGCTACTCTTTGTTCCCACAAATCCTTGTTTCCAGCCAGCAGTTAATCCAACCACCAAGAGTTTTCAAATAATTTTCACTAAGGAACTAGAGAGAAACAACCTAAGTATCATTAGGTATTTCTGTTCTAAAAGTGGACACAAAGAGATGACAAAGTCATTAAGATGAAAAGGAGCAAAGTTCTAATGGATTATAGGGCAGGCAAATGAGTTTGGTAAATCATGCCCACCTACTGTTAAGAAGCTAGTATTGAGATTTATATACTGAAGGAAGTAGAGAACTTTGGATCATTTTTGAAAATTATGGTACTAACTTGAATAGATTGTGCAACACACAGTGATCAGTGTTCAGTGCTGACTGGGTCACAGTCTTAAAATTGCTCCTGTCCCCTTTATCAATTCAAACTCGTTACAATTATCAAGAGTCCTTATGGGGCCTCCCTGGTGGCACAAGGTGGCACAAGGGGTTAAGACGCAACCTATGAAGCTATATGTAGCTACTGCACACTGAACTTGATCCCTGGACAGGGAGCTACCCACATGGCACAGCAGAACTCTCCTGTCGCACCCGCTGCTCCCCTCAGCAGTGTATTTCAGTCAGTCTGCCTGTTCTGCTTCCCACTCTGTCTCTGATGAATCCTCTTACCCACCCCCCACCTATGGCCTATACCCCAGTTCTTGTATGCATAAATAAATAAATCTTAATAAAAAAGAGTCGTCATGTTTGATAATTATTTTAGAAAACAAAAACTTATTATCAATGTTACTTCTTTCATTGAAAAAATAATTCTATGGCTGTATTTTTTCATGGTTATTAGCTTGAGTAGAGGATATTTTGTTTAACTGTCAATCTTTGACCACTTCTAAATTATCAAACAATGTACACTGATACTATGAATAGTTTGACACATTACCCCACAATCATTTAATTTGTACAAATATAATATGGCTTATGATTCACTAAGAAAACACAGATTTTTATGAAATATGTATACCCAGTAGCATTTTGATTCAATAAAATGTTTTAAAACTATTTTTTCAAACATTTGGGGTTTGGCAAAACATAAAATACCTTGGCCAGGCAGTCTTCCTCTCAATTTTGAAACCCAGTGAATTTCAAGAAAATTTAACTCATATATTTCCAGTATATTTACACTTAGTTTATTTAAATGGTGTTTTGTAAGAGCTCTGTGAGGTCCTCGAAGTCAATAACAAGTTTATAAAGTGTTTTAAATTTCCTTTACATTGAACCAGGTGAGTAAATTTTATATAAAATAATAAAAATTATGAATTTGCCTTAAAATATAAAATTATGTAACACTCACTGTAATCAAACTGTATAAAAGTTACATATTATTCCCAAATAGATCTAAATAATAAGGCATTAGCTGCCACCCACGCTTCCCCTGTGTAAGGCTGGGCTGGAACGGAGTTGAAGGAGCCTACTGAGATCAACAGAGAGTGAAACATCTGGTCTGTGGATTGATTTCCAAGCAAACTACACAAATTAAATGTCTCAAACTTTTTTTGTAAAGTAACTGGCTCTATTAATCATATCTGAGTGCTCACATTCACTAACTGTGACTTTGGACAAGGCATTTAACTCATACCACCACCACCCATCTCCCCCCACCACTCTCATTTTAAGCCAAAAAAAAAAAAAATGTTAATAATATAGAACAAACCTACGGGGTCAGAGTGAGGAATAAGTGATAGTATAAGGGTAAACTTTTTATGAAGTAGACCTACATACAGTAGGTGCTCAGTAATCAAAATGATAGTTTTGTGCTTTTGACTTAAGATTAGCTACAATAACTTTTTTTTTTTAAGATTTGTTTTTATACAAGAACCGGGGTACAGGCCAGATGCGTGGGAGGGTGAGTGGATTCACCAGAGACAGAGCAGGGAGCAGAACAGGCAGACTGACAAAATATACTGCTGAGGGGAGCAGTGGGCGAGACAGGAGAGGTTTGCCACGACATTTGGGATTCTCACCAACCAGCCCGCTGGGATCGAACCTGTGCTGCAGAGGCTGCAGACAGCTTCACAGTGCGGTGCTCAACCGCCTGCACCACCAGGGAGACCATACAATAACTTTTCTAACCTCAACTGCCTTTCTTGAGTTGAAGACCCATGATGCCAGTTTACATGGAAAAATGAGTGAAACAATAGAAAATCAGCTAGAATCAGAGCAAAAACAAGAACTTTCTAGTTTTGTTTATGATGTTGGTGAATGAAGAGAACACTGTCCTGGGAAAGAGGACAGAGGTTCCCATTCTCTGCACTGCCATTCATTCTATAATAGCAGGTAAGTTACATAACAGCATTGGCCTCAGCACCAGCTATTCCATTATGTGTTTTGACTAGACAACCCCAGGTTTCTTCCAAATTTCCATTAGAATTGCTTACCTCAGCGACAAACTAGGCAAAAATCTATCATGCATGTTAGCTAATGACTATTATTTTCTAAATATATTAGGCCATTTTTATATACACTAGGCCACAACTTGCTTAAGCATTAGAAAGATGCTTGTAGTTGCTAGTTATAATTAACATATGTTATAAATGAGCTTGCTCATCTTTCTGCCTTCTAACATTTACTCATTCATTCAAAAGCATTATTCAATGCCAAGTACAAGTACAAGTAGGTGCCAGGGAGACAACTAAACTAATGTTGCTTCTCTACATTTTCTAAAATGTATTGAGATAACATCAAAAAGAAGTACATCAAAACTGATCCATAATTGCAAATATACTTTATATTTATACTTTTAAAAAGGTGGAAATGTAGAAAGATAAAAATATAATTATTAATCAAATATCTGATGGAGAATCTTGTATCAATACATTTTGCTCTATCTTTCAATTCAGAAAAGCATCAAAAATAGTCAAAATAATTTTATTCTCCATAAGAACATGACCATTTTTAAAATATTCTTATCCTCTATTTACTATCTTTCATCAATTGTTAACCATGTTTTATCAATTCCCCTAGGCATAGTTTGGTCACTTTGTAGTCAGAGAAACATATCCTGATTTAGTCAAAAAACAAAATTCAAGCCACCATCAAAATATCAGTTGATCTATTTGACCAGATTGGCTGAAATCATTTTGGTTATCAACCACTATTCACTATCTATGCGAGAGCTAATCATTATTCAAATTAAGAGTGAATTATTAATGCAAACAAATAAAATCTTACATTAAGAGAGAAAGCAACTGTCAAAGATCTGAGAACAATAAATGCAGAACTAAAATATGGCCTAAGTCATCTTTCAGAATTATTTCCATTTCCATATCAAACATCTCTCTGGTAGGATCTTTATTTTTCTTACACTATTGCCAAGATAAATTTAGGAGGAACATACCTTCTCAGCCAGATTGAGTCAGGCATATAATTATTTTTAGATTTTAGATTGTGGCACATATGTCATTGTTCTCTTCACAAACACCTTCCTATATCGCCTCGTTGAACTTTCCCCCCAGGTTAATAAAATAATCATGACCTAATGCTTAACAGTATGGCTTTTGCCACTTTATCACTACTATGAAAATAAATGATCTCATCATTGCCACCTTAAGATGTATTCGTTCTTTACATATCAATTACATAACTTTTGTCTCCTTCCCTTGATATTAGGGGAAATGAAAGCATAAAAAAATGAATCTGCTTTCCAGATGCTAACATTCCTGTTGAATAGAGAATATTAACAGGTATGATGTGCTGAAAGGCAGGCTTTTGACTATACATAAACTCAGACTTGGAGCAGAGAAATTCCACTGAATTTGAGAAATCAGAATTGCTTTTTTTTTTAAGATTTATTTATTTATGCATACAAGAGCTGGGGTACAGGCCAGAGATGTGGGGGGTGAGAGGATTCACCAGAGACAGAGTGGGAAACAGAACAGGCAGGCAGACTGAAATACAAGGCTGAGGGGAGCAGTGGGTGAGACAGGAGAGGTCTGCTGTGCCCTGTGGGTTGCTCCCTGGCTGGCTGGGGATCGAACTCATGCTGCAGAGGCTGTGGATTGCTTCATAGTGCAGTGCTTAATTCCTTGTGCCACCAGGGGGGGCCCCAGAATTGCTTCTGGAAGACACACAGATGCCACTCACAAAGATACACACACACATTCTTGTTGCCTAATGTCCCAACTCACATCTTGCCTTGATGTGCTGTATCTCAATTAATATATTGCTGCCTGAGAAACTTTCATTTTTGTGTGTTTTTATTTATTTTAATATTTTATTTTATATAATTCTTACATCATTTTTCATTTTTGCACAATGCATGCATTTTCATGTTGATTATACTCACCATACAATAATTGCACCCCCCTTATTTTGACCCTAATCCATCCTCTTCTCCCTGTGCCCCGTAGTGTGTCTCTGGTTTATAGTTGCTTGTTGATTTTTTATGTATTATAGTCTTTTTCCTGGTCCCTTATTTAAGTTTTTTAGATTCCTGCTATGAGTGAGACCATCCAGTATTTTTCTTTTGCTTTCTGGCTTATTTTGCTGAGCATGATCCCTTCCAGCGCCATCCATGTTGCTGCAAATTGCATGTGTTTATCTTTTTTGAATGCTGAGTAATATTCCATGGTATATATGTACCACATCTTCTTGATACAGTCATCTATTTTTGGGCATTTGGGCAGTTTCCAAAGCTTAGCTATTGTAAATAGTGCTGCTATAAACATAGGGGTGTAGGTGTTCTTTGGAATTGATGTTTCTGTGTCCTTTGGGTAAATACCTAGGAGTGGAATTGCTGGATCATATGGAAGCTCTATGTTTAGTAGGTCCAGAAATCTCCACCCCACCAACTGGGAGAACATTTTTGCACACAACACTAATGATAAAGGACTAATCACAAAAATCTACAAATAGCTGATGGGACTCAACAACAACAAAGAAAATAATCCAGTCAAAAAATGGGCAGAAGAGCTAAAAAGAAACTTCTCTGAAGAGGAAATGCAAATGGCCAACAGGCATATGAAAAAATGTTCAACATCACTTGTAATCAGGGAAATGCAAATCAAAACTACCATGAGATACCATCTTACACCAGTGAGAATGGCACATATTAAAAAAAAACTAGCAACAACAAATGTTGGCGAGGGTGTGGAGAAAAAGGAACTCTTCTGCACTGTTGGTGGGAGTGCAAACTGGTCCAACCACTATGGAGAGCTGTGTGGAGATTTCTGGACCTACTAAACATATTTTTCTTTTTCTTTCTGTCTTATTTCGCTGAGAAACTTTCTAGAGAATCTTCACTACCATCAAGGCCTATCAGGAGAACTGTGATATCTAAGCTCTCGTTACTGGAATTGATGGTCCCTAAGGTTCTGTTCTTCCAGGCATCACAATAGTGCTGGTCAGCATGCATTAAGTATGCTATGTGTCCATATGGGCCCCAAGCTTCCACTCTAACACAAATGCTTTACCAGCCTGTTATTAAAAATACCCAAACCCTACTTCCTGTGATTCAGAAATCACCACAAAGAAGCTGGTGGTGAGCAGACACTTTTTGATAAACTGTGACCTTATCCTCCCTTCGCTTTACCAATCCTCCTTTTAACAAACCAAAGGGTCAGATAAGGACAAATTGAAAAACTAATGCTTGAAAGCTGACCATAGAATTGAAGCATTCAAAGGGGGAAGAGGAAAAAGCAAATGGAGAGAGATCACAATGGGAGACTATGGTTGTTGGGGTGTGTGCACTATGGTGCTACTTCCAAAATACCAAGTTAAAAAAGTTCCACAAATATGAACAGACTGAGAAAAGAAAGGAAGGTAGGGAAAGAAGCTATTATTCACATGATCCCAAATCTTCCAAAAGATATAATACACATTCCCTTACAGAACTGAAGATTTATACTGGCATAAATTAAGTGACTTCCTAAAAATCACATCAACAAAGGGTTAAAAACCAAGTTCAGCATTGGTTAATTCCAACTTTCCCAATTAAGTTAGAAATAATTTTTAACAATGAGTGCTAATTCGGTACACTCAACGTAATGTCAGAATTATTCAAAGCAACATTTTGATTCAGACTTAACTCACTGGAAACAACAAATTGGTCAGTCAATGCAATATTATTTCTTCTATTACACTGAGAGGAATTTGTTATTTTGTAGTTTTCAAATTTTCATTGTATATTTTGTTCTTTTAGAACCATTTTTGCTTCAGAAATAATTTAAATCAGGTAATAGTGTATACAAAATATAATTTTTAAAGAAAATCTATTAATTTTGATTTTTTTTTCTTTTTGTGTCTGCTTCATTAGCCACAAAGGAATTATCTGGATGAATCTCTAAGAATTCATTTATTTTTCCTACCTAATGATTGTATAAAATCTAGTTTTGAAGAAAAGGTACATTATACATATACCTACATTTAACAATTTATAACTAAAATGTTTGACTATATTACTGATTTCTGATAAATTCTTAGCAAATTTTGAAACAAAAGTTATATTTCCTAAAAGAAATAAATGTTTCAAAGAAAAATATGCTATATATATATATTTAATTTTAACCTGTAGATGGAAATTTATCTAACTTTATAATTATAAAATCTTAGAATTCTGATATTAAATTTAATCTTTTAAAGTTAATCAAATAAAGGAAGCATAATATTTCTTTGACATTGTAATCACAAGAATGGAATGGGATATAATTCAGTAATTTTCATTACAAAATTCTCTATAAATGCTATGAAAAAATTCTTCTTGATAAAACAATTTGCTTTTAGTACATAAGGAAAACTTTAACCGTATTATAAAACATTGTTAAAATGTACTCAGAAAAAATACAGCAAAGTCCTATCTCAAGTTTAAAGCTTTCCTTCAATCATTCTATTTCTTTTAAGGCTCATGTTTGCAGAACAACATGTCACATGCCGTATTTGAAAGCAGAATCAGAACAAAGAAAAACTTGACTTCATGATGGGCTATAACTTTCCTTTTATATTTAGGAATTTTAAATGTACCCACGCTAAGGCTTCTCCCTTGGTTTTCTTTAATACTATGAGTGACATTTTTTTCTTCCTACCTTTATGACATTTCACACATGAAAGAGATTAACACAATGTGTCATGCTATTCTTTTGTATGTTAGTCTTTCTACTTCTGTTGCCTTTATTCAAAAATTTCCAGAAGCAGTTTAAAAGAGTTTTGTAGAAACCCAGGTGAGAAAGTCTAGGCTGTCAGTGGACTTCGGTCCAGAAATAAAAACCATTGTGACTCATTTCAGAAACCAATTTTCACTGTCTCACAAATATCTGGTTATCAAAGATGATCTAGATAGTGTGGTTTAAGCCCATTTTCAAAATTCAAAAGAGATACTTTTTATAATTTGTAAGAGTTTTCATTTGTCATGTTTTGAAGCAAATCATCCTTATACAAATTAAATTCACCTCAATAGTCACTGAATCCTACTCATGTTAGAGACGGTATTGTGATAGGTAGCAAAAAAATAAAATCTCTGATTTCACTCAAAATCACGTACAGGAAACAGCAATGCAAGTGATTATCAGTTTTTTCTTTCTTATCCTCCCTCTGGCTTCATTATTTTTCTCCTTGACATTACAATGCAACACTGTAGCCATACTTTTGCTAACCTTCTAAATCTTTTTCTTCTTGTCTTTGTGTCTTGCAAGACTACAATGTCTAACTGAGATGATCCTCTTTCCTTCCCCCAAGCTCTGACTGATGCTTTAAAACTGCATGTAGTCCTGGAGGCACCATAGTTGCCAGTTCAGATATTTGCTAACTCTGAGCACTTGATTTAAAGAATAATTAGCCAGCTAGAACTAACTTTAAAAATCAATTTTTAAAAAAAATGACTAGATAAAATTTTTCTAATTTCTGTAAGTTCTCTCTGCTACATAACCTTACATCTGACTATCTAGAAGCACTGAAATGCCTAAGGTGAACTCATTTAAATTGCTGACCTATATACATCTACTTTACTTCTACCTTGGAACTACTTTACATCTACTTTACTTCTACCTGTCCTTTAAATATGTTCATTTCAATTTTTTGTAACCTATTATAAAGACCAATTCTTTGTGATTCTTTTTCAACAACAGACTAAATTCTTAGAGGAAAGTTTAATGTGAACTTGGGTTGGTTAATATTTATACTGCCATCTAATATAAAATGTAAACGTATGCACTTGCAAATTTCTACAATTATCAACAAAAATTAATCCTATAGTTAACATGTATAATTCTTTCTAAGGAATGGGGGTTAAATATTGCAAAATTTCAATGAATAATCAAATAATAAAACCAGCAAAAATAGAATATTGTTAGTTTTATGTTTCTCACTTTAAGAACAGACTTTTGAGGTTAATTTCTTCAGCCAAATACCACCTATGTTTTGTCACATACCTGTATTTTGCCACATGCTTTTATTTATAGAGAAAAGCCTCGGAAGTATAGGAATTCCTCAAATAACTGCTATGGGATATCTCTAAGCTGTCAAGCTAGGGTATCAACAAAAGGCTTTGCTTGTTACTTCTAAAGGAACAAACTTTAGTAAAAGTAAAAAACATACTTTATAAGTTGAAACCACATTTAAGCCCTCTCAATCCAAATTCACATCACCAAATGCTTTAAAAAACAATAACAAGCAACTATGAACTTCAGTTGCCCCTAGGAACTTAACAGAAACAAAGACAATCTTTTCTAGAAGTTTTAAACTTCATCCTTAGTCACAGAGAATTTCCACCAATTTCTAAGAAAAAGCTTCCATTCAAAACAAACTCAGCTTACAAGGAAATGCTACAGCATGCTCTATAATCAATTTATGCCACAGAATGTGGGAAGCAATTTCAAGTCCAGATTATAAGTTAATAATAACATTAAACCATTTAAAGAATTAAAAGACAAGATTAACAAATATCTGTAGGGAATTAGAAACTGCAAAAATTATTCAACTGCAATAATAATTATTCAAATCTGGAAAGAGAACAAATAGAAAGTTCTGAAATTAAAGTGTAATGAATTTTAAAACTTAATGGATTAGGCACATGAAGAAAAAAGTAATGAATGAGAAAATGTCAGAACAAATTAGCCAATAGACAGACAAAGAAATAAAAACGGAATCACATAAACCATGTATAATCAGATCGCCATTAGGAGAGAAGAGAATGGGGTTAATATGAGACCACTAAGTGTGAGAACATTCTAAAGCTGATAAAAGATATCAAGCTGGAACAATCCAATATAGGAAAAATACAAAAGAATTTCATCTCTAGACACATCATAGTGAAGTTGCAGAAAGCCAATAGCAAAGACAGAAAATAAAGAAGAAAACACCAGGGAAAAATGCAGCCTTCAAAATAGTGATAAGCTTGATGGACAGTTCATGTCTCAATAGCAGTAACAGAAGTCAGAATGAAGTGGAATGAAAATGTTAATACACTGAAAGGAAATAAATGACAACCTTTGAAATTATATCAAGAGAAACCTTTTTTCAAGCTTGAAGGAAAAAGATATTTTCAGACAAAAGTGAGGGTTTATCACAGGTGACATTGAACTGAAGTTTACAAAATCTATTATTATGCACAAAGAAAGATACCAGATGAAGTGATTAAAAGAATGAAAGAAAAGCACAGAAACTGATAAAAATGTGGGTAAATTCAAATGAATAATCCTTGAATCAAACACGTAATATATGTTTAATAGGGTTCAATATGCAGGATGAAAATATAGGACAGGAAAAACTTGTCAAATCAGGGTAAATTGTTCTGTGGGACTTATGTTGCCTGGGAAGAAAACAATGGTCCTAAATTTAAAGTTCAATATTAAGAGTATATATAATTTCCCTGTTGGTGGAAGTAGACTAATTCAGCCCTCGTGGAAAATGGTATGCAAGTTTCTCTAAGTACTAAAAGTAGATATAATATATGATCAGCAATTCCACTTCTAGGTACCTAACTAAAATGCAACAACACTACTTCAAGGAATAGATGCAGTCCTGTGTTCACTGCAACACAATTTATGATAACCTACTTATGTAAAACAATGTAAGTACCCAAGGGCAAATGAGTAGATAAGGAAGATGTAGTACATATACACAACAGAATACTACTTAGCTGCAAAAAAATGATGAACTCTTGCCACTGGCAACAGCGTGGATAGAACTGGTTATGCCAAGCAAAATAATTTCCAGGTAGAAATACAAATGCCAGCTGTTTTCACTTATATGTAGAATAGAGCAAAACAAAAGAATCATATAGAACTAAACCAATAACAAAACCTATAAGTCTGACTGCCAAATTGAGGCTACCCATTGGGGAGGTGGCGAGGTAGAGATCAGTGTATGGATGGCCAGTGGACTATGATGTAGAACTATGAGTGCCTTGGTAGCGGGTGAGGTGTGGGAACATATATTTGGAGAGGTGTGACCTTATACCTTGGAATCATATACAGTGTTGTAAACCAATATTAATTTGATGAAGAAAGTGTGTAATATCCATGCAACTCCTATAATATTACAACTGCATACATTTCTCAATTAGTAGCAGGAAAATATGAGATAAAATTTTAAAAAAAAAGCAAAAAATGAAAAAGGGCATTAGAATTAGGACAACATATGTAAAAATAAATCAAATTATATCAGAAATCTTTAAATATGACCAGATCAAGTTTTCTAAAGAACAGAGATGTTGAGACTAATTTTAAAAACATGTACATGCTGTTTACATAGTTAAGAAAATTAATATAGAATGTAAAAATGTGAATAGGAGAGCCAAGACAATTCTAAACAAATGAAATTGAAGCTGCAATATATGTAAAGAAAAACATTACCAAAGACTTGATAATAAAAATTTGATTTGTGAGGAAGATATTTCAGTATGAAATTTCTGTCACCTAATGATAGTTCTATGTATCACTACTAATGAATCTGACATATATAATGCTAAACAAATCAGAAATAAACCTAACACTATGATTCCATTTTTGCAAAGGACTCTGCAAGCAAATGTGTTAACCAAGCCAGATAAATAGTTGTCACATCTCTAACTCCCTTATTTCCTAAAGCCTGCAAAACTTTTGTCTCTCAGAAAGAACATATTGTATTTTTTAAAAAAGGAATTGAGTTTTCTTTTGTCTTAGTAAAATTGTATAAATACAACACTTGACACTGATGAATCTGAAGGGTTCACTGCCCATTAGAAGAGGCAGCTGCTATTCTGTAGACTTTTGTTATTCAAGCATATGGGTCCAGTGTGGATATACTTTGTAAACTTTTAAGATTTTTTTTTTCATTTTGGAAAAATTCCCCAATTTTTAAATGCGGCACTTAATTCAAGTTTGTTTTAAACACTGTGTGTGACAAACACAACACATCTGCAGACAAGCTTCATCTGGGGAGCCAGAAGTTTGGAACACTTCCCTCGTTGTAATTGCCTCAGTGTGACCTTTTAGATAATCTTTCTTCTCTCGTTCTCTTTCCTCTATTCCTCCTCATACTTACTCCAAAACATTACTTCTACCCTCCTTTTGTCCCTCCTTTATACTTGACCATGTCTACTTGGTAGTTAAGTTAATGAAGTAACCTAACCTTGGTAGTAATGGTTAATGAAGTTAAATAGGAAAAATTATGTTTTTTTATGTTATAAGGAAAAGATGCATTCATGGCTTATATCAATTAATAACTACAAAATGCTAGGTTTTTTAATAAAGAACAGGTAGAAGACAAAGAGGAATAAAAAGTATATTTAAATGTTAAATGTACATTTTCAAATATAGGAAAACATGTTATTTGAAGTTATCTATATGAAATGTTATGGTATTATGTCAGATATATTATGAAAAAAATACACATAATTATGAAATTTAAAAAAGAACAATTAGAATTAGTTTGATTTATTCCACAAGGAAACTACTTTGTTGTATAAGACAGATGAAGGAAAACTGAGGTAGAGTTTGAAATAATCTTTTTCAGAAGAACGTATAAATCCATTTAATATTGGCCCACTATGGATGAAAGCAAAGAGCATGATCATTATAACATGTATAAATTGGCTTATAATTACCAACCAATCAAATCTGGCTAGTCAGTAGCAAAAAGAGTTCATTATGAAGACTGATTAGGAATGACCAAATAAACCAAGAAGTTATGGTTCATGGAATAGGATATAACCAACTTATAAAGTCACAGTAATCTCATCCACCTTAGTGCTGGTACGAAGATGGTACCTCTGTACTTACGATACATGAAGAATTCATCAGTCAGCTATTGCTGCATCACAAACATCCCAAATACTGGAGGCTTAAAATAATATATACTCTATTGTTTATATGTCTGCACCATGGTTGACAGTTCTATCTTACCTGGCTTTCTTTTGCATCTGTGAGAGTTGTGGAACAGATATAGAACTGCTAATTTTGTCTAGACTCATTCACATACATGGGATTAGCCCACTGTTAGCTGTGACATATCAGCTACTCTCCAAATGCTTTCTCATCATTTAGTACCCTAACCCAAACTTGTTTCTATAGCAAAAGCAAAAGATCATGAGGAAGAATAAACATGTGAAAGGCTCTGAACTGATATGCTGTCACTTCTGCCACATTTTGCTGGCCAAAACAAACACAGGCCAGACTTAAGGACTAGAGAAATAAAATAAATTCCAGCTCATCATAATGGATGGAACTGCAAAGACACTTTGGAAAATGTGCGAATATAGGGAGGGTTGGAAAATTGTATATTGTTGTAATCAGACCACCAAAAGATATCTAACAGAGATGATGGACATGAAAGGAGCTTTGAATTTTGTTTAAAAGAGGAAATATCATTTATAAGCATCTTACATAGTGTCTTTCTTTTCTCCTGCCCCTTAAAATTGGTGCCTTTTGTTACAGCTCCAGAAGATCAAATGAGAAATGCTTTAGCTAAAAGCTTTTTTTAAAATTTTTTTTAGCATCAAACAAGTTGAGAGCAATGATGGATCAGTTCTGAAAAGGTGATTCCTATGTGCAAAGGCTACCATGGTGGAACATTACCGATGGCAGGCAGCATCTCAAAGCAAAGGAATGCCATGATATGGCCTTAGGAGAAACTTAAAGTTTCTTCAGAAATTGTGGTCTTCACCACAATGGTACTGACTTCAAACACGAATTGATGTGTCATTTTTAAGACACATAATCTTAGTGAATGTGGCTTTTTATTAGACAATAGTCATTGATGGGTGGCTAGGGAAATACCAGGTTTCAGGAATGCAGATTTCATGGTAAGCTTTGCTAAATAAGACAATTTCAAATCCTAATCTGAAAGAGATTCTTCAAATGACAACTTGCATTTCATTGACTACATTATTTGTGAATAACTGAGTCAAAATCTTCCTGAAATTTAGTGATATCATTTAATCACTAGTAATGTTTGAAGTGTTAGAGGATTTACATTGGTTTTTGAAGTGTTCTGAAATTTACTTAAAATTCATCAAAGGTAATGTTATCATATATCCATTATCTCTGTTCTTCAATCTCAGTATCATTTATATTCCCCCACCTAAATACCCACCTGCCTCTTACAGGATCAAGGTTATAGTCTATCTACTTAATAGTTCTTTAAATTTGCTCAAATTAATTTTTCCCTTATTTCTATTATCACGTTCTTCATTACAATCACATTTTCTGCCCAGAATACTGCCTAAAAGTGAAGTTATTTTTAATCCTTTCCAATTTAGCTGTATCGTTTTATACATGAATCCTCTAAGACCCAAATCTGAACAGTGCTTTTCACACTATTTTGAATTTTTCATTTTTTTTTCCTGAAATAACTTAATAGTGAAAAAAGTTATGACTAGGACATCAAAGTCTTCCATAGCATATTTCCTGCTTAACTCTACATTCCACTTGTCTGCCTTTGCTCCCATTCTTCATGATTCAAATCTTTGGAGATGTATAAAATATGTATTCAGCATTCTTCATGCTTCAACTAGTCTGTATTTTTCTGATTAATTCTTATATACCCTCTCAATCTCATTAGAGTCACTTCTAGAATCTTTCCCTGACTCATTCGATCTGAATTAGAATTTTTCTTCTGCTTGTATGTCTCCTGTAACACTTATTACACTATTTAACTGGATGTAACCAAATATAATAGACTAAAAAAAGGTTTCTTGTTGTGTTGTGTTTGTGTATGTTTGTGCTTAATACTTATAAAGTGACTGTCACTTCATCAACAGAAGGCAGAGATAGAATCCAAGATATTTCTAATCCTATAATTTACTTTCAAAAAGTAAATCTTAAATTAAAAACAATTAAATGATATTCTAAGAGTACTCTTATTTCAAAAGGTACAAACTAAAAAACAGATGTTTATAAGAAAATATAATTCTGAGCTTAATAAAGTGACAGACAATAGCAAAGCTGGAGGAACCCAAATTAATCTATAATAAAATTCCATCTACTGCAACAATGTAGTAATGTTTACATGTCTATACCAAGTGTGTTCTTAGTTTTTTTTTATGAAGAATCATTTAGATAATTGTTAATATATTTGTCTTTTAGAAAATTATCCTTATATTACTTAAGTATTGGGTATTATTTTTAGGACCTCCTTGAAGTTGATATTTCTTTGCTAATTTCACTAAAAAGAAAACTAAAATCAAATTGTCCTTAGTAAGCTTATGCTGTCTCATTAACAGATTGCAAAATGTCTTCAAAATGGACTTTATTAATAGTCAAGCCTTGATTAGCCATTTGAATATGATGAAAATAAAATGAAACTGTGGAAGAAGCAAAATAACCTCTTTTATTACACACTCAATGTAATAAAAAGTAATCTCTGTTTACTACTTATGTTAGAATATTATGAATTGAATCATAGTCTTAATCCATATAACATTACTATGATGTTCAGAGCCATTCAATCAGACTAGGCAAATTAGTCACTCAATTTTTAATCACTTCAGAAAGCTATAAGCACAGATGGTATTGAAATATAAAATAGTAGTGCTATAAAGCAATAATATTTGTTGTATTATTAAAGTAACTTCCATTCACACACTTAGGAGATAATTTAAATGAAGTTAATCACTCGTGGTTCAAATAATAAACAGTAATTGAGCTTAGAATTTTTATTTTACTGTTTCCAGTGCAGATTTTATAATTCTTAGAGATTTTTGGAGGCAGAAAATTCTGTTTACCTATTTACACATTTATATGGACACATTTGTGGTTCAAATAATAAACAGTAATTGAGCCTGGAATTTATTTTTTAGTTCCAGTGCAGATTTTATAATTTTTGGAGAATTTTTTTTTTTTTGGAAAATTCTGTTTACCTATTTATACACATCTATGGACACATTTGTTGCAGTTCATATATTTGCCTTTACTCCTATATATTGTCTATATGCCCAGCTCTCCCATATGAAATCATCTCCTTGTGCTTTGACCACACCCATACACTGCCTTTTTTTTTAAATTTATTTATGCATATAAGAACTGGGGTACAAGCCAGAGGTAAGGGGGGGAGGGTGGTTGAGAGGTTTCATAAGAGACATAGTGAGGAGCAGAACATGCAGATCTACTGAAATGAACTGCTGAGGGGAGCAGCGGACAGGTATGCTATACCTGGTGGGTTAGCTCCTTGGCTAGGGATTGAACTTGTGTTGCAGTGGCTGTGGATAGCTTCATAGTACTGAGACATAATCCACTGCACTACCAAGGAGGCCTTATACTGCCATTTTCTTGAGATGATGAGTAAATGCTCCAGAGAATTGGTGCATTCTTTGAATAAAAGTATTTGTCAGAGACAGAAAGGTCCACATTCCCCTAAGAACTGCATATGATGAGGGGACATTTTTATTATTTTTTGTAGGAGAGACTGCTTATTATATGACCTATGTCTACTACACAAACTAATATTCTTTTTAAGTAGTGAGGGAATTACAGAATGTGTGGATGGAAGGCTTTCAGAGAACAGGTATAGGCAACTCATGATATTTGAGCACAATTAACAGATAGGTAGCTTATCAATACACAATTGGACAGCGGTTGAGCGCTGGGTTGCGATTCTGCGGAAGAGGAAAAGGCTCTCCTGAGCAGTGTACTTCTCCTTCTGCCTGTGCTGAACCCAGTGCATTCTAAGTGCCTCTATTATTTGAAACAAAAGTGTTATTATTTACATATTATAAATGAAAAAGAAGTCTAACAAGCCTTAGGTAAAGTAGGAAGACACCAAGCCATGATGAAAAGATATAGGCTTGAAAATAGTAATAGAGTTTGAAATTCTATATTGAGAGCAAAATACTAAGGGGAAGTTATTGGTTTACACTGTACTTAATTCAAGCTAAGTCCATTTGCTCTTTATCACAACACTTTTGGTTAGGATTAACATGTTTTGTTTTATATCTAGAAACTTATTCAAAACTGTAAGACATTCAAATGAAAACATAGATGATTGAAACAAAATAGAGGGCCCAGAAATAAGCCCATACATATACAATTAATTTATGACAAATCCAGGAATAGTCAGGGGAAGGGACAGCCTCTTCTATAAATGGTGTGGGGGGATATGGATAGTTACTTGCAAAAAAATTAAACTGGGCCACTATTTTACATCATACTCGAAAAATTAACTCAAAATGGATTAAAGTCTTGAATATAAGACCTGAAACACAAAACTTAGGAAAGAAACCATAGGCAGTGATCACCTTGATATTGATCTCAGCTATGTATCTTTGATTTTGACTCCAAAAGCAAAGGTAACAAAAACATACACAAGTGGGACTATTTCAATCTAAAATGCTTCTGTAGAACAGAAGAGAATCCTCTACATAATGAAAAGGAAACTTATCTTTACAGAAGGAAATATTTGCAAGCCATATATTCACATGTTTATACCCAAAATATATAATAAACTCATAAAACTCAATAGCAAAAAGAGAAGAAAAAATCCATTTTAAAATGGGCAAAGGATTTGAATAGACATATTTCAAATACATAGGGAAAAAATAAAAGATGTTGAATGCCACTAATCCCCAGGGAAACAAATCAAGCACATGGAGGTACCAACTCACACATTTGAATGGTTATTATCTAAGTGACAAGAAATATCAAGTGACAAGACATAACTAATAAGAAACAACCTAAGTTCTCACAGAGGGATAAAGAAATACACGATACACACACATACACTATTCAGCCATAAAAAAATAGAAGGAAATTCTGCCATTTGCTACAACATGATGGGCCTTGACAACATTTTGCTAAGTGATACTTATTAATCAGAGACAACAAAAACCATGTGACTTTACCTTTATGTGACATCTAAAAAAACAAGCAAGAAAGGAAGCATAAAAAACCTAGCTAAGAGGAAATAGACTGGGAAGTAGACTGGGTTTGCAGAGCTGGAGATATAGGGTGGGAAATGGCAAACTGGGTTAAGCAGGTCAAAAAGTAATACAGTATAAAAACAAAAACAGACAGGAGGTAATACACAGCATTGCAACTAAATATTTGAAAGTTACCAAGAAAATGAATCTTAAAAAGTGCTCAACACAGGCCTCCCCGGTGGCGCAGCAGTTGAGCGCTGGGTTGCAAAGCTGCCTGCAGCCTCTGCAAGCGCCAGTTCGATCCCCGGCTGCTCCCCGGCCACTGGAGGAGGGTCCCGCATGGCATGCAGACCTCTCCTGCCGCCAGCTGCTCCCCTCAGCAGTGTACTTCTGCCTGCTCTGCTCCCCGCTCTGGCTCTGGTGAATTCTCTCACCCTCCTGCGCTTCTGACTGTACCCAGTGCTTGTATAAATAAATAAATCAATCTTTAAAAAAAAAAAAAAAAGTGCTCAAGACAACCAAAAAAAAAAAATAGCTATATATGGGGACAAATGTTAGCTAGACTTATTGTGATGACCATTTAAAAATATACACAAATATCTAATGTTTTTTTTATACCTGGAACCATTATTGTTGTATGTCAATTACACCTCAATGAAAAAGTATCTTGCCCCTAATTTAAAAAGTATATGCAATAAAGGATGTTATCTAAATGTCAGTGTGCTCAATATCCAATTACAACAGCAAAGTTCAGAAATTGGAGAGGCCACAGGGGACCAAAAAAAAGGAAAGATTGGATCCTTCCTAGAGGTTGGGGTATACAAATGTGAATTTCCTTCACACAGTGTGAACATGCCTGCTTCTCCCTCTACTAACCATTGCATAACTCTGTGTTCTGTTTTCCATTTTTCCTGGAGATGGCAGAAGGATCAAAAACTGAATCAACTCCATCTGCTCTCCAGATTTCTTTACAGATAAATCAAAACAGTGAGTTGATAAGGAAGGTTTTTCTCTTGGCTAATTTCTGTTTCCAAATTTATTCATTACATCCCTTTAAAAAAAAAAAAGCCAACTCTCTCCTACTAAATTATACAACAGCTGTCCTCTTCCCCCTCCTTTTTTTAAAGATTTTTTAAAAGATTTTTACAAGAACCGGGGTGCAGGCCAGATGTGCAGGAGGGTGAGTGGATTCACCAGAGACAGAGTGGGGAACAGAACAGGCAGACTGATGAAATACACTGCTGAGGGGAGCAGCGGCGGGACAGGAGAGGTCTGCCGTGCCATGTGGGACCCTCGCCAGCCAGCAGGGATTGAACCGGTGCTGCAGAGGCTGCGGACAGCTTCACAGCGCTGTGTTCAACTGTCTGAGCCACCAGGGGAGGCCCCTCTTTCTCTTTTTAAAAGTTACTCTTTTAGGCTGAGTGAAGATGTCTACTGAATTTCACTATTATCCTTAATCTGCTATTTGACTCTAGTCTCCCATATGTTGCTAGAAATTTCCTTTTATAATCAACTAGTAACTCAAATCTAAATGTCTTTCTAGTTCTCATTATTTTTTTCTATATTTTATTTGATATTGTTTCCTGAATCTAGCTGCTTCTGGCTTAATTTTCTTTTCACCCTGGTTATATTTCCTCTTTTTGCCTTCCTAACTGTGGTTATTCTCTCATGTACTTATCAAACTTTTCTTATTCACTTGTGTTCTTTTATATTAGCAAACTTATTCTTGCTTAAGTTTCCAATATTGCATGTGATTTTGTGGAAATTCGCTTGTTACATATTCAGAACTGGGACACAGAATCTTTTATTATACTGAAAAAAGCCACACATTTTTGAGTTGGTTTTACCATTGATTCAAATTTCCTGTTCAAAACCCCATATAGTATTTATTTTTGCAATTCTTATCATAGTGACTCAGTGACGTACTTTTGTTATCCAAAAATGTTTCTCTAAATCTATTTTCTATGCTAGCCCTTTCACCTCTTTATAAGATATGCTTGTCTTCAGTCTTTCACCACTCCTCTCCCACAACATATGGCTACTTGATTAATCTTTTAAAAACACTGATATTACGTATACCTAGGTACATAAATATGCCCTTCGGATAAAATTTGAACTCAAAAGTGTGGGTTTCAAAGTACTTTCTTATCTAACTCCTTTCTTCCACCAGCCTGAACTAATCACTGTTGCATACAAATGTTCTATAGTCATTTTATTCTCATGTTAGGTTCAGTATCTTTATTCATTCAGTTGCAAAGACTATTTAACTGCTCCAGGTATACTGTTGTATAACTGCCTGCCATCCAATAATTTAAAATTATATTTTCTGAATATTGAGAAAGAGTATGCTAGTTATAAATTCACTGAAGATAAATGGATTACTGTATCTCTATATAGTAATGTCTTAGTTCACTGGTAAATTTTAAAGTACCTCTTACACATACACATGGATATTATATTACATATGTATTGATATACATTTATATACCTAAATCTTTATAGAGTTTTTTTTTTTCCTTTATTTGGAGGCGGAGTGACACACTTCGTTATTTTTGTTGTTATTTTAAAGTTTGCTATTCACATAATGATAAAAGTAATGAGTATAGGATTAACAAAAACTTCAAGAATGTAAATATCACTTCTTTAAATATATTGGAATATTTATATTTTGTACAAATTTTTTTGAATTTTAATATTCCATCTCTGTATTCATTTTATTTATTTTACATTCTCTACACATCCTTTGTGATTTCTACCCTGAGGTTTGTACTGGTATTATAATCAAAATCTGGCTTCAAGGCAGATACTACCTGGAATTTTAGAAAAGTTTTTTTCACACTTGTATAAATGCTGCAGGCTATTTTATTGATATTTTGAGGAAGCACAACTTAAAATTTTTCTGCGAAGAGTTTTTAGGTCTCCTATTAGTAACCCTTGAATCAATCATCAAATTTCTATTTCCAAAAAGAAGGGCTCAAAAGCTGATTTTTTTCTTTAAATGGTTATGCTGATACTTGTTATCCTTATATTAGCTCTAATGAAAGAGCAATAGGAAAAGAAGTACACCTCAAGGACTATACAGCTTAGTCACACAAGTAAATTTTCATTACTCACTCTGACCAAGTATATTTGATTTAGCTTAAAAGAAGAGGAAAAAATATAGTCTCTGAATACAATGAATTTAAAGACAGTTCTTGAAAATGTTTTATATCTTCAGTGTGCTATCTTCCTCACCTCCCTTATTCTAATGGGAGTATTTTTCATGCTATTTATTGTCTCTGAAGATATTATTGAGACAATGCACACTTACAATAATAC
Source organism: Talpa occidentalis (assembly GCF_014898055.3). NCBI lineage: Eukaryota > Metazoa > Chordata > Mammalia > Eulipotyphla > Talpidae > Talpa > Talpa occidentalis. The sequence continues at coordinate 25,136,629 of NW_023601653.1, read as the reverse complement.
TTAACTGTGGCAGTCTCTTCCTGAATAGTGCTATTTTCCAAAGTACATCCTTGATAAACTGAAAAATCTATATTCCTATCTCTTCTTTCTCTTATTTTGAAAGTCACATTTCAAAGTACCTGGCTATCCCAAAGTCATCTTGGATACAATATAAAATAACTCATTATCTGCCCCCAAAGTCTAAACCTTTTCCTATTTTTTTTTAAGATTTATTTATTTAAAAAGAATGAGGAGGAGGGGGCGGAGCAACATGGCGGCGAGGAGACGCTGCGAGTAAGATCTCCCATTAAAAAAAGTTAATAGGGAGGAAAAGCGGCAGGTCCCAATGAGAACTGGGACACGGAAGATAAACGGGTGATGCCAGCAAACTGCCTGAAGAAGAAAGTTGCCATAAAAGAGGACTAGAAGGGGGGGAAGCGCAGAACCCTGCTCCCCTCCCCCACCCACAGAGGCGGCACTCTCCGACCCGCAGAGAGGAGGAAAACAACAAACTAAAAAGACCAACAAGAACAAACGACGCAGCAAGCGGGACTGTGAGTGGAAAGGAACTATTGCAGCCACCACACCCCGTGAACGGGAGCTGTGGAGAACCCTGTAGGATTCGCTGCGGCGGTGAGCGAACGGCTCCAGGCGCCATTAGAGAAGAACAAAGACCCCGGGAGACGCGCACACAGCCCGGGCCAGCCGGTAAGCTTGCGTGGGAAAGCTGCGCTTGGCGCACTTGAAAAGAAAACGCGGACCGGGATCGTGGCTGCCCAGGTCCCCGCGCCTGCGACCTAGGCTTGCGGGGAGACACGCAGAGGCCCTCACGGAGGTGAAAGTGCCTCACTGAGTAAGCAGGAACCAGGCGCCCAGGCACTGGAGCTGGGTGCAAAAGGCGCCATTCCCGCGCCACTGAACTGGGCTACAGCCCAAGTCCTGGACCTGAGGGCTTTGAACTGAGACCCAGGGCACGAAATTCTGGGCATGGGTTCTCCACGACGGTGGGGCACAAGGCAGACACAGCACCCCAAAGACGTTGAGGTTTACCCTACCATTCTCGCTCTCTGTTCCCTGTCCCACGGGGGTGGGGGGGTTGAAAAACAGTCCCCCAAGGACAATAGGAGAGATCTCTGGCGCCACCTAGCGACCAAAAAAAAAGTCAATAACACCCCATAGAAAAGGGAAATTTCTTAAGACTTCTTGAAAAGGGCAGAAGGCTTCTGGAGGACCCAGTGGCCAGCTGGGAAGTTAGTCCACGCCAGGCCCCTTCCAACCAGCAGTCTGAGCCCACAGAGGGAGCAGGCACCCATGTCCAGGGCAGACCGGGCACGCAGAAGAGTGTGCCTGAGACCGGATGCGCAGGGACTGCGTCCCGCTTCGCCAGTTTAGAACAGGGACATTTCTTCAGTAAAGACTGCCTAAAACCAGCAGAAAGCTCCCCCAGAAGCCACAGATGGTTCCTGGAGGAGCCAGAGGGGAGCGGAGAAGTTCACCCAAGATGACGGCCAGTCCGAGCAACACAGTGTCCCAATGCATACGACAAATTAGAAAACAGACAGTAGGGAGTAGAAGAACCACACACAACCTAACAACGCCTCAGGAAAGAAGCACACCACAAAAAGAAAACCACCCTCCAGATTGCAACGACAGTAACTTGGAAGAACTTCTGAGCCTTCCAGAAAGAGAATTTAAAATTGCCCTGATTAAAAAAGTGACAGAAGTCATAAAGGAAAACAATGATCAGAAGAAGGAAATTGAGTCCCTACAGAGGGAAAACAATGGTCAGAAGAATGAAATTGAGTCCCTAAAGAAGGAAGTAAAAGAAATGCAAGAGATCAAAGAATTAATGGAGGAACTAAAGAACTCTGGGGAAAGCAATGAAAGCAGAATAGATGAAATGGAAGAACGAATAAGTACTCTTGAAGACACAGAAATAAAAAGAACCAAAACAGAAAAGGAAAGAGAAGTACGAAGGAAAAAATGAAGAAAGACTTCGGGAACTATCTGACTCCATGAGGAAAGGAAATATAAGAGTTATAGGAATTCCAGAAGGAGAGGAGAGAGATGTAGGAATAGAGAAAATATTCCAGGAGATAATTGAAGAGAACTTCCCAAATGCGAAGAAGGAGATGAAAATTGATATACAAGAAGCAAGAAGAACACCAAACTTCCACGACGAAAGGAAAAACACAGCAAGACACATAATAGTAAAGCTCCCAAGAATCCAGGACAAGGAAAAAATAATGAAGCTGACAAGAGGGAAGAAACAGATAACATTCAAAGGAAAACCAATCAGGCTGACATCAGACTTCTCTGAAGAAACACTATGGGCAAGGAGAGAGTGGAGGGACATAGTCAACAGACTCTAAGAAAACAGATGCTAACCAAGAATACTCTATCCCGCAAAGCTCTCCTTCCTCTATGAAGAAAGAATATGGACCTTCCCAGACAAAGAGAAACTCTGGAATTTCATTATGACTAAAACCCCACTCCAAAAAATACTACAAGGAATCCTAAAGCCAGAACCTCAGAGGGACGAATAACAACGAAAGAAGACCAAAAAAAAAAAGTTATTAAAAGAATAAATAAATAAAATCAAAGGAAAGACAAACACAATGGCAAATACAGATGCTAACATATCAATATTAACTCTAAATGTAAATGGACTAAATTCTTCAATAAAAAGACAGAGTTGCAGCCTGGATTAAGAAACAAAACCCAACCTTTTGCTGTCTCCAGGAAACACATTTAGCTACAAAAGATAAAAATAGGCTCAAAGTTAAAGGATGGAAAACAATCCTACAAGCAAATGGACCAAAAAAGAAAGCAGGAACAGCTATACTTATATCAGATAAAACAGACTTCAAACTCAAAAAAATAAAAAGAGACCCCAATGGTCACTACATTATGATCAAGGGGACAATACTTCAAGAAGAAATAACACTCATTAACATATACTCACCAAACGAAGGAGCACCAAGATATATCAGACAGCTGTTGTCCTCTCTGAAAACAGACATCAGAGAAAACACATACGTAGTGGGAGACTTCAACACACCGCTATCAACAATGGATAGATCAACAGGACAAAAAATAAGTAAAGAAACTAAAGCTCTAAATAAGGACCTAGAGCATTTGGGCTTAACAGACATCTATAGAACACTAAACCCAAAAAAAACGGAGCGCACATGGATCATTCTCCAGGATCGATCACATACTGGGGCACAAGACAAACATCTACAGATACACCAAGACTGAAATCATACCAACCATTTTTTCTGACCATGAAGGCATCAAACTAGAAATAAACCATAAAAAGAAGGCAAGGAACTATCCTACCTCATGGAGCTTAAAAACCACACTACTGGAAGACCACTGGACTAACGAGGAGATCAAAGAAGAAATTAAAAAAATTCTTTGAATTGAATGACAAGGAGGACACTAATATCCTAAATGTATGGGATGCAGCAAAAGCAGTAATAAGAGGAAAATATATAGCAATAGAAGCTTACATCAAAAAACAAGAAAGAACTCAAAGAAACTACCTAATCTCGAAGCTCAGAGATCTAGAAAAAGAACAACAAAAAAACCCCAAAACCAGTAGAAGAAAAGAAATAATAAAAACCAAAGCAGAAATAAATGAAATTGAAACTAAAAAAACAATCCAAAAGATCAATGAAACCAAGAGCTGGTTCTTTGAAAAAATCAATAAAATAGACAAACCCCTAGCCAGGCTCACAAAGGAAAAAAGGGAGAAAGCACAAATAAACAGGATCATCAATGAAAGAGGAGAAATCAGAACAGACACAGCAGAAATCAAAAGAATAATCAGTAACTACTATGAACAGTTATATGGAAACAAGTTCAACAATCTAGAGGAGATGGACAAATTCCTACAACTCTACAATCACCCAAAGCTAGATAAAGAAGAAATAGAACACCTAAACAGACCAATTACAAGCAGCGAAATTGAAATGGTAATCAAAAACCTTCCCAAAAACAAAAGCCCAGGACCTGATGGATTTACAAATGAATTCTACCAAAGATTCAGAGACGAATCAGTGCCTATCCTTCACAAACTCTTCCAAAAAATTGAGAAGGAAGGGATAATACCAAACACGTTCTATGAAGCCAACATTACACTACTACCAAAACCAAATAAGGACAACACAAAAAAGGAAAACTACAGGCCAATCTCCCTAATGAACACTGATGCAAAAATCCTCAATAAAATTTTAGCTATCATAATCCAACAATGTATCCATAAGATAATTCACCACGACCAAGTAGGATTCATTCCAGGGACACAAGGATGGTTTAACATCAGAAAATCAATCAACGTTATCCAACACATCAACAAAAAGAAATATAAAAACCATATGATAATATCAATAGATGCTGAGAAAGCTTTCGACAAAGTGCAACACCCATTCATGATAAAAGCCCTTGAAATTCTTGGGATACAAGGAACATACCTCAACATCATAAAGGCCATCTATGACAAGCCAACAGCCAGTATCATCCTCAATGGTGAAAAGCTGAAAGCAATTCCATTAAGATCTGGAACAAGTCAAGGATGTCCAATCTCACCACTGCTTTTCAATATAATACTGGAAGTCCTAGCCAGAGCAATAAGACAAGAGAAAGACATACAAGGAATCCAAATAGGAAAAGAAGAAGTCAAACTATCACTATTTGCAGATGATATGATAATATACATAGAGAACCCCAAAACTCCACAGAAAAACTAATTCAACTTATCAATCAATTCAGTAAAGTGGCAGGATACAAAATCAACACGCAAAAGTCAGTAGCCTTCCTATACACAATCAATAAATCTGAAGAAGATGAAATCAAAAAAACATCCCTTTTATTATCGAAACAAAAATCAAATATTGGGAATAAATCTAACAAAAGAGGTAAAGGACCTATACAAAGAAAACTATAAAACACTGTAAAAGAAATAGAAGAAGACACAAGGAAATGGAAAGACATCCCCTGCTCATGGTTGAAGAATAAACATTATTAAAATGGCCATCCTACCAAAAGCAATATACCGATTCAATGCTATTCCAATCAAAATTCAATGTCATTCTTCAAAGAAATAGAAAATTATTGATGAAATTCATATGGAATCACCAAAAACCAAATAGCCAAAGCTCTACTGAAAAAAAAAGAAGGAAATGGAGGCATCATACTCCAGACTTCAAACTATACTACAAAGCCATAATCATCAAAACTGCATGGTATTGAACAAGACAGACATACAGACCAATGGATCGAATAGAAAATCCAGAAATAAACCCACAGATTTATGGTCAACTAATCTTTGACAAAGGAGCAAAGACTATGCATTGGAGCAAAGAAAGTTTGTTCAATAAATGGTGCTGGGACAACTGGGTTGCTACATGCAAAAGAATTAAGCTTGACCACTACCTCACACCATACACAAAAATCAACTCAAAATGGATTAAAGAACTAGACATAAGACCTGAAACCATAAAATACATAGAAGGAAATATAGGTGACAACTACGTGATTTGCATATCAAGACATCTTTACAGACACATCACCCAAAGCAGTGATAGTGAAGGCAAAGATAAACAGCTGGGACTACATCAAATTAAAGAGCTTCTGCACAGCAAAAGAGACAATAACAAACAAGAGAACCCCACCAACTGGGAGAACATTTTTGCACCCAACACTAATGATAAAGGACTGATCACAAAAATCTGCAAAGACTGATGAGACTCAACAACAACAAGAAAATAACCCAGTCAAAAAATGGGCTGAAGAGCTAAAAAGAAACTTCTCTGAAGAGGAAATGCAAATGGCCAACAGACATATGAAAAATGTTCACATCACTTGTAATCAGCGAAATGCAAATCAAAACTACCATGGATACCATCTACACCAGTGAGAATGGCACATATTAAAAAAACTAGCAACAACAAATGTTGGCGAGGTTGTGGAGAAAAGGAACTCTCCTGCACTGTTGGTGGGAATGCAAACTGGTCCACCACTGTGGAAAGCTGTGTGGAGATTTCTGGACCTACTAAACATAGAGCTTCCATATGATCCAGCAATTCCACTCCTAGGTATTTACCCAAAGGACACAGAAACATCAATTCCAAAGAACACCTGCACCCTATGTTTATAGCAGCACTATTTACAATAGCTAAGCTTTGGAAACAGCCCAAATGCCCAAAAATAGATGACTGGATCAAGAAGATGTGGTATATATACCATGGAATATTACTCAGCATTCAAAAAGATAAACACATGCAATTTGCAGCAACATGGATGGCGCTGGAAGGGATCATGCTCAGCGAAATAAGCCAAAAAGAAAAAGAAAAACAGGATGGTCTCACTCATAGCAGGAATCTAGAAAACTTAAATAAGGGATCAGGAAAATGAAAAACTATAGAAAGTGAAAATCAAAATCAACAAAAACTATGAACAGAGACACTTTTTGGGGGTGGGGGCCGGGAGGGGAGGGATTGGGGTCAGAATGGGGCATGTGCAGTTGTATGGGGGAATATAAAAATAAAATTCATTATTTAAAAAAAAATAAAAAAATAAAGATTTATTTATTTATTTGTTTGTTTATTTATACAAGCACTGGGTACAGTCAGAAGCGCAGGTCGGGGGGTTGGTGAGAGAATTCACCAGCACCAGAGCGGGGAGCAGAACAGGCAGAAGGACTGAGGTATACTGCTGAGGGGAGCAGCGGGCAGCAGGAGAGGTCAGCGTGCCATGTGGGACCCTCACCTGGTGGCCGGGATCGAACTGGCGCTGCAGAGGCTGCGGGCATCCTCGCAGCCCAGCGCTCAACCACTGCACCACCAGGGGAGGCCCACCTTTTCCTATTTTCTATCTCCATATTCATGTAAATAGATTTGGATCCTGTTAATTTTATATGGTAAATGTCCTTAAAATACATATTTCCTCATCTCTAATGTTATTGCCTTATATCTCTCTTTTATAGACCCACAGTTAGAACAAGAGTAGAATATCCAAAATGGTCCTTTCATATCCTCAAGTATTTTTTATCTAGTCACTAAAATAATTTCATAAAATACAAAAAGTCATTTTAAAAAGTTAATTTCTTGCTCAATATATTCCATTATCTCCTAATTATCATTATAAGTTCAATTCCTAAACATGACATTGAAACACTCTATATCCTAATTCTTCAAACTAGCTTTCTCATCCACTTATTTCCTTCTACTATGAAAGTCGAAGCTCCCTCAAAAACTCAACCAGAACCCATTGCCAAAGCCAGGATTCATTCTGAGTTACATTATTGAGTTATTTGAATATTCTAGCCCCAATGAAGATGAAATCAATCCAGATAGCACCACATGAGTCTGAAGTACCTGGAGGATATCTAGGAGAAAATATAACTAGTCCGGCTAAACACAGTCAATTCCAGAGAACTGTGAAAGTTATAAATAGAAGTTGCTCTTTAAGTGATGTGCCTATATAGATAACTGAAATAGTTAAAAACCCATACAGACTTTTTAAACCATCCATTGATGGACAATACTTGTTCAATTCAAGCAGGCTGCCAATTCACGAGCATTCCTCAACCCACTCAACATTTCTCCTATTTTATTTTTAAATAAAAACAAAGGGAATTTTTCTATACTGTTTTGCCTAGTTATTTTTTGAAGCCTAGAATTTAAATGTCATGCAAAAGCAGTATATTTGTTAGAGGGGGCAAGATTTTTAGTATTTGCTTATCAAATATTTATTGTTCTTATTCAATTTTTTATGTTTTTTAAAAGAAATAAAAAGACAGCAATGTAAGTAAACAAAAATATCAATAGCAAACGCTAACCCTAGTCCAAACAATACACATTATGGATAAGAATTTAGACAGATGAGTAAACAGAGTAAACAATTATGTGCAGTGTTAGGCTGTAGGGCTATATATGAGTTGCTAGAGGAACAAAACAGGGCAAGTATTTAAGTCCTAAAAAAGGAGTAGTGATGAACAATGTCCTCTGAGGAAGAAACTGTTACAACCTGAAGGATTTCTTGACAGAGAGATTTATATGAAATGTAAGTATCTAATGCTTGAAATATTTTAATATGACTTAAATACATGCTTGCTCATGTCAAGGGTCAAAATACAGAAGGGAACAAGGAACAATGTATGTATATCTTCAAAAGGAGTTTCAACTTCATTCTACATGAGAGAAGGGCCACAAAAATTTATGGTAGTTATTGATGCTATCAGATTTTTATTTTACAAAAGACTGGAACATTGTTATAAGACCAATATATACAGAGAGATTTGTATAAAAGCTAGGTAAATAATAGAGTAATACAGGTAAAAAGATATGTATAGGCATAAACATATATAATCACACACACACACAATTCTGAACAGTGATGTTAGGCATGGAAATAAAGTAATATATGTATGTATGACAATTTTTTTTGAAGTAGACTTTAAAAGACTTGGTGAGCAGAATTTTGTGAGAAACAATGGATCCTAAGTTTCTGTGATACATGAAGGATGGAATTATGATGCCAATCCCCCCAAACAGCTGAATTTCAAAGGAAGTAACCATGATATACACAGAGAATGATGGGTCTGAAGTACCTGTAGGATATCTAGGCAGAAATTTTATTTTTAAAGATTTATTTTTTTATACAAGAACCAGGGTACAGGCCAGATGCACGGGAGAGGAAGAGAATTCACCAGAGCAGGGACAGAACAGTCAGACTGCTGAAACATACTGCTGAGGGGAGCAGCGGGTGAGACAGGAGAGGTCTGCTGCGCCATGTAGGACCCTCATCGGCTGGCTGGGCGGTGCTACAGAGGCTGTGGACAGCTTCACAGCACTGCACTCAAGCTCAACTGCCTGCACCACCAGGAGAGGCCCCCTAAGCAGAGATTTTAAATAGATTTTAGCATAAGATATTCCGTATGCCATCTTGAATTTTCTATTATTTTCCTCATTTCATTATCATCAAACAAAAAATAGATATTAACATTCACTATGCATTAAAGTATTGTTTGTGTTTAAAAATATTAATTATACTTTTATTTCAACTGTACAGGAATTGTGTTCTTAACCTCTTATCCAATTCCACAGTTTAAGATTATTGGAAGAAATTTTATTACATTATGTTTTCAGAGTGATTTGCTTATAAAAGAGAGTGACCTATTCCATTAAATTGCATGCATCCCCTGAATACACTCAACTGAAGCACATATTTTAATTAGTCACGTTTATGTTGGGTGGCAGGGAAAAGTGACATGTCTGATTCTCACAGTTAGGAAATACCTGTCCAAATTCTGCCCATTTGTTATGAAGTGGATTGTGTTCCCTCTCTTAAATGCATATTTGAAGTCTTAGCCCTAGAACTGTGGCTCAGATATGATTACATTTAGAGATAAAGTTTTTGAAGAGGTACTAAGCTTAAATGAGGTCACACTGGGGGCTTTCTCCAATATGGCTGATGATCTTCTATAAAGAGATAACCAGAAATGTCCCTATACAGAAAAGTTGGTGTGAAGATGGAGAAGGCCTAAGTAGAATTAGGAGATTAGGAGACATTAACCTAAAGTACTTTACTGCATTTAAGAACTCTAGGTATGTTAAAATTAGCAATAAGAACAAAACATGATATTACTGAATTCCAGCATTCTGAAGTTGTAAATATTATTGTTACAATTGTAATAAATGTACGAGAGGAAAATCCCACATATACTAAAATAAATTTAAAATGACAGAGAGACCTAAAAATAAAGTTAAACTTCTACCTAGTATAATGGACTTTGCTAGAGATATATTCTATAAGTACTTCATTTGAAAAAGTATTCCATTCAAGATTGATAAATATTTTGATAAGTGCATTTTTATTGCATCATTTTTCTTAATGACAATGGTTTATTTGGGACTTTTGTTAAAAATAGATTTTACACAATCATTTAACTGCCATAAGCTCAATAGTGTTTTTTTTTTTAAATTATTAACCAGTGAGCATTAATGGAATATAAGATATAATGGCAGATAGCAAGCAAACAAATAAGAACTAGGATCAACATGGTAGATGAAGCCTAGAAAAAGTAAAAGTGTGCTATAAAACACACACAGTACATTGCCTCTAATGAAAAAGTTAAAACACGAGGTTTTTGCAAGGGTATGGAAAACATGGAATTCATATACTGCTGGTAAAAGTATATTTATACAAACACTCTCGGAAACTTTAATTCTTTGAGTAACTCTGGATTTATGCATATTCTGACTCAGAAATCTTATTCCTACTTGTATCTGCAGCACAACTATGTACATGTAATGTATACAAGATTTTTTTTTTTAAAGAGAAATAATCTTATATCTTTTTTTTTTTAAGATTTATTTTATTTATAAAGCACTGGGTACAATCAGAAGCGCGGGAGGGTGAGAGAATTCACCAGAGCAGAGCAGGGAGCAGAACAGGCAGAAGGACCAAAGAACACTGCTGAGGGGAGCAGCGGGCAGCAGGAGAGGTCTGCACACCATGTGGGACCCTCCTCCAGTGGCCGGGGAGTGGCCGGAGAGCGAACCGGCACTGCAGAGGCTGTGGGCAGCTTCGCAACCCAGCGCTCAACCACTGCACCACTGGGGAGGCCCAATATATACAAGATTGTCAACACTCTCTATTTATAATTATTCCCAACTTGAAAAAAACATTTTCATCATGGTTAAATAAATTGTGGTATATTATATATAAGAATATTATGCATAATGAAAATGAATACTACCATGAACAACATAAATTAACTAAATAACTTGGTAAACAAGTTGGATTCATTCCAGGGGCACAAGGATGGTTTAACATCCGAAAATCAATCAACGTTATCCAACACATCAACAAAAAGAAATATAAAAACCATGATAATATCAATAGATGCTGAGAAAGCTTTCGACAAAGTGCAACACCCATTCATGATAAAAGCCCTTGAAATTCTGGGGATACAAGGAACATACCTCAACATCATAAAGGCCATCTATGACAAGCAACAGCCAGTATCATTCTCATGGTGAAAAGCTAAAGCAATTCCATTAAGATCTGGAACAAGACAAGGATGTCCACTCTCACCATTGCTTTTCTCATATAATACTGGAAGTCCTAGCCAGGGCAATAAGACAAGAGAAAGACATCCAAGGAATCCAAATAGGAAAAAGAAGTCAACTATACTATTTGCAGACGATATGATATTATACATAGAGAACCCCAAAAACTCCACAGAAAAGCTAATTCAACTCATCAATCAGTTCAGTAAAGTGGCAGGATACAAAATCAAACGGCAAAAGTCAGTAGCCTTCCTATACACAAACAATAAATCTGAAGAAGAAATCAAAAAGACCATCCTTTTGTTATTGAAAAAAAAAATCAATATTTGGAATAAATCTACAAAGAGGTAAAGGACCTATACAAAGAAATATAAAGCACTGTTAAAGAAATAGAAGAAGACACAAAGAAATGGAGAGACATCCCCTGCTCATGGATTGGAAGAATAAACATTATTAAAATGGCCATCCTACCACAAAAGCAATATACAGATTCAATGCTATTCCAATCAAAATTTCAATGTCATTCTTCAAGAAATAGAACATTATTGATGAAATTCATATGGAATCACCAAAAACCCGAATAGCCAAAGCTCTCCTGAAAAAAAAAGAAGGGAATGGAGGCATCAGACTCCCAGACTTCAAACTATACTACAAAGCCATAATATCAAAACTGCATGGTATTGGAACAGAACAGACATACAGACCATGGAATCGAATAGAAATCCAGAAATAAACCACAGATTTATGGTCAACTAATCTTTGACAAAGGAGCAAAGAATATGCATTGGAGCAAAGAAAGTTTGTTCAATAAATGGTGCTGGGAAAACTGGGTCGCTACATGCAAAAGAATGAAGCTTGACCACCACCTCACACCATACACAAAAATCAACTCAAAATGGATTAAAGAACTAGACATAAGACCTGAAACCATAAAATATATAGAAGGAAATATAGGCGAACACTACGTGATATGCACATCAAAGACATCTTTACAGACACATCACCCAAAGCAGTGATAGTGAAGGAAAGATAACAGCTGGGACTACATCAAATTAAAGAGCTTCTGCACAGCAAAAGAGACAATAACAAAAAAGAGAAAACCCACCAACTGGAGAAACATTTTTGCACCCAACACTAATGATAAAGGACTGATCACAAAAATCTGCAAAGAGCTGATGAGACTCACAACAACAAGAAAATAATCCAGTCAAAAAATGGGCAGAAGAGCTTAAAAGAAACATCTCTGAAGAGGAAATGCAAATGGCCAACAGGCATATGAAAAAAATGTTCAACATCACTTGTCATCAGGGAATGCAAATCAAAACTACCATGAGATACCATCTTACACCAGTGAGAATGGCACATATTAAAACTAGCAACAACAAATGTTGCGAGGTTGTGGAGAAAAAGGAACTTTTCTGCACTGTTGGTTTGCAAACCACTGTGGAAAGCTGTATGGAGATTTCTGGACTACTAAAATAGAGCTTCCATATGATCCAGCAATTCCACTCCTAGGTATTTACCCAAAGGACAGAAACATCAATTCCAAAGAACACCTGCACCCCTATGTTTATAGCAGCACTATTTACAATAGCTAAGCTTTGGAAACAACCCAATGCCCAAAATAGATGACTGGATCAAGAAGATGTGGTACATATATACCATGGAATATTACTCAGCATTCAAAAAAGATAAACACATGCAATTTGCAGCAACATGGATGGCGCTGGAAGGGATCATGCTCAGCGAAATAAGCCAAAAAGAAAAAGAAACCGATGGTCTCACTCATAGCAGGAATCTAGAAACTTAAATAAGGGACCAGGAAAATGAATAACTACAAGAAAGTGAAAATCAAAATCAACAAAAAACTATGAACCAGAGACACTTTTAGGGGGGGGGGGTGGGAGGGGAGGGATTGGGGTCAGAATGGGGGGCTGCAATTGTATGGGGAATATAACAATAAATTTATTAAAAAATAAAATAAAATAAAATAAAATACTTGGTAAAAACGAAACTTACTCAGAAACAAGATCTGCATTCTTTCTGCCTATAATTTAGCTATTAACCAATTCTTACTGTTTGCTGTTTGTTAGTTTTTCAGCCTGTTTAAATCAAATCAAATAACTTATAATTCCCTTTGCTACCTTGTTGTTCCCAAACAGTTCTGCTTCTCCAGATAAAGAAAACTAGCAATCTGGGTCTACGCTTGCCCATGATGCATCTGCACATTGAAAGGATTTGACCACCAGCCTGTACATGGATATGACCCCCACCTCCACTAATGACCCTCAGTCAATTCTGCAGCCTCTGATCCTCTAGCCACTCCCCAGGCAATGAAAGTTAACTCTTGTTCTCCCATGTCTTGCTTCCCAGCTAGCAGCTCTCACTGTCAATCATCTTAGCCAAGACTATAGCCCCATTTGTCCAGGTAACTTAGGGCATGACCTGCCTAAGAAGACCCCAAACAAAGAGCTTTGCTTATTGAAGTCTGTTCCATCTTCCACCCAGGTGCTGGGAGATGGGGATTGGGTAGGGTTTGGGCGTGCTGACTCATAGGCTTGCTTACTGTGTAGCCCCAGCCCAGCCTAACTAGGAAGCCTGACCTCAATACAGGGAAACTGTTTACCCCAACAGTACTCAAGCTGAATGCTTGGCCAAGGGTACTACTCACTGCAGAACTAGGTCAGTGGTCCAGTTTGGGCAAGGAGTTTAGTTCTTCCCAATTTTGTCTTCAAACAAGAATTTTGCTGGCCCTTGGACTTGTTTTGTGGCCTTAACTGGGCAAGGGAGGTAGTATGTAGCCATGCCCAAGTGAATATAGCCTCTAACCTTGTCTGACCAGAAAATCTACCAGAGTTCTTGGGTATCTGTGTGGCCCATCATGCAAATCTAATCACAGCAGGACTAAGCTCTTTGCCCATATAAAGGACACCATGGTGGCAGGTAACACGAGGAAACTTGGTGTACAGTTCTGCCTAATTTAATTTCCAAAGACGATCCTTACCAGTCCGCATGGTTGTTCCACTCCGGCAGGGAAACCAATTATAGCCATCGCACTGCTAAATATAAACTTCAGCCTGCAGACTATAGAACCTAACAGTGCATACAGAAAGCTGTGTAGCACATCCTACAACTCTGCTTGTACTGGTATTTGTGGAGAGAGCATAGCCAGTGTGTTTCCTATCTGCAGAGCAAAACCTGTTAACCCACCTGGTCAGGGAATTCTGTGTATTTTTATGCCTCATTTGTATCTCCAAGCAATGAGCTGTGCAAGTTTGGGCAGGCAAATTAATTCCTAGCTCAGATTGCTACTGAGCATAGAATCAAGAACCAACTGTATAAAGAAGTCTAAAAAGAGAATACGGATAACCAAATCAGAAATTCTATTCCATTTTTCTCAGAAGAGGCACCCCTCCTGTAATCTCATTATCTTGACAGTGGCCTTGTTTAACAATAGACCTAGATAGCAGGCCCTGCACCTTCCCAAAGATACTACTGGCTGATATATCCAGAACTCCAAGCTCAATTGACTGTTGAAGAGCCATCTTTGCCACAAATTAACCTTTAAAACCTGGAAAAGGCAACTGCTTACTGAATTGTACAGGTACAATATAAGGGATCAAAGATAAAGAAAAACCAGATAAACACAACCCTAGGAACTAGTAAAACTCTAATTTCCCTAAAAAATGGGATATCTAAGAAATATCAAAGGTTTCAAAATAATCCTAAGTTTAGCAAAGTACAAAAATGAATCTTACAAATGAGTAACAGCAGTAAAATTCAAAATAATGCCTATTTTACAGCTCCATTTAGATACAGCTCTAAACCAAGCCAATCAGTGATTAAGTCTGGATAGTGGTAAACTTTGGGAAGCAGAGCAGTAACTGGGATGGAGTAGGTGGGCATCTATGAAGCAGCCTAAGTTCTATTTCTTAATATGGGTTGATTGCACTAGTGTTTCATTTTGTGAAGATATACTAAGGTTTATTTATGATTTGTGCACTTTATATGCTTGTTACATGAATAAATTAAAGTGATATGAGGTAGTACAATATTTAATTCACCAGTAGTGAGGGAGAAAGATGTTTGTGACAGTTTGATTTGAAAATATGGAGAGTATTTGGCAATGGGGATGAAGGCAGATAGCCATTTATTTGATTTTGTTTTTTAAGAGTTCCAAATTCAAAATTAAAATGAACTGATAATTTTCAAAGAAAATTTCAAAATCAATCTGTAACTGATTGCTCATCTACTTCATTGAAATTGGAGACTAGAAATGATAATTTTTGCTTGGAAAATGTTACTTTAGCCAAAAGCTAGTGAAATTTTAAAATGATCATTAGAATTCCACAGTTTACATATAACCAAATATAAATAACATCACAGATGTTACTACAGCTTACCCTACATTAACTATAATTTGAACTTGCGATTTCTCCTCTTCAAGCAAAGGCTATGATCCCAAATGAAATGCCAGTTGGCAAAAGTTTGTAAAATACACACAGGAAGCAAAGTCCAAAAATTTTGAAGGCTACGTTCAATAAGCTATTGTTACATTAGGCCAAGATTATTTAAATATTAAGCAGGATGCAACACTCAGATAAAAACTTTAAAAATCATTTGACATTTTATATAATTTTTATGGATTTAATCTTTTTTTCTAATTCCCCTAGTTTTCCTTTTAATTTAACTGATCATTTTATCCCTTTTTCCAGACTTGACTGCTTAAATATTCATAAGCTCTAAATAATTGCATACTGTCTGCCTTTTGACCTCAAGTGTCTCTAACAAGTATTTGGTCAAGTATATTCTGTTAAGATATTTGCCAGCTGAAGAACATTTTTTCTGGAAAGTCTATGTAAATCTCACTTTTTAGCTCTGCCAAAAAGCAATGATGAATTAAATTAGAAATTAGGTAAGTCTATTTCTTAGAATGAGGGAATTAGTCATTTGTAAAACTTTAATACATGAGAACATATGTAAAGGGAGTATTTTTATACAATAAAAGACTATTTTATTGAAGATGCATCATAGGAAACCATGCAAAACTCATTTCCTTCTATGAAGTCAAAGTAAAGAAACTCAATCTCTGAGGTTTTGCTTATAACTTCTCTAAAAGTAAACATGGAAAGGGTTAAAGCTGGCACTGACAAGAGGACAGTTTATTATTTATTAACCTGTGACTCCATAAAAGGAAACAATGCATTTAGGAAAAATCATCAGAAAACTTGGGTCCTAACTCATAGTTTATCATAATTAATGCTGTAAACCTTGAATAAGCTAGCTAAAATATCAGATCTTCTGTTTTCGCCACTAGTAGATATTTATTTGTATTTGATCTTAGTAATCCCTGTGATCCTATTTATCTCTAAAAGTTCATAAATTAACATGGAATCTGGGAAATGTAAGCTTTTTGTGTTGTTTTAAAGCTTATCCTTTTTGCTATTTTTACATTATAAATAACAAGATCATTGATTTCCAAGTGTCTTAACATCACATAACATCTTTCAAATGAAATCTTAGTACAGAGCAAAAAAAGTAAGGAGATACAATTAGAGAAGCTTCTATTAAAGATTCTGGGGAGCTGTAGTCTCAATCCCTCATTGACAATTTTCCTTTGATTCCTAAACAGAAATTCTAGAATGTCTAAGACTCTTGGGTAGAGAGTTGAAAAACTGATGTGCCAGAAAAATATCAAGTGTAAACTAATGGTTCTTCAATAAAAAAATTAGAATAAATGTTTCAGGGTCTGGGATTATGGTCTGAAAACTAGGAATATGATATTCTATTATTTATTTTCCACTTCCCAGTTTCTACAAGAGAATAATATATGCCTTTCTTTTCCTTTCTTTGTCATCAACTATGATAATTAGCCATCATAATGTAAGTAAACATCTGTAATAACTTCAGGTGAGATGCCTAAATTAGATTTTATTTCATTACTTCAACTATAACAAATTTCCTTTAATGCTTTATTATTTTCAGTCCTTTAAACAATGTCATCAGACTACTCAGCTATGGTATATATTGTCAATGCAGATAAAGAAAAGTTTATTATATAATTTAGTTGTTGATGCAAAACAAATCTGTTAGTAATTTAGCACACAGAACACGTATTTCTCCCTCAGAAAGACAGAAATGCACACACACACACACACACATTTTCCTTTAAATCAAATGTGTCGACAATGTTGTGATATCTGGTCAAAATACAATCTGTTACCTGTAGAAGACCATTAATACAGCAATAACAACACAACTCAAACAATACACTAGGTTTGGAATATGAAACTTCACCTTGTAATATAATTCACACTTAATTTTGAAGGTAACTATCAGCTATATGTTGATAGAGAATCAGAAATATTAAAGTGTTGAATAAAATGTACTAAACAAAATTCCTAAAATAATGTTGCAAGAAATTTACAATTTTGTACATTCTATCTTCAAAAATTATTTTTAATGTTTCATGTAGAATTGAAAAAATAAATCAAGTTATATTCAAAGTTCATATAATTAAAAAGCTGCATAAAATATGGAGATATAATATATAAGGCTGATATTAGAATTATACAGTATAAACAAAGCAGTAATTAAACAAGTTCAAAATAAAGTTAAATGTCTATAAATATGTATAAATGAGTATGATACATAATATATATATATACACATATCATATATATCTCCAGTAATTCTTTAGATAAACCAAAATCTGCACTTTTGCAGAGTTAAGGAGAGAACATGTAACACTGCCAATTAGGTAACTAAATATACTATGACATATTCCTTAAAATTCCATATTTTTTTATAATGATGTTCTAAAACTAACTATCTCATTATCAGCAGATATTATTGGGAAGGCTATTAGCCGTAATACAATTGTGAGAACATCTAAATCCCAAATAGTCAAATAATCCGATTTATTTCTTGTCTAAAAACATTCATATTTCTGCATTTATCTATATAATAGTAATGATAATGATATAATGCATCAGAAAGTGTTACTGTGAAAATTAAATAAGAACTTTTAACAACAAAGGAAGCCTACTATTCTTATAAGTTAATGATTCTATAAAAAAGGGGAAATAATCAGAGTCTGATTTCTTATGATTATAACCTTTAAAAAATTATACTAAAAAGTGATAACCAGTATGACATACATTAATATTGAAATTTCACATTTAATTCAGTTAACTGGTTCATGGTTCCAAGTTGATTTTATTTTGGTTATCTGGTTACAGTCTGGGTATATGGAAATGGATATTTGGATGTAGCAAGTATATTATATTCTAGGAGAGACAAAGTCAAACTAAAAATCTTAAAAATAATTTATATAATTAAATCAATATTGTTAAGTAAAAGGGCAAACATGCTCAGAAATGTTAAATTCATGGAATGTCACTGACGTCCTTAAGTTATCTTTAAATCATCCATGTACCTCAGTTTCCTCACCAGTGACACAGAAAAATATCACTATTTTCTGATAATTAATAATTTTAATTATTTGCATGAAATACCCTATGGTTAAAATATAAATTCATTTTTATATCAAATATATAACCAGAACCAAAGAGGTGAGGTTATTTAGTTCTCTGCCATTAGTCTTTTAACTTCAAATTATTTAACTTCTCTAACATTTTTCACAACTAAAAAGAAAATGCTCAAAGATAAATAAAACCTGCTTATGATGTTGACGTTGAGAGATGGATTTAAAATTACCTATCACTTGGAGCCTCCTTGGTGGTGCAAGGGATTAAGACACAACCTATGAAGCTGTCCGAGTTCGATCCTGGAACAGGGAGCAACCCACATGGTGCAGCAGACCTCTCCTGTCTCGCTTGCTGCTCCTCTCAGCAGTGTATTTCAGTCAGTCGGCCTGTTCTGTTCCCTACTTTGTCTCTGGTGAATCCTCTCACTGCCTGCACCTCTGGCCTGTACCCCAGTTCTTGTATGTATAAATAAATCTTTTAAAAAATAAAATTACCTATCACTAATATGTATTACTTTATCTGCTGTTATTGAAAGGTTAAAGGAATCAATGACTACCACTAACTTCATGTGGTTTAGAAAGCTATCAGAAAAGAGGTATAGATTTTTCCTCTTTGAATTAAATATTTAATCACTTACATGGTTTAGGTAGCAAGCAGAAAAGTTTTAATACCATTGAGATTAGACATTTATTGTAACAGTAGAGTTAACAAAATACATAGTAAATTCATGTATATACAGACAACCTTCAAAATATGTCCTTTTCTGTTTGTCCTTTACAAAATTTTCAAACATTTTACTCCAAATTTGAACAAGAGAAAAAGATGAACATTAGAAAAACAAAGCCTAATTACCTGCAATCGAAAATGTTCTGTATACTGAAGTTAATTTTTTTTAATGATGAAAAGCTGAGTTATAAATAAGGCTTTTCTGAATCTTTGTTTTACATTTTATCTAAAATACCTAAGACCAGATTGATTTCTTCCTCTCAAATTATAAATGGTAATAAAGTTATTTTAAATACTTTGAATCCAAAGAAAATTCAAACTGAAAGATGAAAAAGTATGAATTTTTATACCCATGCTACCCAAGTATGGTTGTTCATCATTACTAGATTTTTGTAATCTGGTAATTGAGAAGGATTTAAATTTTATTATATTAGTACTACTGCAGTACAAGTATTTCATTTCACAGCCCATCTTTCAAAATTGCAGACATTTCTCAGACTTTTTAATTTTCTTAGACTTTTTAGTGCTTCAAGAACATTAAGCAAGTTGGGACTGTTGGGTGCTGGTTTTGTTTTGCTTCTCCCTTCCTGTGAACAGAGGGAATAACACGGCAGATCACTTGCTCCAGCTTATATGATTACTCTAACTTAATGAACACCATCTGGAGAAGAGAAACCTGAATATTTGCATACATCTGGGCACAAATAACATGTTGCTACAATACTGATTAATAATTGTATTTAAGAGACCACAATTAGCTATATTTACATCTTGTGCCCATGGAAAAGTAGAAAATGAATATTTATCATTCTTCTTTGCTATCTTTTGAAAAGGTGTTAACTGATGTTGTAACCCTTGTGAACAGTATTCCCAGCATTCCTAAAAAGTTTAATGTAAAAATGGATGTTTTCCTTCCATTCATTCAGTGATAGAGAGTACATAAGCACACTAGATGATTAATTTAGAAACTATGCTTTACATTCCACTTTTTTTTTTTTTTAAGATTTATTTATTTATTTATTTATTTATTTATACAAGCACTGGGTACAGTCAGAAGCACGGGAGGGTGAGAGAATTCACCAGAGCCAGAGCAGGGAGCAGAGCAGGCAGAAGGGCCGAAGTACACTGCTGAGGGGAGCGGGCGGCAGGAGAGGTCTGCGCGCCATGTGGGACCCTCACCTGCAGCTGGGGATCGAACCGGCACTGCAGATGCTGCAGTGCCAGTGCTCAACCGCTGCGCCACCGGGGAGGCCCTACATTCTGCTTTTATTTTTTTTTTCAAAGAAGAAAATAAACACCTTTTTATGGTAAAAAGGAGCCAACATGTTTCCTATTAAGATCTATATAGCCCTGAGACAATTTTCAATCTTGAGTAAGCTTTCAGAAATAAAATAGTGTGTGTTTTCCTCCATTCTATTCAAATGTAAATAAACACAGTGAATACTTTCAGTGATTCATCCACACTAGAATCAAAAAGACAAAATTTTTGATTCCATACATATATGAAAAAATAGAGAAATGATAAAAATCTTTAAAATGTACTATAGGTAAAATTTTAAAGGGTAATTTAAAATATTCCTATTCACTAAAACTTTTTCTAAAGAGAAGAGCTGGAATCAAAATAGTATTTTTTCCCTTTTACCAACTATGAAGTCTCAAAAATATGTTATTTTCTCTATCTTCACCTCTCTCCCTGCCTTTCTTCCTCCTTCTTCCAAAAACACACAAGCACATCCATAAAAGAAAACAAAATCTTAAGCTGTCTAATTTAATGTAAAAAAAAAAGTTAGTGGATAAGAAAATAGCTTTGAACAAATTTCTATAATTGCATGTTTTTTCTTCACCTGTATTTCTTTTAGTATAATTTCAACAGTAGCAGAATTTAGTGAGGAAACAGTATATAAACAAATACAATCATGCTTCACAAGCACTAACAGTACTTTTCAAAATTTCATATATATATATCAATAAATATCAATCTCCAGTTGATATTTAATAAATTTTTAATCAGCAGGTCTGTACAAAGCTCCTTGCTAACAAGCTCTCAGTATTTCAGATTCCTGGGTGTGACAACTGCATGTTAAGTAGGAAAATATTAAACTGTATACTCCTTCCAATAACTTTCACTTTCATCTTGTAGGAACTTAAAGCACAGTGTAACCAATACATCAAAAAAAAAATGAGTCATACAGTATATATGCATATCCATGTAGCTCAGGGCCTCAGTTTTCATCTTAGCCCTATACTGTTGAGACTAAGTATCAGGATGCATATAATCATAGATAAGGCAAATAAAAAAGGATCCTAGGCTAGAGAACAAAGGAGAAAAAAGAGGAGAGCAGAAATGCAAAGCAAAAGCCAAATTTCTGATGAAATACATGGGCTAATATTTTTCATTTCAAGAAATCAAAACATAGTAAAATAAGCTAAAAACTATATGCAGAAATTCTGTAGAAGTTCTTTGAAAACTTCTGAAAGACAGTAAGTAGTAAACCAAATTTGTCTCATTTAATTAGGTATGTCCTACTTCTTCCCCTGGAAGAGATTATTGACTATATAAATGTTTGGATTTCATTTGAATAAAGTTTGAAGAGAGATACCTGGAATAAAAAGATCACAGAGGGGATTTTTCAAAGTCTGCAGTAAGGTTGACTCACCATCTTTATTGCTGTTTTTATAGATGACACTCAACACTTTCTTACTTTTTTATTATAATTTCTGCTTTGATGTGTCAACAACCCAATTGCTTTAGATATTCTAAATATATAGTTATACACTAGTCTTGGTTAAAGGAAAAAAAAAAACAGATTGTAAAAGATTGCATTAGAATTAAAATTTCTATATATAGATATTCCCCCACTTTTTTTTTTGGTCTTCAGTATTTTTACTGTTATATTTCTTAAGATTTAATTTCTATTGAGTTAACATTGGCTTATATCACTATATGATTTAAAGGTATAGGTTCTTACATCTTCAGATTTATGTGGCTACAACATTAATTCCCAATAAACTCACAGTAAATGGACAATATATTTAGTTTGAAAACGCTAACTGGCAATTGAAGTTTGTGGCCATTGCTCAGCTTCATCTGAGCTAATCTTACCAGAGCTTCTACTGAATGCCTATTACTTTCACAAGTAAAGCAAAATTCATAAAGCAGTTACCATAAACAGGTACTATCTGCTATCAACAATCACTGAGTGCTACCTATGTGCCAGATACTATTTTTTATGTGTGTGTGTGTGTATATACATACACACACATATATATACACACATATATACACACACATAGTCTTAATCCATAGTCTTAATAACATATGTATATATATTATTCTGAGTGTACTGCAGTGAAATAAAATAAAAAAGACTCTGATGGTGCTTACTCTACTAGGAGGACAAGTAAAGAACAGACAGTACAATGCCAGCTAGTGATAACTGTTAAGAAGGGAAAAGAAAATAGAGCCAAAAGACCTCATATCATGTAATGAGGGATAACTCTACTGAAAAAAGGGCATTCCCTGAGTGAAGGGAGAAAGCCAGAGAAATAGCAGGAGCAAAAGTGTTCTTGGCCTAAGGATGCAAGAAGACACCAACATGGAAAATGATGTACTGTTCTGAAGAACAGCATGGTGGTCAGTGTGTGGGAGGAGTGAATGAAGAGCAGAGACATAGAAAATAAGATGAGAACAATAAAGACTGGGTATTTTTCTTAAGGTGACAAAAGTCATTAGAAAGGGTACAGATGAGGAATAACATGAACTACACATATTCCAGAGTTCTAGACTCTGTTTGGAGAAACCCATAAGGCTGCATACTAGAATTTGCTTTGTTTTATCTTTCCCAACCACATACTAGTACTCTGGTGATAGATAAATGTAAAACAACAACAAAAAAAAAAAAAACAAAAAACAAATACAAAAAAACCCCACCATAAGGAGGAATTCTCAAACATTAGTTTCAAATATTTCTTGTTTCTCTCTCTTCTTCTGGTATTCCCATTACATGCATGTCGAACTTTTTTGTTTTCTCGTTGTTTCATAGTCCTTAGTTATTTTGTTCTGCCTTTTTTTCCCTCCAGTATATGTTCTGTTTGCATTTTGGTTTGAGGATTCTGATGATGTATCCTAAATTTCATATTCTTTAGTTCATGCCCATTCTGTTAATGAGCTGATCAAATGCATTTAAATGCATCTTCATGTCTCCTAAAGTGTGTTTTTTTTTTTTAAATCTCTTTCCTGGATTTCCATCTTTCTACTTACATTACCCATGTATTCTTTATCTAGAGACCCCTTAAGCCTAGCAATCATAGTTGGTTTAAATTTTTGGTCTGAAAAACCTGACATCCCTATCATATCTTGTTCTGATATTTGATCTGTCTCTTTAAATTGTGTTTTGTCTTTTGGTATACCCTGTAATTTTTTTTCTTGATAGCTGGTCATGTTGGTCTAGATAAAAGGAGCTGCTACAAATAAGCCTTTAGTAACAGAGTGGTGAGGTGTGGAGTAAGGGGACCACTCATTCCATAGTCCTTTCGTTTGGCCTCAGCCTTTTAGGAAGCCTATGCCTCTGTCCCTACTGAATGGGACAGGATGGTTAGAGTAGGAGGGCTTAAGGTATTTCTCTTATTAAATGGACTCTGATAACACCCCAACATTCTCTGGTTAGCTAGTTTCCTCTGACAACATACCTTGTCATGAAGATCAACTTTCTCTGGCATATTTCAAAATGATTCTTTTCCCCTCTCCCTGTCAAAAGCCTGTGGGAAAGTGTCTTTGATATTTACTATGAGAATCTCGTTGAAGTACTGGAGGTAAATTTCACTTTGTGGACTCTATGACTGGGCCCCCTAGAGTTTTTAATTCTCAGCGTTGTCTGCACTGAATCTCCAGAGGTTCGTAAGCAATGTTGAGGTTTTCCTCTCTCAGCATGATTCCCAAGATCATTTTCAATTTTGAGTCTCTGCTCCAGTAATCTGTGACTCTGCTATAATCTTGGGGGAAATATTTTCCCCTATGTCCTCACTTCTTTTGGATCTCACTCCTCTTCTAGATCTAACAATCTGACGTTTGTTCTAACTAGTAAAAAGCTGAACAGACTCAATAGTGACTTTCAGACTCTTTGTGTGTGGAGTCAGAAACCAGAAGTACCTGTTCACTCTTTCAAATACTTATTTTATTTTAAAACTAAACCTCACAGATGTTAACTTAATGCAAACTCAATATAATAAATACCTGCAAATAGAGCTATCTAAGGAAGGCAGGTCACTCTACATAATAGTTTCTAACTCCAGAGTTTTTCAAGCAAAAGTTACTTAGCTGTCTGATCCCACACAAAAGGTTTCTGACATGTAGGAAAAGGTAAGAAAATGTCCAGGTAGAGACAAATTATTTAAATTGGAAAAGTGAAAGAGAGTGAATGGAGGCATAATTATTATAATAGACAATAATTGTAAAGCTGGGCCGTCTCAGGCAAAAAAAAAAAAGGGACATTCAATCACCCAAACTCATAAATTCCTTTCAGTCTTGTGACAGAGATTAAGACATGGCAATACATAGCAACTTAATTTTTAAAAGATTTAAATTAGCTTTTATGGAGACAGGGTATAACGTGAATATTTTTCTTCAGTGGGTAGATAATTCATGACTCTGCTAGCAAAAGCCAGTTCAAAGATCAAGTCAGATGGACCAAATCTAAAACTTAATTCTAGACCTTGCCTTTGATGTTATTACTGAAGGCTGAAAAACTGACATTAGGATTTAAATTAGAAATATACAATATTAAAACTTAAAATAGAACCTAACTTCCAATGTCATATCACCAAATTACAAATATTCAAAATTAAATGATAAACGTAGCATAGGTGTAGGTGTTCCTTCTAAATACAAATTCAAATCTGTGTAACTAAGACATAAATATAATTTGTAAACAGTAGAAAATAGAATTAGAAAAATCAAGAATTAGATGGTCCTAATTGCTTAATATAATTTATTACTTTGAGCTCTCAGCTAGAAAGAAAACTACAGGATATCCAATATCTTTTTTGATTAATTGGATTCAGGAAGTTTTTATTGTTCTTTTCATTTGGTAAAGTGTGAGTTTATGAGGGGGAGATTCCTTTTCTTCAGTCTAGAGTTGTGCTGAATTTAAGGAAATACCTAAAAGGCAGGTGAACATTTACTGAAGGTGTTCTAAAATACCTAAGGGCAGAGCAGAGGCAGAAATGGAAATATATCAAAAAAGGTGATATATAAAAAAAGTCTCTTTTGTCTAGTTAGCCTTTCATTTTAACTATAAAAGGGTCAGTCTTTGTTTTCTAGTTTAGTTCTGAGTATTAAGCAAGAGAAAGGTTTAACCTTTTAATTCTTAGATGCTCTAAATTT
This sequence comes from Talpa occidentalis, assembly GCF_014898055.3. NCBI lineage: Eukaryota > Metazoa > Chordata > Mammalia > Eulipotyphla > Talpidae > Talpa > Talpa occidentalis. Next base: position 25,110,971 of record NW_023601653.1, on the reverse strand, counting down.
AAATAACTTAAAAATCTTCTTGAGAAATGTTTTGTGATATGTGACAACAGTATCAATAAAACTTTATAAAACTTAAATCAGTTTCTTTTGAAATAATCATGGGATCTCAAATACGTAAGATTTATCCTAAGCACTCGCAACAAACTACAATAGTTATGCAAAATACTAACATAATAAAGTAAGTTCCACTGCCATTCTTTATAATACTCTGACTCAATAAATTTTTTAAAGACTGGTATAAACTAAATAACCCATTTATTTTTAAACTTCATGCTACTTTTATAAGCAAAGGTGAATTCAATACCATCGATTTATTATTCATAATGTCTAGTTTTACATATCTAGCATTTCTCCCAGCTATTTGATTTCCTCATATCTCTATCTGCTGAGGACATCAGGTTTTGCTTATAAAGTCAACTGAAAACTGTCTTTTCCAAGGTAGTGGCCGTAGAAATCAGTAATAACTTTCCTTTACCTTCATACATAGTAACTAACCACTACCATCATATTACTCTGTTCTCAGCACTTTCACTAACCTAATGCCAGTAATTTGGTATCTGTCCCTGGGAGATGGCTAAGCTAATATTCATTTTTTTAAAGATTTATTTATTTATGCTTACAGGAACCGGGGTACAGGCCAGATGCATCATGGGAGGGTGAGAGGATTCACCAGAGACAGAGCGGGGAGTAGAAGAGTCAGACTGATTGAAATACACTGCTGAGGGGAGCAGCAGGCAAGACAGGAGAGGTCTGCCACGCCATGTGGGTATCTCCATGGCCGGCCAGAATCGAACCCATGCTGCAGAGGCTATGAACAGCTTAACAGCCCTGCACTCAACTGCCTAAGCCACCAGGGGAGGCCCCTAATATTCATTTCTATATATGTGAAAACGTTAACATATCTTAGTCTTTCAGCTCTATTTCCTACCTCACACAATTAAAAGCAAGCAAACTCAGAATCAATTTTTTCCCCCTATTTTATGTTGTCAAATCCTGGTCTGGACAGAGTGGAACCTGGGTCTGTGCAAATACAGAGGAGGTTTATTTGCTCCCATGGTGAACAGTCTCATGAAGAGTAACATTCTCCACCAAGTATATTAGAGCTTCCATTCAACACATATTTACTATGCAAGGCACAATATAAAAGTATGTAACAAGCATTAGATGAGGTGCTTAGTAGGAGAGGAAGAACAAAACAACATGTACTAACTTTATAAGGATTATCATCCTGTTTGGAACAGACATTCAGTGTTTACACAGATAGTTACTAATTATAATGCTTTCATGAAAAGCAAAGATGCTTGTTTGAAGGGAAAAATGAGTTCCCCTTGAAAAGTGACTTTGAAAGAGCAAACTGAAGTATAATTCTGCGTTTATAAAATGGAGAGACGAGAATGTGGAGAACTCCAGTAAAGATTCCAAGGAACAGGCAGACAGTGAATTGAATAAACTTACCAAAGTGTAGGGTAGTCATTTGTAGGTTTATATTGTTATTCATGACACCCTATCATACTGCTATTAAGTTTTACAGATTATGGCATTTTTTTAAAAGAAAAAAAATTGATGTTTCAGTGCCTTTAACTGCACAATTTTTCCTCCTTATTGAGCAAAGGACTGGTATTTTCACCATGCACTTCACTTTGCACTTATGTGTCCAGTTGTGACTCCCCAAGCTATGTAGGGAATGAATTATCATGAATTAGATGAATATACGTAGAGAGGTAGAAAGAACGTCCAAACAACCTCAATGTCACATGTTTTTAGTAGAAAAGCAAAAATGTTTAGTTTTCTCTTCCTTGGGCTCCTAAATGTAATATCCAGGATTGATTTACATTAGCAAGACCTTTAGTCAGAGCCTTTGTAGTTCTAGACCACTACATTACATATGCGTACAATTTTTCAGTTGATCTGGTTATTACTTCTGGCTTTATATGTCAATTATTCTTACTATCTCAAATTTCAGTAATTCTGAAAATATATCTTATAAAATATGTTGCATATTGTTATTCAGATTAAATAAAACTAATTTGAATTAAGATTAATGAAAGTCAATTTTAGAAGTTTGCAGAAATTTATGATGTAGAAAGAGATGTCACATATGTAGAATACTTGTGAATTTTGTAAGCATATTAAGAGGCCAGAAGATGGTGAAAATTTAAAGGTGACAACGGTTTTCAAATATGACTACAAAAATTTAAATAATGTTTCAAGGAGAATATTTGAATACCTGACATACCTTTGAATCAATGCCATCAACTCACATAAGAAAAATGTGTTTTTAGTACCCAGAAGTCAATTAATGTTTGATATATGTTATAAATTGCTTCTGAATCCTCACTCTAAAGTCAAATAACATTAAATAAGTTTATGTTTTACTTAAGTTTTCTCTAATTCTATAAATACTGGGATTACCCTATAAGATGCACTATTTTTCCAACAAGCATGCTTCCTAGATTATGGATCACAAAGCAAGGCAGGACATATATAGAATGTATTTTAAAGTTCAAACACAGTGTCATTTTTCTATTTTTAATCCACAAGTCAAGATATAGTCTCCCTCTGCTTATTTCTATCCAGAACAACAGAACAAGATGAAATGACCATTTCGTGGTTGGATTTAAAGAAATGATTATTACAGTAAGTATAAGATGACTTGTAGAAAAAGGGGAGAATTGGGGAGGAAAATATGTGAGAAAGGAGTAATCAAAAAAAATAATTTACACAATTCTATTTTTCTTTTTTGCTTATTCAACAATTATTCCAACATTGCTATACTTTGGAACAGATACTTCATAAACTAGGCACAATTAACATATTGATCTTGCTCTCCGGGATTCCTGTCTAATCATGTGACAGGTCTCAGAGAACATTTGTAACTTACCACACCTCCCATGAAGCACAGAATTTCTCAGAGGACTATCAACCCATCCCAACAGCTATTTCCCCCACTAAAGAGACACAGACTCAATGGAATTTCAAAGGAATTTACAAGTTATAATAAATAAAATACATTTATACCCAACTTGTTTAAATAATGCAGACATCATTTGAAAGTAATGACCTGATTCACTCAAAGAGCCTTTTAAAAATATAAATCAAAATTTTAAATTATGGAAATATCACTAAAAAGACACTTTCAAGCCATTTCCCTGACTCATGGCATTAACTAACCCTCTCTACATTATCTGACATACTGACTGTGCCTTCAGGAGACTGCTCCACCTTGTCCATGCAATTCTACTCCCTCCAGTTTGAATTAAATATGATCAATAGACTGCTGCGCACGTTCCCCAATTTCTTTAATGATAGACCCTTTGTAATTATATAATGTCTAAAACACATGTCATTAAAATCTTTAAGATCATTTTAACTGCAATAAAACTTATTGCTTATTATTACTTGAACAAAGGTAAAAAAAAATGTGGCTCTTAAAAGACACTGAAAGAGTTGAAAATATTTTTTCGAAAGTTTGCATCCAGCTTGCTACAGTAGACAAAATAAGAACTGAGACATGTCAAAAACCTTACTGATAAAATCATATGGTGCTGGTGGAAATTTCCCCTATGTGGTATATTTCCCATGTGGCATACACAAAAAAGAATGATTAGAATTGACATTCATAACTTTATATTTAAAATGTACCAAGTAAGGATCGGCCTGTCAAAAGTTATATAATAGTTGGTTATAAAGATTTTAATTATATACCGGAGTACTATGCTGTGTCTTTCCTAAGAACCAGAAAACACAATGCCATAGTAATCGAGGACGGAAATATCACCAAATGCCTATTCAGCACAAATCTTAATTTTTGCAGCATCTCAGCTCCTATAACTTAACTTTCCCCCTTTCTGCTTCACACAAACAGATATGTGGAAAGAAAATTCCCACACTTTAGTTTGTATCAGAAACACCTGGACAGCTCCTGTAAACACACACTGCTAAACGCTACCCATAGAGTTTCTAATTCAGTAGTTCTGTGTTAGGGCCTAATAATTTCCATTTCTAACAAGTCCCCTGTTGATGCCTATGTTTCACACACACCTCGGGAATCACTGAAATACCAGCTTCTTTATTTCCTTTGAGTCATTCATACTTAAGAATGTTACACTGCAGCAAAATAGATAAATTAACACTGAATATTAAATGTCTGGGTTCTAACAGATCCTTTGGCGACATAAGGAATTTCTCACTTACTTGTATTCTTGAAGACTTCAGCTTCCTTCGGTGTATGCTGGCGACCTCCTTCGCTTTCACCTTTTCACCTCTCATGGTTTGACCCGTCACCAAAATTCTCATTAACTTCTTATAAAGGGTACTTTAACATTGCTTAGCAACCTTATAATTGCAGGGATCCAAACTCTCTACTCAAAATGGACTCTCAGAGTATTTTGGGGGGTGGGTAGGGAAGGTGGATGAAGGAAAGCTTCATAAAAACTTCATAGTTGATACCAGCCATTTTAACACCACACTTTCACTTGTCTATACATAGATGGCGAGACCAGGTTGGTTTCCATCTTCAGTTAAAATGTTACTCTCGTAATTAGTGGCTGAGACCAGACAACAAATATCTACCTTTTTCCTTATGAACTCAGGGATAAGAGGATGTAACCAGCTCCCAGGTGAAGGAAAGGAAAAAAAATCATATTTTTTTTTCACTTATTGCACTGGGCACAATGTAGCTGACTCCATTCAACTTTCAACTGGGTCACAATGGGATTCATTAGTGCCAACATATTCATATAAAGGGGATGGAAATAAAAACATACAAAGTCAATACCGCATATGAATGAGTCAAGGGAAGACTAACCTACAAAACAACATGAATAACTTGCCACCAAGCTGAAGGCTAGGCAGGGAAGGTTACCTGAACACATACAGTAGGAGACGGGGGGCGGGGTGGGGGTAATACTCCCTGAAGTTGACTGTGTTACACTCTAGGCAATGAGAAACGTTAAAAAATTTGATGCAAACAAACCATAACCCCATTTTCTAAGTAAAACATTTTAATTCTGGCTTAGTTATGAAAGGATAGGCGCATTGGGGGATTGACTCCAATTATATTTACAGCAGTTATTTCACTTCCCTACTGAAAAATGTTTTAAGTGACCTTATAGAGAATTTTTAAACATTTCAAATAATATTCTAAATCCGTAGGCCAGTGTCTCTTACCTGTTTTCACAAGTGCTCCTTAGTGGGAGAAGAGAGTAGATTTTTGCAGTTCTGAGGGCAAAATCCAAAGCAACAGTAAGCCTAATGTTCTTTTAGAATGTCATGTTTTCTAAATTTCATGGTTAATTCGCATTCTTTCACTGAATGTATTTTTTTTTTTACTTAATATCAATTGAACCAGGAAAAGATACACAAATTTGCCCTTACCTTGATCTGTATCTTGAAACTGAGTTACAGTATGTAACTTCCAGCCAGTCAATATGATGCAATAACAGCTTAAGTAATCACTGGTCTCTCTAAGAGAATGTTGAACATAGCACATAAAATACATTTGCTGAACTGCATCATTTTTCCTTCCCTCTCTGTAGTTGTGCCTAGACTCCGCCTCTCTCTCCTGTTGTATATATACCCTGAAGATAATTACTCAAGACCATTCAGCTGTTTTTCAGCTTCTCTGTAAGAGATTCAGGAGATCAAGCACCGTCTCAGGTGTTCTTTCCTTTCTAAAAATCTCTTTCTTTGCAACACTAGTATCAGTGAAAACATCAGTTTCAAAAGTGAACTTGTTTCTTATTTTTTCCCCCTTGCAACTGCAATGTTTAGATTTGGATTCAAAAGTGCTAAATATTAACCTAGACTGTTCCACTTATTGTATTAATTTAAATAAATCTTATAATTTCTCTAAACTTTCTGCTTGCTCTTACATGAAGATGGAACTAGTGGAACAGGACCCTCAAACTAGTTAATAAACAGGAACACGTGTGTAATTAGTGGCTGAGACCAGACAAGTATCTACCTATATCCTTTTTCCTTAATCAAATTTAAACTTTTGCCTGATTATGTAAAACAGTCACATAAATATGAGAATATGGAGATGTGAATTAGCAATGTATTTTCTAGAGATTAATGGAATTTTAAGAGCACTGTTTGGTATGTAAACATATTAATCTATATATAAAAGAGAAAGGAGGAAATCTTAACATAGGACATGAATGAGAATAGTAACAGCATTTCAGTTTGAACCTGAAAAATGAAAGCATTTCACTATGTGCAATGATTCATAATTTTGAAACATCACAACTCTTATAGAATTAAAGAAGACAAATTGTATGTCAGAAGTCAAAATAACTCAGGGTATTTTAAAAACACACATTGAGATCATTGTTTTAAAAGCAATATAATTTCAAAAAATTCTCCCATTAATAACTGCTGATGCTATGTCTCTACGAACGCAGGATAGACATGTTCTCTCAGGCTTTATCATGCACTGCAATCACCTGGAAGGGCTGTTGAGCTTTGGAACTACGGGGCATTTCTGATTTAATACATCTGTGCTGAATTTTTCACAAGTTCCCAGATGATGTGATGCTACCGATTTGAGGACACTTCTAGAAGTACTGATATGAGACTTATAAATTTACAATGATTGAGCAAAGCATAAAGGAATGACCGTTTAATATTATGAAAAATCTCATACCAATGCTCTGTACTCACAGAGGGATATATCATATGCTGTTTTTATGTATAAAGTTATTTTATGCATTTTATATATGTATATTATTATTGTTTTACATTGTGCTATTAGACAGGTATATTGTCTATACTGCTTATTGCTCTATACTGTATGTAGGGTAAGGAAAAATGTCAGGCTTTTCTGCCCTCCCGCCATCAGGATAGATAAAGGATCCTTGCGGTCCTGAATGCATGCCTGATGGCGGGCACCTGGAGTAGGGTGTGGGCATAGGTAGATGGGATTCACCTGGGCTAAAATTGTACCTTTAAGGGCGGTGTCACGGGGACGCCAGCAGAAGCCAAGAAGCCGAGGACGAACAGAAGCCGAGAGAGAAGCAGAGAATGCCGAAGAGCCCAGATAGAGTGAAGACTTGCTGGGGGCTGGGAGGCCTGCCAGCTCCCGGCCCCCCAGTGCCCCTGCCTGCCGTGTACCTGGTAATCCCAATAAAAGACCTGCAAAAAAACCACTGAGGACTCTGACTCCTCCTTTATCCGGTCTGCTGGATCTTAGGAAACCTGCACTGTGTCTATTCCTGACTCTACACTGTACAATAGATATATAGATATGTATAATTATTCTTAAGAAGTATGATTTACACTGATACAATGGTTTCTGTGAAATGGAAACTAAGTATACAAACCGCTGATCAAAAACTTAGGACTCAACATCACTATTTTTTTATTCTAAGCCTACACTTTGATGTATTAGACATTGGAATAAAGAATCAACTACAATAACAAAGAGGTATAAAAATACAGAGGTGTAAATATATTAGAAATTTGTTCTTCTCCTCTCACTTTAGAATATGCATGTAGGCAGGCAGGCAATCTCCAACTTAGTAACTGCTTCTGGGCCAGCCAGCTAGCTTTGAACAAAAAAATAGTCTCCACCTTTGTATTATAGGTTGCATCTGCAGTTGTGGTTCTTAGACTAGAAGATGAGGAAAAAAGTGGAGTCAGGACACTCGTCTTTAAGTCAAAAATGGCTAAGAAATTGTGCATACTTCTGTTTATATCCATTGTTAAGAACTTAGATACACAGTGCCTCTGACTACAAGTGAAACTGGGAGACAAACTGTAGGTAGGGTAAATGAGTTAATCAGGCTTTCTATATGCCACAGCCTCTGTGGCTATCATCTGTGGCACTGACTGCGTTAATATAGATGGTGCCTGGGTGTGGGACACACGTGCCTGATTGTGACATTTGGAGCATGGGTGTGTGTGCATGTGCAAGTGCGCCTGCCTGTGCCTAGGAGGGAGGGGGATAAAAGGCAGCATCACCCTGGGGGAGGGGGTGCACTTTGCCGTCTCCATGCTCGTTTGTTTCCCCTGCTTACTATTAAAACCTGTGAAGATGATGCCAAGAGATCCAAAATTCTCTTTTACACCATTAGAACCGATGGTGAACCTGCCCAGCCTGGGATGGCAAAACACACACCCAACTTAAACCCAGGGAGGCTGGAGAGAATAAGAACAGGGAAGGAAAGGAAATGGTGAAAATGAATCCTGAAGGACAGTTTAATAGTATTTACTACAGGTGGGAGTAAACCAGGTAAAATAAAGCAGTTTCAAATTTAGTGTAAATAAAACGTCTTGAATAGACTTAATGGATTTTTTAAAGAGTTTCTGAAAGAGGTTATTTGCTGAAAGAGGAAATGCAGTATTTTAAATTTAACATTCCAGGGACGAATTAATGACCCTCTTATTTTTAAGAAAATAATTTAAATTAAGTAGAGATAGAGTTAACTTCTTTTCTCATCCTGGGTTGAAAGCCTACATGTTTATTTTATTTGTGTGTGTACACGGGTGTGTGTTTAGGGGCTGAGAGAACAGTAATATTGTTATGCAGTACTTCCCATTTAATGTGTGATGTAATATAACTCATATATCTAATACTAAAAAGAAAAACTTCTTTTTATTGTATTTCATTATTGATAATTGGAAATTGACATTGTAGCAGAATTTTAAGAGCTCTCTCCACCCCCACCCCCATTTGTTATGTGCTAGAGACTTAGGTGAGAGCAGACATTGTTGCAGGTCTAGTTCCTTCACATAAAATAGTCTAATTACCTTGATTTTTGCTGAAATGAATGTCCTGCTGAAAAGTTATTTTTACTAGTTCTCTCTACTGATATTTGTTTCCTCAGTGTTTTTACTCTTAGCTTTCATTTCTGTTTCTCTGAAGAGAATAAAATTTAAGTACAAAACCAAAAACTGTTGCCAATATGCTTTACTAAAGCAAGTAAGGAGGTATTTACAGGCAGATTGATTGCCTTTTCACTGAGAAAACAAGGAGTCATATAAATAGAATAAATTCCTAAAATATATAGTCTGTTCTAAAGGACTTGGTTATGAGAGTGGGTTATGAATATCAGAGTATGTGATTTCTTCTGAGGAAGTCATAGGACATTTGTATATCAAAATAATAACACTAGTCTCAACTCCACTTTTATGACTTTGTGCAACTGCAGGACATAGATCAGCTCTCTGCAGGTGGATAAACTTCCTACTGTGAAATCTGACACTTTATGTAGTGCTTTAACACCTATAAACTGCAGAGTTACTGACAGTTTTTTGTACTTACGTACACTATTCCATTGGCAAGATCTTGTTCCATGCATGTGTAAAGCTGAAATGAAAGTTGGAATGCCAAGGCAGGATCTGATTCACATAATACTCTGAGTTGTGTGACAGATTGAGAGCAGTGTTGTGATATATATTTGATCACATAAAAAGCTGGAAAGCTGAATATAGCAACTCTGATGGCATTCCCCTGCTTGCTATCACTGGCAAAATTCTGGCTGAACTCCTGTAGAAAGTACAGAAAACATCATCAACGATTCCCTTTTAAAAGATGGGTAAAAAGGCCTCCCTGGCGGCGCAAGGTGTTAATATGAAACCTAAGAAGCTGTCCTCAGCCACTGCAGCACCAGTTCCATCACCAGGTGGCCAGGAGCTAACCACATGGCACAGCAGACCTCGCCTGTCTCGCCCGCTGCTCCCCTCAGCAGTGTATTTCAGTCAGTCTCCCTGTTCTGCTCCCCACTCTCTCTGGCAAATCCTCTCAATCCTTTCCCCACCTCTGGCCTGTACCCCAGTTGTTGTATGCATAGATAAATAAATCTTTAAAAAATAAATAAAAATAAAAGATGGGTAGAGTTTCAAATTTCTACACAGCATAACAGACATTATCTGTGCAATAGACTATTCTCTTAGGGTAATTACTCAAATAAATGGCAACTCAAGTAAATGTGTATCACCATTAGAAAATGTAATTGGCTGAAATAATCTTTCATTTTTTAAATTTTTTGTTTAAATGATATATTTTATTGATATTAACATTGGTTTGCAACAGTGTATATGACTTAGGGGTATAGGTTCACACCTCTTCAGATGTATGTTACCACATCATCATGTATGTTACCACCAAAGTGCCCATAATCCTCCCTGACAGTCCATTGGTGTCTCCTGGGCTAATGCAGATTTACCTCTTTGCCTTTCAGAAGTCTAAATTATCATCATATGTGAGGACACTTGCCATTTACACTCTTTTAGACCCAATATTCCATCTGCCAGTTACCATGATATCCTCCATCTCCAATGTCATTTCAGAAACTCTTAGGTAACACACCCCAGAATCATTTTCAAAAGTTTCTCTTGTATCTACTGAGATGAAAATGTGATTTTTGTCCCTTATTATATAAATATGGTATTTGTTCATTGAAAGTTGGGTGGAAAATCAACCTTGGATTTCTGGGTTAAGTCCTACTTAGTCATAGTAGATTATCATTTTTATGTATTATTGAATTTGGTTTCTGATCATTAAATAACCTTTTAAACTTAGATATAGAAAGAGGATGGAGAATGGCACAACCAAGCCAGTCAGTGAGATGAAAAGATGATTTTGGTGATGTGGTGAAATATTGTAATACGTTGCAAAGTATAAATTATAGTGCATATTCAAGCATATAACATATCTATAAAAATGATTACTTTTAGGTCCTCCCTGATGGCGGTGCAGTGGTTGAGTGCTGGGTTGCGAAGCTGCCCGCAGCCTCTGCAATGCCGGTTCGATCCCCAGCCGCCGGGCGAGGGTCCCACATGGTACACAGACCTCTCCTGCCACCCGCTGCTCCTCTCAGTAGTGTATTTCGTCAGTCTGTCTGTTCTGCTCCCCGCTCTGTCTCTGGTGAATTCTCTCACCCTTCCACGCTTTTGACTGTACCCAGTGCTTGTATAAATAAATAAATAAATAAATCTTTAAAAAAAAATGATTACTTCTAATTAAGTATCATGACACAAAAGCCTGCATTTATTTAATTAATCAGCAAACCTCAGGTGCATAGTGGGGGGAAAGGTAAGCCCAAATTCTTTATTTTAATTATTATTATCATAATGACTGAAAAATCTCATATAAATCATATCTTCTAAACCCACTTTTAAACTACAGGTTTTACTATTGTTTGCAAGAAAAAAAAACAAAGAAGAGAACATTTTTGCCAATACGAATATAATAAGGCTTGAAGAATCTTAAAACAACTATTGTTTCTGATAATGTAAAATTACCCAAGGTAGCCATTGTCTACATTTTAAAGTACTATTGAAGGAAAAAGGTAAAATGCAGTACTGAGATAACCTACAGGACTATTAAATAGTATTGTATGTGAAAGTCATGACTTCAATATTTATTGGTAATGAATGATCCATTTTTCTATATAATTCACATCCAAACTAAAATGTGTTCCTAAATCAGATGGCACTGGAGATACTCATTTTCATTGTTTTGCAACATATGAAGGTAAAGGAGAGAAAGAGGGTGGGGGGATGAAGAAGTAGAGGAAGCAGAAGAAAATGCAGAAGAAGTGGCAGATAAGGGGGAGAAGAAGCAGAAGGAAAATAAAGTATCGGACTTTTAAAGCAAATAAAGGACACAGATTAGGGAAATACTGAAAGTCTCAAAGTCTCAGAAGTAGTGGGGAAAAAAAAAATCTATGAAGAAGCAAGAGGTAATAAATACCTAGATATACCTGATTCAGGAAAATGAAACCTACTTAATAATAAGCACATTAAGAAGTTTGGAATGAATTTGAATTATTGCCTTGGGAAGCCTATCCCCTTATAGGAAGAGCTGTGGATTTAGGCATCTATTAAATTAAACATTTGGTATCTGATCCAAGCAATGGAAAAAAATTGTTAAAAAAAAAAACATTGCTATTTACTGAGCATTTTCTATGTGAAATGACTGCTACTTGCTAGTAGTCTCTGTGATAAGTGCTTTCAGAGTATTACTTGCTTAGTTCTCATAATAGCACATGAGGCGGGAAACTGAATAGAAATATACACAATGAGATAAAGTTCAACGAAAGTAGAGGCTGACTAGATTTCTCCGAGTGATGATTGAGATGAAATGTGGAAGTTGATGGGCCTCCCTGGTGGCGCAAAGGGTTAATAAGACACAATCTGTGAAGCTGACCACAGCCTCTGCAGCATGAGTTCGATCCCCGCCCGGCCAGGGAGCAACCCAAATGGCGCAGCAGACCTCTCCTGTCTAGCCTGCTGCTCCCCTCAGCAGTGTATTTCAGTCAATCTGCCTGTTCTGTTCTCATCTCTGGTGAATTCTCTCAAGCCCCCCCACTCCCCCCCACACCTCTGGCCTGTACCCTAGCTCTTGTATGCATAAATAAATAAATCTTTTAAAAATGTTGAAGTTGAGCAGGAGGTACGCAATGAAAATGGTTGTGCTTTCAGAAGGTAAAAATACATCATATATAAAGATCCTGTGGTCACGGGTGCATGCTTTCCAAGGAATTGAAAGAAAGTGATTTACTTGAAGCAACTTTACCTAAAGAAAGAAAAGTGCATGAGAATAGAAGAATATTGTTATAGGCTATAGAAACCATAACAGCCTCCGACCTCAAAATCTTGCCATGTTAAAGCAATAAAACAGAAGAAACATTTAAGTTTTTCTCTAGTTCATTGTGCCCATCTCATACCACATAAGAAAAGTAAATTTTACAAAAGTAAATCTTTCTTAAGAAAATTCTTTTATAGTCACATAGATTGTTAGACTTAACTCATGTGAAGTTTTTGTCCCATAATTAAAACTTTGCTCTCTAACCTCTGACTCTTTCTTATTTATCAACAATTGAGTTTTAATTCCTTTTTGCTGCTAATAAACCTCTTGACCCATGAAGTCCTTAGCACTAATATATATGACATTTATATGTAATATTAATAATGTCTAATTTAGGTCACATCATAAGGCCTAGTAGATCTTTGCTTTTTCATATTTCCTCATGTATTATTTACTTTGGCACCTAATACTATTGTATTTATCATCTTTTTCTTGCTTTCATTATCTTTTCTCCATTAGTTGATTGTAAGCTCAGAGAGGAATAAGTCTGTCATGATCTTCTCTTGTTTGACCCCATAGCAGCAAAGCTACGCCTGTATGTCTTCCTGCTAAATTAGGAGAGTAATGAATATGCTCCTTGGCAACCAGAATAATAACAAACAATATTCAAATGTTGTGGTTTAATCCTTTTTAAAAAATATGTTTTTTTTAAAGGATTTATTTATTTATACATACAAGAGCTAGGGTACAGGCCAGAGGTGCAGGGGCTGAGAGGACTCACCACAGACAGAGTGGGGAACAGAACAGGCAGACTGACTGAAATACACTGCTGAGGGGAGCAGCGGGCAAGATAGGAGAGGTCTGTTGTGCCACGTGGGTAGCTCCCTGGCCGGGAATTGAACTCATGCTGCAGTGGCTGTGGATAGCTTCATAGGTTGTGTCTTAACCCCTTGTTCTCCCAGGAAGGCCCCCAAAATATGTTTTTAACAATGTTTTGTGGAGTAAAAATGTCTATGGTATTCTCATTTGAATTTAAATGCCTGTAAACAGAGAGAGCTAAGAAAAGGCTATTTTCATGACAAACTTTGTTTTCTTAGTCAGAAAAGAGAAGGCTTATCTCACCTTTATTTTCAATTTATGTAAATTGGATTTAATCTATTTCTGTCTTTTCGAACATGAACTAAATACATCTAATTGATGTTATTTTAAAATAATGGATAAATGTCTCAGTGAAGTTTTTTTTAAAGTATACTTATTTGACATCACAATATTAGGTAAGTAAAAATTTATGGTTTCTCTGCAAAAGGAAAGATGATCATTTTCCTTACCTAAGCAATTTTTTTTTATTTTATATTGAATTTATTAAGTCTAAAACTTTAAGAAACTCACTTTTTAAAGTATTTTATTGACCCAGAAATAATTTGTCAAAATATTCATTTAAAGCGTTTACCACCTACATGCAAATATGTTTACAAATATGTTTTCCTTTTAAATCATTGTCAGGTTTCAAAACAAAGGGAAAATGGACTATCAGTCAATTGTTAAAGTATTATCAGTTATGTAGTACTATTTCAAAAAACAATTGAAGAAATCATTTTCAAGCAAATATTCCATTTTCAGGCAAGTTCCGTTTCCTATATGCATGCGATTCCTAAATGAACACTGAAAATAGCTAACATTATCATTACATTTAGGGAAAAAAGAGATACTTTTCAGCTTCACTGTTCACCTCTTAATAGCTTTGCATGCTCCTATAAAGAACTTGAATACATGCTGAACAGCAGAGTGTAATAGTTCCTGGTTTACATCTCAGGCAGGTTAATAGGTCTTCAGACTTCATTTAGCACCACATTTTCAGACCATCATAAGTTTTAAACTTACTTCCATGCTGACAGTTTAATGTTCGAATAAGCAAGGAGTTAACTTACTTTTAACTTCTAAACCTTAGGACCTCTCTCTTACAGCTATAAAATTGACATTTCAGCATGAATTTTTTTTTTCATGATGTGTCTTTCGAACATGCACATTACAATGTCTAAAACAGCTGTCTATGTCTACATTAAAGGTTTTTCAAACTTTTTTTTTCTTTAAGATGCATTTGCACAGAGGAAAATAAGCAAATTGACTGTTTTTTTTTCCTCCATCCTTTCTCCCCACCCTTTCTCCTTTCTTCTCTTTCTTTCTGATTTTTCTTTCACATACTCTTTCCTTCTTTCTCTTTTCTCTTACTTTCTTTGTCTAAAAGTATTTCAAAGTTACTTTAGTGATCATTCAAGCAGAGTGAGGAACAATGACAGTTTAAATCTGCACTCTGCCTTTAATCCTTGTCAGGGTCTCACGTGCATATATCACAAGTGAAATGTTCTATTATATATCATGTTTAACCAACTAGAGGTCAAAGAACTAAATCACTGCATTCATGAAAGTAAAATGTTGTGCTTTCCAATTGCCTTCTCTTTGGGAGGCTCTCACTTCCAATTACCAAAGTGACCTTCAAATCTGATATTATACATTTTACAGTGAAATTTATTACAATTGTAACATGACAATACAAAATAGGTTAGCACATGGATAAAATAGCTATAAAGCAGTAGTGATTTTTTAGACTTAAGTAATTTTACATCTTCCTAGATTGGCTTTTCCCTGATTCTTTATATTGTCTCTGCCAACTTACAGTTTATATTGCAATTATTAAATGAGTAAACTTTTTAAAAATTCTTAGTATAGTCATTGATATCTGAGGATTCACATTTTTTAAAGAAAGATGTTCTATATATTGAATTAATACTTTCCCTTTTATTAATGTAGGGGGGAAGGAGAAGACTTGTGAAATTCAAGCTAGATAATGAAATATTACATCAATATTTCCAAAGTCCTAATTTGGAACTCCCCTATAATACAATTCCAGGATTTCACTAAGAAGTAAAAACTAGTAATTATCTTCTGCTAGCAAGATGAAAAGGAATAATAATTGACTCTGCTATTGGACTGCCCTTAGGTAGGTTTTTCCCAAGTGCCTTACTGTTTATTCCTCATAATAACTGGGCTTTATTAGAGAGAACACATTCCAAAATAATCAGGTAACTATTGCAAAATCATTTGCTTGTGTTCAAAATGTTTCCGTTGACTGGTAGGGGGTCTAAAATCATCTAACTCAATTCTATTGTTTTAATTTGCAGATGAGGAACTGTGGCCCACAGATATACCAAGATTTGACAAAGCTAAAAGAAAATTTCATCTCCTTATTTTGATCTTTTCACTACTGTAGTCTTCTTCCCATATCACATGTAGTATGAGCTCATCATTTACTTAATAAAAACAAGGGGTCATACAAAGGCCAACACAGTTCAAAAAATCTATGCCAGAATCCAAGGAAGTCACTTTACATTCAAAACACTTTGATATGCTGAGCAACATTTTATGAATCCAGATTATTTGTCTGTGAATTATTTGCTATGTAAATTACACGCTTGCTTTTAGACCCAAGAGCAAGAGGATAATGGGGAAAAGATGAACAGATAGAAAAATAGGATCCACTTATCTTTTAAATTTATTTCTACCTGTATTTGCAAGCATTTTTGGCATTATCTTTTGGTAAAATTACTGCAGTTATGATCTGAAAAATTCAACATAAAAATATATGACCATTGTAAGAAAAAAAATCAAACTGTACAAAATATAGGAAGTAAGTTTTAGAGCTCCTCTTTACCTTACAAACATTTAATTCTGTATCATTATTAAATGTTTTTCTATTGTAGGTCAACAGATAGATGATAGGAAAACTATATTGACTAAAAATTAGTACACTAATTCAATGAAAGTTAAAAAAAAAAGAGCAAAAAAATTGTCTACAGTGGGACCAAGAGAAATCCAAATTAGGACTATAGATTTAAATCCAAATATAGCAGTAATTAGATCAAATGTGAATAGCCAAAATTCTTTTCTATGAGAGAAAGTTTTATTTGCTTTTAAATTGTATTTTTGAAGACAAACGGAATTATATACTATTTAATAAGGTATATAAATAGGTATATTTATTTATTTGTTTATTTTTAAGATTTATTTATTTATTTATACAAACATTGGGTACAGTCAGAAGTACGGGAGGGTGAGAGAATTCACCAGAGCCAGAGCGGGGAGCAGAGCAGGCAGACTGATGAAGTGCACTGCTGAGAGGAGCAGTGGGCTGGGCAGGAGAGGACTGAGTGGCTGAGGATTGAACCTGCGCTGCAGAGGCTGCAGGCAGCTTCGCAGCCCAGCGCTCAACCAGATGTGCCACCAGAGGAGTCCTAAATAGGTACATTTAATAAGTTATATAAATAGAACAAAGAACACAGAATATTTAAGGAATAGAGGGAAATATTAAGAGTAGAACAAAGATGTCTTTTTAAACTTAAAGATATATTTTCTAGGAAGAAAGAAAATGTACCCTAGACATAGAATAAATGTACACTTTTCAGTGTAGAAACAATGTTGAAATTCAGGATAAATTGAGGATAAACCCCAATTAAGTTTTTAATGAAGAATTTTCATGGTTGTTTAGAAACAGAAAAATAAATTGTTTGCTTCAGTTATGTAGAACAAAGCAAATCCTAATTTTACTTGATTTCTCCTTTCAACTAGTTGTGTTACCACTGGAAAACTATGCCCACCCATCTTGGTCAAATCTTTTTGGTAGATTCATTCAACTGATTCAACAAAACAATTCATTTATTTTAAAAAATAAGATAATTTAGTTTATAATACTGATCAAGTTTAGTTTGTTTATCATAATTGTGCATTGAAACAAAGCTAGAATCAACTAAACTTAATGTGGTAGAAAGATTATGAGCCTTGGGCCTCCCCTGGTGGCGCAGTGGTTGAGCACTGGGCTGCGAAGCTGCCCGCAGCCTCTGCAGCGTAGGTTCAATCCCTGGCCCACATGGCATGCTGACCTCTCCTGCCTTGTCCTCTGCTCCCCTCAGCAGTGTATTTCGTCGGTCTGCCTGTTCTGTTTCCTGCTCTGGCTCTGGTGAATTCTCTCACCCTCCCGCACTTTTGACTGTACCCAGTGCTTGTATAAATAAATAAATAAATCTTTAAAAAAAAAAAAAAAAAAAGATTATGAGCCTTGAAGTCAAGATATATCCAGATTCTTATTTATCCTCTACTGCTTACTGGTTGTTTTAGCTGAAAAGTATGATTCAATCTTTTCCAATTTGTTATCTATAAAAGAGAAATGAAAACATACCTGGTATTTGTGAGACAAGAATAGGATAAAGTGATCAAAAGAGTGAAGTGATCAGTCTATGACTGGCTCATAACAGAATTTCTATTAATTATACTCTATGTATTCTCCATTCTGCCTCTTATCAATTAAATATCTTTATTTTTATCTATAATCTAGAAATTGATTGATCAATCTATCATTGAGCTATACATTTATTTAATATCATACATTCTCATAGTGAACATTTAGTTTAATTTTGCTAATTTAGAGGATAAACTGAACAGGAAGGCATATACAAACACATGCTCACACATGTTAAACATTAACTACAATCAGGAGTGGAGAGACTTGCCTTAATTACATTATGGAAGTCTTTGTTAGAAATTTTTTGTTTTTGTTTTTATTAGTTTTTGTTTTTTAATAGTTTTTGTTAGAAATAATTTGTTAGAAACTCAGAATGTGAAAAATGGGTACAATGAAGTAAAGTGTGTAAAGGTTTTAGCTCTGTGTGTGGCACACAGTAGGTGTTTAGAAAATGATGGTGGTTATAAAAAGTATTATTAGTTGTACAATAATTATCATCTTTCCATTCTGTGCCAAAATTAAGAATTGCTGCAGGCTGTGACACACATTTCCTGTTGAAATTGGGATCATGTGTTTAAAACAGCTTTGCAGACCACTCTTTTGCTAATTGATAGGCAGTCATCATTTTACTAGATCCTCAAGCATATTTCAATCTATTCAGAGATTAGTACTTTGGAAAAGCCTGGCTGAATAGTTTTGATTTTTTTCTTTTAATCAATCTAAACTGCTGAGGTCATAAAAGCAAAGGAAGAGCTCGTTCTTACCACCTCATCCTTCATGAAGATGGATTTCAAGATATTCAAGAAAGTAACTGAGACTGTGATGGGCATTCTGTAGTAGGGGAGTCTCAAATTCAAGGTGTGTTAGCATTTGATCACCTAGAACTTGTTCTTTCATTGAATGTTAGATTTCTTTTCTCTTTCATTAAAGAATCACTTTACTTTGAATGAAATAATCTAAGCATAGAAAGAGAATGATTTCATTTAGGTAGATTTCATATTTTGATGCCCATTGAAAGAACACTTATGTGTCAGTTTTAATCTTTAAGAGGATTTAACGTCATACTATTAATATTCAGGGAAAATATCATTAATGATGATCTTTATAAATGTATTAAAGATTATTTTGTAGAATTTCCTAATTACAAATTTGGCAGTAATTTGAAATAGATTTCCTTTTCATAATGGCATTTTTTAAATTATTTATCTATATATTTTACATCATTGCTCATTTTAGAACAATGTTTGCTTTCTTTTCTCAGGTGTAGTCACTATAGAATTCCCACTGCCAATTTACCCTTAGTCCATCACCATAGTCCCTTGTGCTCTTCCCACCCATGTTTTGATCCCTCTTCCTCTCCCACCCCTGCAGAATGGCTCTGATTTATAGCTGCCTGTTAATTTTGTTTGGTTGGCATTTTCTGATATTATATGGCAATAAAATCACTATATAGCATTTGGAGTTCAATGATGTGAATGAGTTCAATGAAAGAATGCTCACTGAACAGATTCTGGAGCTAGATTTCAAGATGCAGAGTTCAAGGTCATCCTCTGCTACTTCTTGAATAATTTTGAGATATTTAATTAAAACCATTAGTCTCTGTTTCCTACTGTGCAAAATAGGGTTCATGATGACGCATATAGTACCTGCCCTCTTCACATCATAGTGATCACAAAATGAACTAAATTTATGACGCACTGCATAAGCTGACATAAGACAAATGAAAACACACCACATAAATTGGTATGTTTTATGTGACATAGGAGAACATATAAAGGAAGGAAGACAGAGAAGTATCAAAATCTAAATATGTATATACTGGATTGAACAAAGAGAAACAGTCGTGGAAAAAAAACTAAAGTATATGGGGAAGTTAACAATTATTTTAACAAGGTATATTTTACAGAAATCCTTCTGCATTGACTTTCATGAATAATGTTCCTTTTCTCTGAGTACATTAAGGACATTTTTCACATGTTTTACATTTTCCTGCTTTCAGAAAGAAAAGGGGGAGGTTAGAATGCCTTTCTTGCATCTGTTGTTTTATTAAGTGCCTTTAGCTCAAAATAATCCATATGCCAAAGTGGCCTATTTGGGGGTGGCAGGTTCTGCCACTCTTCAACATTTAGAAGAGCAGTTGGCTCAAAATACATGCTCTATGATAGTTACTATTTATTTGAAATATGTTAAGAAAATCTTTATTTTTTTTTTTTTACTTCTGTTGTAAAATTTGAATAAGACTCTATATTGAAAAAAATCTCTCAAGGATGTCCTTAAATCATACTTTGGGAGACCCTGGTAGTGACAGCAACAAACATAAAAACCATAATCAAACATGGTGTACATCTACCTGTCTTTAAAAATTATATCTAACTTGGAAGATAGTGATTATTATTCCTATATTACAGGACAAGAAAGCAAAACTTAATCATGTTTACTAACTTCCAAGTAATCATATAGTACAGGATGTAGAACAGCCAAAAATGGATTCCAAGTTTACTGTTATCAAAGTTTATGCCAACAACTAAGATAGGGTTTCCCAAATAGCAACCACTGTCATGCTTTCTGACATTGTGTTATTTAAATAAAGAAAATAACACTAAAAAATTCAAAATATGGAAAATGTAAATCCTGGAGATTGATTAACAATATGATGGAAGATCTGAGAAGATAATCTATTAAGAGATTAGCAGAAGGACTAATCACTGTGGATGGGGCTAGGGAGAAAGCCTTGTTACCAGATCCAAGGGCCAGTGTAAGTGTGATCTAAAGAAACTCAAATCCAGATGGTTTTGATCTGTGGGGAGCAGCGAAGAAACAACCAATATCAGAGATATTAGCTTAGCCAGAAAAAATGGAAATAAATTCTCTGTTGTATCTCTTTCTTTCCCCTTCCATTTCTTATCAAAAATTCTCATTAAGGCCTCCCTGGTGGCACAAGGGGTTAAGCAACGCACTATGAAGCAATAGCAACCTCTGCAGCACAATTCGATCCCCAGTGGCCAGGGAGCAAGCCACATGGCAAAGCAGACCTCTCCTTTCTCACCTGCTGCTCCCCTCAGCAGTGTGTTTCAGTCTGCCTGTTCTGTTCCCCACTATGTCTCTGGTGAGTCCTCTCACCTCCTGCATCTCTGGCCTGTATTCATCTCTTGTATGCATAAATAAATAAAATAAATCTAAAAAAAAAAAGAATTCTCATTGATCAGAGCCACTCAGAGTCCTACTGACACCGGAACTTGGGGCACAGAGGTACAGTGGGCTTGCCCATTTTAACACAAAAAGAACGTGGAAGTAAAAGGCAAAGGGGATGATGACAATCAGGGCTAGATCAACCTATTCTATCACTTAATATATTTTCTTCTAATTGACAAACAATTTTACTTAAAGATTTATATAAAGAAATTTCCCATCGGTACCTAAATAAGAGAATATTAGCCATACATTAAAAGTAGTCATGAACTTAAAAAAAAATTTAAGAAGCAATTAGAACTTTAAAATAAGATATATCCTGTCTCAAGTATATTCTCTACCACTTAGTGATTGTTTGACCCTGGGCAATTTATTCAGTTGTTTCTACTTTTCTGTTACCAATAAAAAATGAAACTGAGTTACCTGAGGTCTACAAGCATTAAAGACATTAATAATAACACACTGAAATTTGTTTCTTTATATAAAATAGGATTGGTTGAATATTGGAAAGATATTAACTTTTCCAATATGTGAGTCAATATTATTTACTGCTGTGTCGGGTAGGTGCAAATCATTTTGTGAACCTCTGTTCAGAAATGCTGACAGGTAATTTTGCTTCTCTCTTATACATGATGTTATCACTTTAGATATGTTACTTTAGAATATATATTTGTGTTCCAAAACAATTTCTCCGCCTAATATTTAATGAACATACATAATGGTTAATATTTGCTTATTCATATAATATAATGTACTGAATTGTTGAATTTTGCTTTAAGATTATATGAATAACAATTACATTTGCAGAAAAAAAATACAGGGGCATACTTTTTAGTTTCAGTTTCCTTCTAGAAATGATGCATTACACATAGTCAAAGAATTTAAGGAAATGTGCTTTAATGAGGAGTTAAGCAGAAAATAATATTTAAAAGCAGGTCAATTATATGAGTGGAAATTAAAGTTTAAATATACAAATATACATATATATCTTTAATCTGATATTTTATCCAGCTTGTAAAACCTCAATTTATTAATATTTCTATATTGTAAAACATAGCACCTTCCTTTTAAACAGTTAAGGGTTTGGTATCTCCAGGGAACAAGATCATTTTATAAAATGATTCCATGAAAACATCTGAAGGTGAGGACTCCAACTCTTTTGGAGTCATTTATTATTTTATTTTATTTTATTTATTTATTTTGTTTTGGAGTCATTTAAATGAAACAGTAACAGCTCTGTGGAAACAAGAGCCCTCTGCTTTCCAGTATCCCCAGAGATAAGGTGACACACCTTAGCAATTGGTGGAGATGAGCATTTGAAAGGCAGAGCAGGGTAGCTACCCACAAGGAAAACCAGAAACACATGCTCTTATTAAGAATTCAAATTTCAACGACTTCCAAAAATTTGCATTCACCTTTAGTAATGTTTAGGGACATTGTAAAAAAGCTTTCAGTGAAAGAGTTCTGTTTAGATTACTTTTTACAATAGTTCAAGAAAGCACTTTTCCATTGACTTATTTTAAATAACTTGAACAAATAAACAAGCCCACAAATTTCTTTAGCCCCAGTCTAAGAGGTTATTACATTCCTCACCACATTTATAAATGCTTTTCTTTGTTTTTTCCACCTGTATTTATTATTTTCTACAAACAGTATGCAATGTGGAGGTTGCTTCTACATAATAAAAACATTTTATAAAGCTGATATTTATGACCTTTATATTTAAAATTTGTAAGCATGAATAACTACAGAGAAATTTTTTTTACATTTTCTTTGGTGTCTGATTGGTGTAAAGATATATTAAGCAGAGTATAAGACAACCACTAAACATATGTTTATATAGGTGATGATGGAATAAAGCATTGTAATGAAATTCAATTCCTACACTGCTATATAATAGATACATATTAATATAATAATTTTATGAATAAAATTATTTCTAATATATATGATTAAAAAAACTCATTGGAATGTTTTGGCTCACCAAACTTAACTACTTCAGATATACTTAATGATTTCATGCATTTCACCATGGAACATGGTTACTTAGGTAACTGTACTAATCCCCTGAATATTTCTTTATTCCTATCTATTTTTCCTTGTCTAGTATACAATAGCTCCTGTACTTAGTCTAACCCAATATTATCAGTTTGTACCAACTTCTCTGGTTTTTCTAGGCAGAATGAATAGTATACCACTAACTGTTGGCAGTCTATTACTATTACAATGCATTTCAGAGTCTGACTGCTCTCAGAGTTGATGGTGCGCTGTTGGAGGGAAGGAGTACATTTTCAGGTATTTTTATCTATTTGTAGAAAAGCTCATAATGTATGCAATATATTTGTGTAATAATATAGATAAAATGATAATGTTAAGAAATCAGAATAATGAATACTATAAGGAATAAAGAGGGACATTACATTATGCTAATGCTATCAATGCACCAAGAAGGCCTAATGATCTCAAATGCATGTGTCCTTGGAAACAAGTTTTCAAAATTCATGAAGTGGAAACTGGTAGCCAGACAGGAAAAATAGACAAATCTGCAATTATAGTTGGAAACTTCAGCATGCCTCTCTGAGGAATCACTAAAATAAGCAGACAGAAAATAATAAGGATATATAAGACTGAAATATTATAAGCTTGGCATTGATATTCATAAAATGCTGTCCAAGAAGCAGAATATTCATTTGATTTATTACTTACCAGAAAGACTAACTACGTGCTATAAGAATATATCTGACAGTTAAAATAACTGAATTTATATACCTCATCTCTGCTAAATGAAATTGTAAGTCAACAATTGAAGGATACTTGAAATGTCCAAATACTTAGAAATAAAACAACTAAGTTCTAAATACCCTATAAATCAAATAGAAAATCAGTTAATTTTAAAATTGAGTGGATTAGGAAGATGCAGTATATATACACAATGGAATATGATTCAGGTATAAAAAAGATAAACTGTTGACTTTTTGTAACAATATTGATCAAACCGGAGAGGATTATGCTAAGCAAAATATGTCAGGAGAGAGACAAATATTGATGGCGTCACTTATATGTGGACTACAGAGAAACAAAACAGAGTCAAATAGAACCAACCCAGTAAGAAACCCTAGAAATCTGACTTTAGAATTGAGACTATAAAGAGGGAGAAAATGGAAGGAGAGCAAATATTAAAAGAAGGCAAAAGGACCATAGAGGACTTGGTGTAAGTGTGGTATGGTAATATACCCTGAAGTATGTGATCATACACCTTTAAACCATACATAATATTATAAACCAATGTAACCAAAATAAAATAAAGTAGCATTATTATCCCCCCAAATATAGATTTTGTTGAGAAAAATAAAAACTACCTAAAGATATGCAGAGCACAAAGCAATATTTAGAAGGAAATCAATAAAACTTGGAACATAATAGCAATAGTGAAAAAAAGATCAGTGATATCAGAAGCTTGAATATTAAAGGTATCAAAATGATTAACTTGAAATGAATTACAGACCTAAATATAAACAAACCCTAAAAATTTATAGAGAAACACAGAATAGCTTTGTGATACTGACATAGGCAAACATTTTTTAGAAGAGAAACTACAAAATTTTATAAATGCTAATATTTATACATGTCCACATATGTATATATACATAGTATATAGTTATAGCATATATGCAGTTAGATAGCATCACATTTAAAAATTAATATTTTAAAAAAATTGCTAGAAAATGTAAATACAAGTCTTAGACTAGGAGGGACATATATTGTAAAGGTCTTACTGTTGCAATATATACAGAAACCTCAAAACTGTAATAAGAAAACACACAATTCAACACACAAAGGAAAAAGTAAAATAAAGGAAATATAAATATCATTTAGCAGTTTTAATATCAAATTGTAGAATTCTTAATTAAGAGCTCAAAATATGGAGGGAAGGAAATTATCAAAGATAAAAAAATAATATTCTCACAATTCATGGAAACTTGAGATTAAAAAGAACCACACATGTGTGCACATAAATACAAATATAAAAAAAACAAACAGACACAAGTACTATCACAACATATTCATCATGAAAACTCAGATCAAGAAGTAACAAAGATGAGAATCATAACTACCCTTCATTCGAGGGGGAAAAAAAAAGACTACAAACAGACTGTCAAAAATGCGAAGGGCATCTGTCAACAGCAACAGTGAAAGCTAGTAGACAGTGATGACTTTAGAATTTTAAGGGGAACTTATTTTGACTTAGATTTACCCTTTTTCAAGTATAAGGATGAAATATTAATTTTATTTATTATTATTTACATTTTAAAAGGACAGAGTTGTTAGGAATAGAAAAAGAAAGAGACACCTGCACATACATAGGTGGGCAGTCATGGATTAAGAGTTGTTGAAATAGTCATTTTTAAGCATGTATGTATCAACAATTTATTATATATGAATCCAAACTTTTTTTAAAGATTTATTTATTTATTTATTTTTATTTATACAATAGCTGGGGTACAGACCAGAAGCACGGGAGGGTGAGAGGACACCAGAGACAGTGTAGGGAGCAGAACAGGCAGAAGGACTGAAATACACTGCTGAGGGGAGCAGCGGGCGAGACAGGAGAGGTCTGCCACTCCATGTGGGTAGCTCCCTGGCTGGCCAGGAATTGAACAGGCGCTGCAGAGGCTGCGGACAGCTTAATAGTG
The DNA here is from genome assembly GCF_014898055.3 of Talpa occidentalis. NCBI lineage: Eukaryota > Metazoa > Chordata > Mammalia > Eulipotyphla > Talpidae > Talpa > Talpa occidentalis. The sequence continues at coordinate 25,085,260 of NW_023601653.1, read as the reverse complement.
CTGTGCTCAACCCGCTGTGCCACCAGGGATGCCTATGAATACATACTTAAGAGGCAACTTGAAGATGTGTTCTACCATTATAAGGGAGTAAATGAAGAAAGTGCACATCAGCTTCAGGAATCAGGATATAAGCATTAAATGGTGCAGGAATTTCTTCCATAATATTTATATCAAATCAATAAAGTAAATTATTGAATTTTAAATTATCCAATATTTTATGCTTTGAGGTTTCTGGAAATGTTTTGTAAATAATACAGTTAATCTGTTTTGAAAGTGAATATTATGTATTTTTCCTCATCACCAGTGTTCAGTATATGCATTCAATTTAAGTTATTGGCATATAAATTCCTTAAAACAATTTGATAATGTATAACTATTTTCTGTATCTACTCAGAAGTCTACAAGTTCATCTAAATCTTTTCTTTTTCTTTAAAATGATTAAAAAGTCAAGAAGTGGTATATGAAACTGATGATTATACTCTCTTTGCTTTTTTAAAAATAATCTAATTCATCAGTGACTTGTCAGTTTTTAATATATGATGACAGTCTGTCAATTGACAAGACTATAGGAAAGCATTTTCATTACTAAGTTGACATTATAACTTGATGAATCCTGTGTTGCACTGACAGTCACACTTTGCCTTTCAACCAGCATGTTCTATTTGGAATTCAGTAATGACACATTAAAATAAAGGTCATTGGTTTAAAAACTCATTGCCCTTTCTGGCTTTTTCACTTTTAAATAGAAAATACAAAGCATAGTTTATCATCTTTAGAATCTTATTTTTAGAATATTTTGATTAGTTGGATTACATAATTGAAAATATTTAAGACAATGCAAAATCAATATTCTACTGTCTAGACTAGATAGTACAGAAATTGAGATACATGATAAAAGAAATAAAAATTACTAAATAATGAAAATATACAATATTAAAAAAGAGCTTAATTTTTTAAAAGGTCTAGATTTATTTTAACAAATGAAGTAGGCTTGATTTCAAATTGCCTTGAAACATTTTATATGCAAAATTATGTTGCCATTCAGACTACTATATACTATATCCATAACTGAATTTAAAATAGTTTTTATTCATTCAGTTCCCCCAAATTTCACAGAATCCCTTCTCTATTATCAATATTCTTGAATTCCATGCAGTAGCTTGCACCTGAAGTCGCTTTCATGGAAACGCCAAATAATTTCATTTTTATTAACTTTATGTGAGATTGTTCTTGCTAGAGTCTTTGTCAGGAGAAGAAAAGCAAATGCAAAAATCTAGGGACACAATTCCTAAAGTGACCCTGAAATTTCAAAAGGAAAATTTTGAGTCTAAAGCTGTAACAAGGCAGACAATTATATGTACAAGGGACTGCTGGTGCCCTTTATAGGTTTACTTATCTCTGTTCTCTCTCATTACTCCTAATTTTAGCTTCCTTACCCTTGCAGACCTTCATCTCTGATAAGAAAAATCAGTTCAGGTGAATTTATGTTTAGTTGTATCCACTGATTCAGTCCACTAAATCTTCAATATAACCAGACCCTGAATCCTAGGGAGGCCCTGTACTGAGATGAACACTGGACCTGTACTGAGATGAACCTGATGAATAAATCTTCAACATAATACTAGCAGGATGAGTTAAACAGTATATCACAAGTATCATGCACCATGATCAGGTGGGATTTATCTCAGACATGTGAGGATAGTTTGATATATGTAAAACAATTAATGCATTGCATCATGTCAACATATAAACAAAAGGAAATATAAAAATCATATGACAATATCAAGAGATGCAGAGAAAGTATTTGATGAAATTCAGGACCATTGATGATAAAACTCTAAACAGGAGGAAACACAGGGTGCCTACCTCAAATCACAAACCAAAGGTGAGAAACTGCCAGCTTTCCCCTTAAGATTGAGAACAAGACAAAGAAGTACATTGTCACAACTTCTGTTTAACTTAGTACTAGAGGTTTTGGTCAGAGACATCAGAAAAACGCAGGAATAAAAGGAATCAAAATCAAAAAAGAAGTTTATGATATTACATATAAAAACATAAACTATTAGCATACACTATTAGAAACAACAAATGAAACAGCAAAGTGGCAAGTTTCAAGATCAACATATGAAATTCTGTGACCTTTTTGTAGACAAGAATTTATTAAAAGTAAATAAAATAAATAAATAAATAAAACAAGTCATTTATTATTGCGTCAAAGAAAAATACCTCATGATCAACCTAAATAAGCAAGGAAAAGACATATAGGAGACCTACAAGATATGACTAAGGGCTTAGGTGGTGACAAGGAGATGGAGGGGTAGAGGGGTAGCCCATCCTTGTGAATTGAGAGAATAAATATGATCAAATGAAAAAAGAGTGAGATCATGTTTGTTTTTTTGTGATTTGATAGCTCATTTATTTTTATTACTGAATGATGTTTTGTGGGCATTTCACAGTTTGCCTATCATTTCACCTACTGAAGGAAATATCTTGTTTGCTTTCTGGCTTCTGCAATCATGAATAAAAAGCTGTCATAAACAGGTGTGTGTTGGGATTTTTGTGAATATAGTTTTTAAACTAATTTTGGGTAAAGAGTAAGGACCAAGATAGCAAGAAAATATTTAGTTCTGTCAGAAATTGCCAGCATCTTCCTAGGTGAATTACAATTTTTCATTCTTACTAGCAGTGATGATGAGGCATCTTATAATTTTTTTTTTAGGAAAAAGGGGATTATATCTTCAATTTTCAATACATTTATGTATGTTCCAATTTCTATAAAAGAGTTTTTAATAAGTCAGAGAAAAATATATTCAAGGCATTGTTTTCTATACAGTGTGACCGCTTCAGAAATAAAGAGGAGGGCCTTCCTGGTGGTGCAAGGGGTTAAGCACAGCACTGTGAAGCTATCCACAGCCACTGCAGCATGAGTTCGATCCCCAGCCAGGGAACTACCCACATGGCACAGCAGACCTCTCCTATCTTTCCCGCTCCTCCCCTCAGCAGTGTATTTCAGTAGATCTGCCTGTTCTGTCCCCCATTCTGTCTCTGGTGAATCCTCACACACCCACACCTCTGGCCTGTACCCCAGTTCTTGTATGCATAAATAAATATTTTTTAAAAAAGTAAAGAGGAGGAGACACTATTCCTGGTGGGTCATTAAGGAGTAGGGGAGGTAAAACATTTTCCGAAGTAAAAAAGTATTCATTCTCAATAAATTTTCTCACAGTAAGTGATAATTGATCATAACTACTTTGTTCTTGATCATAACTTGATCATATCTACTTTGTTCTTTCTCAGATGAAGTCACTGTGCTATGTTTTTTATTAAGTTTAAATATATAACTTTTTCTTTTTCTTTTTTTTCCAATAAAGGTACTTGTTTTTATTTCATATTTAAAATTGACTGGTTTTGCTCCTGGGTAAATGAAAATTTTGCATACACATAGTTTTTTTTCCTTAACAGGAGAAATAAAATATTTATATTCTCACATGTTCTGTCTACATTTATAGGTCCTGGTCAAGTCAAAAGGAAGTTTGTGTATTTCAGCACAGCTTTAAGGCAAAGTAGAAGATAAATTATTTGGTTTTGTAAGTGTACTGAATTATCTAATACCATTTATTATTAAAATAATGATTATTAAAAAAGTAACACTTGACTAGTGAATTCATATTAAATCCCTCTCTATGAATTCCAAAACACTTTCCATGTGAGTTATCTAAAAATGTTCTATGTATTTGATGACTGAATAATGATCTCTGTCTCTATTGAGACATGAATTATTTGAGGCTAGGAAAGTGATCCAGGTTTGGGCTATGGAATCAGATGTCCTGCATTTAAATAACAGTTTCATAATAAACATCATGAAAATCATTTCTAAAACATCACTAATCTCCACTTTACTCCACAGTAAAATGTGAACACTTCCCTCAGGGTTTACTTGTGCTTGTAGAGGAACACAGAGAACTATCTTGTTAAATGACATAATAATGGGAATATAGATGCTGATTGCTGTTACTATAATTATGACACAGTCTGTCACATCGCACATATTTGATGAATGAATAAAAGAGCATATGGAGACAAGGTGAAACAAATTATTATCACACACAAAAATTATTGCTACATTTGAAAGAAAACATCCTACTAAAAGATAATCTTTGATCTTCTATTTCCTAAAGAAAATGAATAGACAGAACTGGTACTTTCCATTTGAAGGCAAATACCCTTGCCATGATTTCATCAACTTTTAAAAAAAAAAAAATCACTACATATATTTTTTTTTAGTAAGTCCCCTGCTTGCTTACTGGTACTTCCTTCACACATTGGAACAGTTGAATCAACCCAGACAAACTCTGACCACATAAAATAACAACAAAAACTGTATTAAAAGTGCATTTTATTTCCTGAATTGGACATGTAAAATACACCCTCATATCCCACATAAAAGCACTGAAAAAGTCAACCATCTTCTTTGATGGCAACAAACCTTCTGTCACTCACCCATACCACATTTTGAACCACATTTGCACTGTGGAAAATAAGCTCCAATTGTGCCATATCCCAAATTTCCTATCCTTTGAGGGCCCTGGCAAAAGAGATTTTATCCTTGGCTGTTCATGTGATAATACTTCCATGATTTCATTGAAGTTACCTCATAAAATATAATGATAAACAGAAGGGTTGCCATTTTTTCTAGTGGGAATGCTTTATATAAAGAAGTATAATTTCCCTTGTGGTTTGGAGTTCCGTATGGCTTTTCTCCACTTGTTACAGACATTTTTTTTTTAAGACAATAAAGATTATATTTATCCTTTAAGTTTTAAGAGACCCAAAAATTATCACAGCTTTCATCATCAGACCACAATACATAGCTAATATAATACACAAACCCCGAGGAAAGCTAAGATAAAATGGCAATGTTAACAGGTTCTAAGATCCGTCAAGAGCATTAAATCATGATCTGGGTTGGTCAACATCCATTTTTTTGTTGTTTGTTTTTTTTTTCTTTTTCCTTAGATTTTTCAACTGTAATAGATAGAACTGTTTTTACAACATTTGTTAATGCATGCTTGACTGTTTTTCAAAAGTCATAAAATGCCAAATCAAAGCCGTCCTAGTTTGTCTATCAACATTATATGAAAAACAAAGCCTTTTGGGGTGCATTTTATTCAAATTCTAAAGAAAAGTTTGTCCCATTTTTTAAAACATGACTTGACAGCAGCATCCCTATCCTTAAAGATTCAGAGTGTCTAAAATAAATAAACCTGTTCTTTTTCTCTAAGATGTCTACTCTGATTTGTGATCACATATTCTTTACCTTAATCACATTTATCTCTGTGAAGTTCATCAGATTGTCACCACTAAAACCTGAGTTAGTTAAGTCATGAGAGTCTCAAACATTTACACTCACTATTACTACACTGTACATTTTATTTTTTTTTAAGATTTATTTATTTATTTATTTAGACAAGAACCTGGGTATAGGCCAGATGCAAGGGAGGGTGAGAAGATTCACCAGAGACAGAGCGGAGAACAGCACAGGCAGACTGACAAAATACACTGCTGAGGGGAGCAGCGGGCGCGACAGGAGAGGTCTGTGGCGCCATGTGGGACCCTCGCCGGCTGGCGGGGATTGAACCTGCACTGCAGAGGCTGTGGACAGCTTCACAGCAAGGTGCTCAACTGCCTGTGCCACCAGGGGAGGCCCTACACTGTACATTTTAGCATAGCTTTAGAACTATAAAATAATTTGCTTTAGTAAGTATTGAAGCGCTTAACATAATTTTTAATTATTTATTTAAAATAATGATTATTCATAAAGTGACCCTTGACTAGTGGATTTTTATTGTCACCTTTTTTATGGATTCTAAAACATCTCTTTCCTTGGGAATTATCTATAAATGTTCTGTTTTTTTATGTCTGATGAGGAGAGGAGAGACTAAATTACCATATCTTTTAATTTCACATATCAAATTTCTGCCACACCGTGCCAAAAACTTTTACTCCCTGTGTGTCATTAGCCTTATTTCTCTGCTTTCTCACAAGTTTCTGTGTGTGCTTTTACATCTAATGTAAGGCCTGCAGTTCTCTACTGGATGCTATGATCTTGTCAATTACCTCCTGAACTTTGCTTTGGTTCTTTTTTTTTTTTTTTTTTTTTATAGAGGCATGCTTTTTTTATTTATTTATTTATTTGTTTTGTTTATACATGCACTGGGTACAGTCAGAAGCGTGGGAGGGTGAGAGAATTCACCAGAGCCAGAGCGGGGAGCAGAGCAGGCAGAAGGACAGAAGTACACTGCTGAGGGGAGCAGCGGGCGGCAGGAGGGGTCTGCGCGCCATGTGGGACCCTCCTCTGGTGGCCGGGGAGCAGCCGGGGATCGAACCAGCGCCGCAGAGGCTGCGGGCAGCTTCGCAACCCAGCGCTCAACCGCTGCGCCACCGGGGAGGCCCTGCTTTGGTTCTTACGGATACCCACTAAAAACTAAAAAAACAAGGCCACTTCAGAGACATCTCTTCATGCCATTGTTCAATCATTGAACTTTTATTGACTAAAGTTAAGCTGTGCCTTACACTTTTTGGTATGGCTGCATATGCTAAGACAAAACCAGAGCAAGAGAGAGTTTAACACAGAATTTTTATTCTTTTTATTTGATTTTATGTTTTCTTGCTATTTCTGACTTCTTCAAACTACTTGGTTGGCAACAACATAGAATCAAACACTATAGATTGCAATTTATTTGGGAAATTTAGTCCTAAAACATTTTATTTGGAGATAATAATACATAAAACTATCAAATATCTTTGTGCAAATTTTATTCAGTAGACTTTTATTTTTCAGTCTCCAGTATTTTGATTGTGCTTTTCGTTTAATTATATTTCAGACTTCTGACATCATTTAGCCACAATATTTTCAGCTAAGCCATTTGAATATACATATAATCTAAAAAGTTAGATATAGAGCAGGTGCATGTGCATATACATGTTTCTATGTATGCATGTCTATATATATAGAAAGACAGAAAATAGAGGGTTGTTTTTCAAATTCCATTCCAGTTAAAGAATTTCATTAATCCCCATGTAGGATGCTAAATAAAGCATAGGTTTAGATGTATTAACCTTCATTTAAACATTCATCTCAGAGGGCCTTCCTGGTGGTGCAAGGGGTTAAGCACCACACTGTGAAGCAATCTGCAGCCTCTGCAGCACAAGTTCAATCCTCAGCTGGCCAGGGAGCAACCCACATGTCGCAGCAGACTTCTCCTGGCTCACACGCTGCTCCCCTCAGCAGTGTACTTCAGTTAGTCTGCCTGTTCTGTTCCCCACTCTGTCTCTGGTGAATCCTCTCACTCCCCGCATCTCTGGCCTGTACCCCAGTTCTTGTATGTATAAATAAATAAATCTTTAAAAAAATAAACATTCATCTCAGAGAAAGTTCTACCAAAGAAGAGTACAAAATTATAGCACCAACTTAGGAATAGAATCTGGGGGTAAAGAATCAAGAAATGTACATATTCATGTACAGTATAGTATATACAAGTTCTGTAAATATTTACTTTGAACAAGGCTTATATATATCCAAGAGAATAATATGAATAATATGAAACAAAGTACAATAGGGAAAAATTCTATAAAAATCATTAATTTATTCTCTGAACCTCAGATACGATATAACATATGAAAACTTTGGTCCTTTTGTTTTGAAGTATAACTTTCAAGGAAATTCTTATCATCCCAATATTGGAATGTACATCCATTTTTCCACAATCATTAAGTATTAATTTACACTAAACATTAAACTATGCTTGCCACAGTAAAGGTACTCAGAAAGTTCTTAGACTGAGCCTACACTGCTGAGGGGAGCAGCGGGCAATACAGGAGAGGTCTCTGTGCTATGTCGGCAGCTCCCTGGCCGGGGATCGAACTCATGCTGCAGTGGCTGTGGATAACTTCATAGTGTTGAGACTTAACCCTTGGGCTACCAGGGAGATCCATTAGCCTACATTTTTAGTGGACCCTTCGTTCTTTCTCTGGGTCTTGATATCTTTTATACATAAGAGAGTGCAATGTACTATATAACTTTAATTTCTACCTTTTCTTTTCCGTAATTGGATGGCTCTAACTTTTCTTCAGGACACCATTTCATACACAGTGAATCACAGACCATATCTCTTAGAATTCCAAGGACCTGGGGATATGTATAAGCTTTAAAATATTTTTCTGAAATACCAAAGGAATAGAAGAAAAAGTCAAGTTTAAACTATTTTCATTCATTATTTTCTTTGATTTTCATTAGACCAGAAATCTAAATTCCACATAGAGCACCCCAGTTTCTTATGATCTTGGATAAGGGCTCTTAGCATCACAAACATTAGCTCAGACTATATGCCACTTGACTTGTTCTGACTGTAATACGCAACAAATATTTTAGCTATTAAGAAATCCTGCTTCTGCACTGTCATAAAGAGATTGGGCAAAACAAAATGTACAGTTCAATTCACATTTAAATTATTGTGCATATTTTGTGGGAAAATTTCAGACTATGCATTTTAAAAAAACTTTATAAAGAAAATGCCATTATAAAAAAAAAAAAGCAAAGGCCATTACATCATAGAATTTGAAGTTATGTTTAGTAGGTTTAATAGAGTTTGAAAATTAATTCTAGATAATAAAAAGTAAACAGAGATTCCTTGACTACTGTAGCTAAAGTTATTTGGTTTCTTTAAATTGTTTCTTGTTTGCTTTTTCTTACTTGAATATAGATAGCCAAAAGACAAAGACAATATCTTCATTATTCCTCCACTGTATCCAAGATAAAATACTGGACATGGGGCATTGCTGGTGGCACAAGGGGTTAAGTCTCAGCACTATGAAACTATAGGCAGCCTCTGCAGCATGAGTTCCATCCCCGGCCAGGGAGCTAACCCACATGGCACAGCAGACCTCTCCTGTTTCACCTGCTGCTCCCCTCAGCAGTGTATTTCAGTACATCTGCCTATTCTGCTCCCCACTCTGTCTCTGGTGAATCCTTTACCTCTCTGCACCTTTGGCCTACACCCCAGCTCTTATACACATAAATAGATAAATCTTAAAAAAATGCTGGGCATATAATAGTAGTTTAACATATTTTTTAATAAGTGAAAATTAAAGTGATAGATTCATTATCATGTGTTTAAAACTATTAGAAAAAAAAGTGTACATGGAGGAAGGAGTTGTAGTTTATCTATTTAATGAAAGGTAAATGTGTTTCATTTCTTCTTTATCACATTTTATTTCATCACTCATTCCTTGTGTTAAATTTTAATTTATTATAATTCATTTTTATCAAAGACCTACTCAATAGCCAGTAAAAAATAAGGGTTAGAGCCAAAAATGGATACTAATTCTGGTTCTTCCTTGCATTGTTATGTGATCCTGGGTAAAGACCCCCACATTCTGAGTTATAATATTCTTAACTCTATTGTGTGGATGATAACATCTATTTTCCAGTGCAGTACAAAGGGTTAAGTTAGTTAATACCATCTTACACCTCTAAGAATAGCCTATAGAAAGAAAAAAGAACAAGAAAAAGGAAACAAGTGTTGGCAAGTGTGGGTAACAAAAGTAACCCTCATCCACTGTTGGTGGAAATGTAGTCTAGTAACTATAGAAAACGTATGAAAGTTTCTCAAAATGTTAAAAGCAGATCTATCACACTGTTGAGAAATTACACTCCTAAGTATCTATCTGAAGAATATAGAAGCACTAACTGGAAGGGATATATGAACTTCTATTATGGAAACAAGCTAAATGTACAAGGACAGATGAGTGGATAAAGATATTAATATACACACATATACACACACACAAACACAATGGACTATTGATCAACTGTATGTAAAAAAGATAAACACTTGCCATTTGTGGCAACATAACTGAAATTGAATGGGGTAATGTTAAGTGAAGTCAGAAGCAGAAAGACAAACAGGAGAGGATTCTGTTCATATGTGGAAATAAAATGAAAATAAAAGCAATGGAACAGACAAAACTAGACCAAAGCAAAGCCTAGAAATCAGATTACATCATTGCGACTATATAGAGAGTATGGTGGAGGATTATCGGTGCTTTAGTGATAGGAGTGGTGTGGTAAAATACATCTGAACAGGTGTGAACCTACACCCTTAAATCAAATACAATACTGTAAACTAATGTTATTTCAATTAAAAAATGATGGCAAAATTGGAAGTCTCAGGAAATTATGAACAGTGAGAGTATATTGAACTAAGAGGGGAGAATTTTACTCAGAACTTGACCTCAAAACTTAAGGTCACTTTCCCCCTTAAACAACTACTGATACTAAAAGGGATACTGGTTTCAGAAAAGATGATAAATTCAGTAGTGTTTTAAAAGATGTCATAGTTCTGGGAGAAAAGTCAGAAATCTGAGGAGAAAGACTTCTGGTAAAAACTCTAGGCTTCTGGTGGGTGTCCCAATGGAATGAGGATCAACCAGAAATAGATTAGCTGTCAGAATAAAAAGAACCAGTATGTAATCATCTTCGTCTGTCTTTGGATTGAAGCTAATATCCCTCCAGAAGTCTTTCAGGCCATAAGCAAAAGAAAGTCTTCTCTAAGGGATAATTAAATCATTGATCAGACTTGCCAGGAAGTTACATATTTTCTAAACCTATCCTCTTGTGTGTTTGTTTTCATTTCATTGATTGTTACTTTTATTTTTTTTCTTTTGCATTTTTTGTTTAACTTGCTAGTTTTTTTTTTTTCTTTCATAACTTGTTGAGATGGATAGTTAGATCATTGTTATTGGTCTTTCTTCAGTCTCATATATACATGTAAGCCTAAAATTTTTTTCTTATAGCATAATTTAAGCTTACATTTCCTGAGTTAAATTTAAGTTTACTATTTTGTGTACTTTTATTGCACATATCTAATATATCATCTGTATTATATAAACCTAAATTTTTATTATCTTTCTTATTTGATACCTTCTTGACTTGGCCAAATGTTGAGAGGAACACAATAAAATTTCCTCCAAAATTACTCTATACTGCTTGATTTCTCCTCTGTATATCATATAGTTTTTGCTTTACATATTTTGCTGTGGAATTATGCTTGCCAAAACTTTCTTGGCAGGTAACTGCCTCTATTCATTTTGCTCTTGGTCATGATAAAGTGACCTTCTTTGCTTCATGCAATATTTTGTACCTAGTCTAGGAAATTGTTTTAATGCTAACACCATCACTATTATTTTCTAACATGAAAACTTTTGCTTGAGATATTGGTCAAGACACCTGCATTCATAGGTTCTGAAAATAAAATTCTTACAAGTTTCAAAATAAAAGAAAATGTGTGGGCTCAAAGAATTTGTGTAACTCACAGGATTGAGGCTTCAGCTTGGCCAGTATTTCCTTATATCCAATTACTCATTTGTCTTCCTTGGCTTTATTTTGCCTAATTTCATCCGGTCTTCCCACATGACACAGAACAGATTCAAAATTGTATCTCTCCAGCATGGATCTCTGAGGCAAACTTCAAGACTGATAATGAAAGGAGGAGCATGCCTCGACTTTTTTCACATTAAATGCACATACTTACTTAATATATAAAATTCTGAAATTGGGCCTCCCCTGGTGGTGCAACGGTTGAGTGTTGGGTTGCAAGGCTGCCCGCAGCCTCTGCAGAGCCAGTTTGATCCCCGGCCACCGGCAAGGGTCCCCCACACACAAAAAAATCTGAAATGGTGATGATCAAATAATTAAGTCCATAGGTGCAAGAACAGTAGACATTTTTCTACTTGATGTAAGGTTATTCAGAAATATTAAGTTAATCTCAGTCTCATTCATTTTTCTTCAGCATGGTAAAACAATGCTTACAATAACACTGGAACCCTATTGTTCATATTTCCTTGAGCTTCACTGGAAGATGCTCATTTTAAGAAAGAGTCTAAGAATGGGAAGAGAGAATATCTGAGGACAACTTAAAATTATGTAACAATCGATCTGTGAGACCTGACTGACGTGTCTCATTACTTAATCCAAGCCTCAATTTTTCTCATCTCATGAAAAATTTCAAATTAGGATGGTTTGTGTATAAATATTAAAAAAAATGGTTTTAAAAGGAGAAACTTTATTCTTCCACATAACATAAAACCCAGAGGGACAGACAATTTTAGTTTCTGAATCCACTTCCTATGATTCTATTGACTCTGCTTTCTGCTGTGTAACAGCTTTGTCATTAATAATAACTACAGCTGTTTTGAGTCTCACTTTCATGTCTGATGCTATTCAGAAGGGAAAAGAGAGAATACTTCAAATTCAGCATTCAGCATTATTGAACTTAATAGGTTGGTTCAATCAGATGCCACCAGTGAACGTGTGACTTTGGTTAAGGTAATTCAATATTTGATTGGCTGAGGCTACCTAAGGCCCATCCCTGGGGTTAATTTCCCCTGAGTGGAATGGATTCTACATGAGGAAGTATACATCCAGATAAAATCAAGGATCTGTTAGGACGGAGCAAAGGCACATGAACAATTCGTTTATGAGCCAGAATGTTCACATTATGATTTATATAATTAGTATCCCAATTTGGTTCAATGCATCTGTGATTGTACTGTGAAACATTATGAATATACTCTTATTATTTTGAAGAAATAATCAGTTTTTAAAGGATTTCTTGTATTATAAAGAACACAATATTTTAGCTGTCTCTATTTTCATTGGATTTATGGGATACAAGGAAAGTGGTTGCCCTTTCAAACTCCAACCAACTCTCTCTGGATTTTTCTATTCTTCCTTTGCTTTAAAATGTCTTTGAAGAATAACTGTACAGGAGACATATAAAGGAGAAGGAATAAAAAGGAAAACAGGAAAGTGATGGAGAAAACTCCCTCTAATGGGTAGCATATGTTTAAAGTGGTAACCAATTTTAAAAGTAACTGAATAGCAATGGTAATTCTCCTATTCCCCTATCCTCATCACCTTGCATGAAATAATTTAATATTTGAACTGGGCATGATTTTATCCATTTTGCAGATTATAAATTTGATACACAGAGAGGAAATCTTACAGTATGTGATACACTATCCTTACTCTTTCAACTCTTCACATCAACACATTTAAAAACCAGTAGAGTCTACGGAAAAATTTATAATTTTTTCCCAATGGATATGATTTCAGGCATTTTCCTTCATTTAAGCAATTATGAGATTTTCATATTATTATTAGAGAACCTGAAGGATTTTAAAGCAAGCAATTTAATATGAAACACTGAGCAAGTATATAATTGATTAAATAGATAAAAATAAGTGTGTGTTGAATATAACCTAATAGTCAGTTCATCAGTTCAGTTCATTAAATTGTTAGTTTCAAACTCAATTTTTCTACATATTTAGCATTTTTAACATTTTACCTCATACTTTGAATGTGATGTTGGGAGATGGAAGAAATCTCAATATTTTTATTAGATGAAATTAGATTCTCTGGTCATTTCAGGGTGTGTATACATGTGTGCGTGTGTGTTTGTGTGTGTGTGTAGTCCTGATACTGACATGATAGTTGCCATAATATCAATATAATGGCAATGTTTTACCACTAGGCTAGTAATATATATAGAGAAGAAAATTTAGAAGAAGACTGATCTTTAAAGATGAAGGCTTTAAATTTTTCTAAAAGTTATTTCTAACATGTAGCTATGTTAAGATCTTCTGCATGTATTCCACTTAGACATACACAAAATAAGTTAAAGAAGAAAATGGAGCATATGTAATGTTTTCAACTGGGATTGAAAAAAGAGAAAATACCCTTTCATGTTTTCTGTGTAAGAGTGACTATCAGATTAAAGTATCCTTGGAAATTTGAATGTTAACATTCCCAGAAAAAATATACACACAGGAAATATACTATGTTATAGTATAGTGTTATGTACAGTATAATATAGTATGTACAGTATATTATGTATAGCATAGTATAGATATATATAATATATAGTACTATAGTACCTGCATATCTAAAGTGAAAGGGATCATAAATGCATGAGTTTGTCTATCTTTATTTTTATTAACTTTTTATTTACTCATATGTATTAGTTGACTGTTAATATTAATGAGAACTAATCAGCCATCATTTTATTATAAAAAAAATCCTATACATGATCCAATCTGACTAGTCCTTTTCAATTACTAAAAGTATTATAATAGTTACTCTTTCATATTTGTTTCTGCATAAAGAACAAAGCATCTGGAAAATGAAAAATTACTCAAACTTCTGAAAAAGTGACATTAGAATAGAGAAGATAAGACACAATCATTAATAATTATCATATAAACTATTCATAAGTGCCCAAAACAGGTTAAAAAGTGTGGGCAGGATGGACCTTCCCAAAATGTTCAGGTATTCTTTCCTAAGATATGTTACCTTGACTTGTGGATTATTTTATACTAAGGTCAATTGAGTCCCCATTAGCTTCAAGAAAAGCCTTTTGGAGTTGAATGAAGATTGGAGGCATTATCCAAATTAGGGTTATGTTCAAAAATAATCTTTTTATCAGAGAAACATTTATGTGGCAGGAAAAACCTACTTATAGAAGATCTAATTTTTTGTCATATCAATCTTCCTCCTTATTACTTGAAGCCCCAGCTCCCTATTCCATTTCTTAAGTTAGGATTAAAAGCCCATGGCTTGTCCTGTTTACTTTATAATTTATAGTCATGTAGTTCTTCATATGTATGTAACAAAAATTGGTATTATTTTTAATACTAATGTGACTGATAGTAACTGCATTGTTCAACCAGGATAGAAGAATCCAAGAGTAAGGGGAGGGCTCCTCATGGCACTATAAAAGTTCATAGGTTTAGAATAGCCAGTCATTTTGTGCTGAATTATGATAAAAATTAATCTATGAAATCAAATGACAAATACGTTGGGTTGTGAGACATTTGTTATTACTTGATTGTAGAGGCAGAGGGTGTGTGGGGAAGGAAAATAAAAGGTATTTTTAAAAGAACAGTTATTTTTTTAATTAATTTATTTATTTATTTTTAAATAATAAATTTTATTTTTATATTCCCCATACAATTGCAAACCCCCCTTTCTGATCCCAATCCCTCCCCTCCCGCCCCCCCACCCCCAAAAGTGTCTCTGTTTCATAGTTTTTTGTTGATTCTGATTTTCACTTTCTTATAGTTATTCATTTTCCTGGTCCCTTATTTAAGTTTTCTAGATTCCTGCTATGAGTGAGACCATCCGGTATTTTTCTTTTTCTTTTTGGCTTATTTTGCTGAGCATGATCCCTTCCAGCGCCATCCATGTTGCTGCAAATTGCATGTGCTTATCTTTTTTGAATGCTGAGTAATATTCCATGGTGTATATGTACCACATCTTCTTGATCCAGTCATCTATTTTTGGGCATTTGGGTTGTTTCCAAAGCTTAGCTATTGTAAACAGTGCTGCTATAAACATAGGGGTGCAGGTGTTCTTTGGAATTGATGTTTCTGTGTCCTTTGGGTAGATACCTAGGAGTGGAATTGCTGGATCATATGGAAGCTCTATGTTTAGGTCCAGAAATCTCCACACAGCTCTCCATAGTGGTTGGACCAGTTTGCACTCCCACCAACAGTGCAGGAGAGTTCCTTTTTCTCCACACCCTCGCCAACATTTGTTGTTGCTAGTTTTTTTAATATGTGCCATTCTCACTGGTGTAAGATGGTATCTCATGGTAGTTTTGATTTGCATTTCCCTGATTACAAGTGATGTTGAACATTTTTTCATATGCCTGTTGGCCATTTGCATTTCCTCTTCAGAGAAGTTTCTTTTTAGCTCTTCTGCCCATTTTTTAACTGGATTATTTTCTTTGTTGTTGTTGAGTCTCATCAGCTCTTTGCAGATTTTTGTGATCAGTCCTTTATCATTAGTGTTGGGTGCAAAAATGAAGAACAGTTATTTTAAGAAAGACTCTATACACAATTTATTCTGAAACTATGTCTGAATGTCAATTGTATAAAGTTGGGAAATAAATTTGTTATAAAAATTAACTGTTTATATAGCTATCAATATATATCTCTGTATCTCTGTATCTCTGTATCTATCTATCTATCTATCTATCTATCTATCTATCTATCTATCTATGTATCTATCTATCAGAAAGCATTTCCTTGGACGTTCTTAATTCTCCTAGGAAGCGTCTGCTAACCACCTCAGTAAGGCATCTCCCCTACCTACCTGATAGGACACCTACTTTGCTTGAAAATGCTGAGGACATGTCTCCCTAAATGAATCTGATTCTTTTTTCCCATCTCTGACCTATCTCTAAAAATGGATGAAAGAGTCCTTTCCTCCATGAAAGATCCTGACCAGTTTACTGCTGGAGTATGGGACAACAAAGATCATGTAATACATTTAGCATAAGGAGTGAAAAAGAAAAGACAATGAGGAAAAGGAGAACATGGGAAATTATATCACTAAGATTCTGATTCAATCTTTCTCATCATCTCAAGGCAAAATATTGTTCCTTAATATTAAAAAAATTACAAGTAAATTTTTGAGTGTATATGGGTAGTTTCTTTATCTGCACTTATAAAGAGGTCATAAACAGGCTGCATTCTGGAAAAATCTGACTTGTAGATAATTTTAAATTGAAAAGGATAACTATATGGATGACTAGGTAATAGGTAAGTAGATAGACAAAAGATAGGTAGACAGATAAAGATATATAGGGATGCACAGATAATAAAGTTAGATGGTGGTAGATGGCAAGATAGTTAGGCCCATAGATAGATGTTCAGAAAATGAGACAGAAACATTAATTTTGGTGGAGAGAGAGCACTGTCCAATATGCCTTTGTTCACAACACTAATATATCATATTAGTTAGCTGCATTCATTACTTCACTCTTTTTACCTTTGAAAACACGTGGGTTTTGGACCACTAATTTAAGCAATTTAAAATTAGGACCAGGACCTCACTGGTGGCACAAGGGGTTAAGCACAGTGCTGTGAAGCTATCTACAGCCTCTGCAGCATGAGTTCCATCCCCGGCTGGCCAGGGAGCAACCCACATGGGGCAGCAGACCTCTCCTGACTTGCCTACTGCTCCCCTAAGCAGTGTTTTTCAGTAGATCTGCCTGTTCTGCTCCCTACTCTTGTCTCTGGTGAATCCTCTCACTGCCTGCACCTCTGGCCTGTACCCCAGTTCTTGTATGCATAAATAAATAAATAATTTTAAAAAAATTAAAAAAAATTAAGTTAGGACCAAAAGCCATAAGTTTTGAATGTATCTAAGCGGATGTGGAGAAAAGGGAACCCTTTTACACTGCTGCTAAGAATGCAGACTGATCCAGTCCTTATGGAGAGCAGCATAGATGTATCTCAAAACATTATAATGAAACTTCCATTTGACCCAATAATTCCAATACTAAGGAGTCTATCCAAAAATTCAAAAACATAATTCCAAAGGAAACTTGTATTCCCATGTTTATTGCAATTCTATTTAATATAGCTAAAAAATGAAACAACCTAAGAGCCCCAAAGTCAAATGAGTGGATCGAAAAGATGTGGTATATAGACACACAATGGAATATTACTCAGTAATTAAAAAAAGATAAACTTATTCCATCTGCAGCAACATGGATGATGCTGAGAGGGATGATGCTAAGTGAAATGAGTCAGAAGGATAAATATAAATACCAAATTGTGTTACTAATATGTGCAATATAAAGTAACTAAGCTAAGAGTCAGAAAAGACAGGCTGAAAAGCTAACCCTTGAAAGTTGCTGAGGACAGAATTGAAGGATCAGGGAGGGGAGCGGTAGGACAGGGATAAGAACAAAGAGCAAAGGAAGCGCAATGGACTATGGTGGTGGACTATGAGGGATTTGGTTGTGGGTGCACCACAGTGGTAGTACCTGATGGGGTTATCCAAATATTATCACAATGAACAATAAATCAATCAATTAATTTAAAAAATGGTTTCAATTTGAGAAGTCTTTTCACTCTTAATGTGAAAAAGTATGAATTGTACAAAATATAAAAAGTTAATAGCTATTTACCAACATTTTTAAAGTGTCACACTTTTCCTTTTCTTTTTACAGACAATTTTTAGAGCAATTTTCAGATTTACAGCGAAAGTGAGCAGAAGGTGTAGAAATGGGGTGCAGAGCTTTCCCCATTATCAGTATCCCCAGAGTGGAACATTTGCTACAACTGATGAA
This sequence comes from Talpa occidentalis, assembly GCF_014898055.3. Taxonomy (NCBI): domain Eukaryota; kingdom Metazoa; phylum Chordata; class Mammalia; order Eulipotyphla; family Talpidae; genus Talpa; species Talpa occidentalis. The sequence goes on along the minus strand of NW_023601653.1, from coordinate 25,067,060 downwards.
CCCACATTGACATATCATCACCCAAGTCCATTGTGGTTTATTCTTTGAATTGTACATCATAGGACATTAAGTGGAAAGAATGTGTGGTAGGAGTAGATATGACAACATCAGATATGACATTTTCAGTAAGCAATGAATGATACATAAAAGTCAGAAACTAGCGCTGATTCAATGCTTTCAATGTGGCAACTACTTCCTTTCTTCTTGCCCAAACTTCACAAGAAAAATATGAAATTAGTGCTATTTTCCTATTTTTGCAGTTAAGAAATCAAAGGAGGGCCTTCCCTGGTGGCACAGGCGATTGAGCACCGTGCTGTAAAGCTGTCCGGAGCCTGCAGCGCCAGTTCGATACCAGCCGGCCGGCCGGCGAGGGTCCCACATGGCGTGGCAGACCTCTCCTATTGCACCGCTGCTCCCCTCAACAGGGTTTCGACAGTCTGCCTGTTCTGTTCCCTGCTTTGTCTCTGGTGAATCCGCTCACCCTCCCGGGCATCTGGCCTGTACTCTGGTTCTTGTATAAAATAAATAAATAAATCTTAAAAAAGAAAAAAAGAAATCAGAGGAAAGAACTAAAATTAAGCGACTTACGAAAGGTATACGACCAGCATGTAACTGAATCAGGATTTTTTCTCAAATGTATTTGTCCTCTATCCCAGAATTTTCCTGATTGGTGAAACTAGCTTCCCAAGACCCAATTCTTGACACTACTACACTTTTCTATATTATTGCTTATCCATATGTATGACCTTAGATAAAATTGATCCACACAATTTCTTCTTTCTTTAATTCTGACTTACTGGAAACATTTACATCCAGCTAATACATTAACTTATTTCTTTGCCTGATGACCAGTAAGCTACACACAGTCTTCAAATATAACTGGCAAGTATATTTCATTTCAATCTTAAATCATGAATTTCAGACTTAGCCATGTCATCATTATATGTTGTATTCCTTCTACATTTATTACTTTATTGCTTTCAATTTTTTCTATTATTCATTAGTGTACTGCAGATTTCAAGTAATAGATTCAATATTGATTGTGCTTGTGGGTTTTAGGGCTGATCCTAAAAAATATGAATCAATATCTTCCATTCCATTTCCCCCTCCAGTGTGATTTGGCTATATGCATTTTAGTATAAACAGCCACAGGCTGGTTATAAATCATTCTACCTATCTTCCTACTGACAGTCTGAAACCAGGTTGGTGGATTTCCCCAAGAGAAAGGAAAGCAGGGCAACTACCGGTCATGATATGCATTCCAACTGCAAGTGCTTACAGCTGGAATGAGGCTGCCTTTTAAGGAACAGAAGGAAATGTCCACAGAGAGCTATTTTAAAAGATGCAATTCAATTTTAAATGTATCCATGCATTTCTGTTTAGGGACTTTAAATTAAATTATCATTTAAAGTGAACATAGATATCTTATTAATGGCATTGAGATCATCAGCATTTGAGTGTTTAAAGATCAGGCCAAGAATATTTAAGCAAAGAAATAGTGTTTGTGTGTGTGTGTGTGTATACACATAATTGTAGTTGTGTGCAAATATGATTATACATGCCTCTCACATCTCACTTGCTAAGAGTATATATTTTATCAATTCTCTATGAAAACAAGATATAATGATGGTAAAAAAAATTCTATACAGTACAAGTGTTCACAAATTTATGCTAAACAATGTGCCATCCTTCACATATTCTATACCTTCGAATTGCATGAGCTTTAATTTTTTAAGTACTTTCACATCATTGTGACAACTACTTTGGTTGTTTAAAGGCAAAGTGCACTTTTGTCATCTATACCATGTACTTCCTATGACACACATTTTTAAGGACGGTGTGAAATTTCTCCTTGAGTAATATTTTTTTTTTCCTTCTGAGAAAAGATGTGCTGAGTAATCTATCCTGACTATATAATCTATTGTAATAGAAATATAATGTGTCCCTGCAACATTAAACAATTAACCTATGCTAAGACATTCTAAAATACTTCCAGGAAAAATGGATACAAATGCAGTGTATGCAGTGAAGTTTATTATAAACTTATTCCCACTACCTGGATTTAAACTCTTGCTCTGACAGTTACCATGTCCAGTAGTTTTGTAATGAGGACCTTTGTCACACACTTCATTGACCATAAAGCAATTTTGCCATAAAAGAGAAAAGACATACCTGGTTGACAGTATAGTTTTCATTTCTCCATTAGTGAATCAACCAACCACCTTCAGCTGAATTTAATGTATTTAAGTTTGTTGTCAGTTCACTTCTCCACTGACAAAAATACCCCTAACTTTTGAAACAAATATTAGTATCATTATTTAGCATAGTAGTATGCAATCTGCCTTTACACTTTCTGATTTCATACTCCCAGTAAATTTGATCACTGAAAAACACAAAAATACATACAATACTATGAAAGAATGAATGAAAGACAAGGAAGAGAAGTGCTTAGGTATAATCCACAAAAGAAAATCAGTTCTTTGCTCTGTATTGCCATTAATCTACACACATTTTTAAATATATTTGAATATTTTGTAAATTTTTGCAAAATAGTCATTTTCAAATATATTTATTTTGTATTTTCTAATTTTACTATTAATTTTCATGTTACATGATATCCTTACAAATATTCTTTTTTCTAGTTAGTTTTCTCTTTCGTGGGTCAGTAATATGACTAACTAATTATGCAACCAAAATGTCTGCTGCAAAGAGGCTTGCAGGGAAACTACCTAGAGCAGATACTATCTAAAGTATGCTTGAGCATTTATTTTCATTTTCTAGATATTGGCTTCCTTAATTTTAAGGAATATTATGAAGATAAAAATTGTATCTACCCAAGTGCATGGTTGAGCAGATCAGAAAGGAAGTGTAAAACACTTAGAATTTATACATAGCTTTGCTCAATGAAAGTCTATCATGAATTAATTTCCAGTCTTTATTTGTAGAGAATTAAAATAAAAATAAAGCTGTTCATTTCATATTTTGTTTAGAGAGAATATATTTGGTCCCTTATTTAATAATGGCTCTTGACTGTCAAGGCTATCATGTGAATGCTTAGTATCAAAGTTCCCTAGACTGTTGTCTTTCTCAAAGGCAGATGGTAAATCTGTCAGCAGTAGCATTCAGAACAACAGCAACCCAGATGCTTTTAAGTGCTGAGTGTGAAGCTGCTCCTCCCACGAAGAGAACATTGGGCAATAAGCCAAAGGAAGGTCCCTAAGGCAATTATCTGCTTCTGAATCCAACTCTGGCTGTCTGGGAAGTCAAATGAATGCTGCTTGCTTAGCCAAACATCATTTAATGCAAAGAGCATGGTCCTTATTTATAATCAAGACAATCTTGTACATTTCAACCTAGCTATATTCTAACAAGCAATCTGCATGATCTTTATTGTTTGTAGATGAAAGATTCACTTTACAGATGTGTCCCTTTTCAATAAATTAAACTTATACCTTAATGAACATTCATCTGTAATTATTTTGCACATGCACAGTTTTCTTTGGTGATTCATAATAAACACAATATTTATGAGTCTCTAGATGTAATTTCAATGATGACTACAGTGGCTATGGAAAACCTACTCATAAGTGATGGGTAAAGACATAAGGCTCCAGTAAAGTTTATAGGATACTTCATAAAAATGACAAAACGAGTGGAAAACAAAGTCATGCAATAGGATATATTCATGTCTATAACAAAAATATCCTCAATATTTAAAAAAATGCTTAAAATGAATTAGTCTATTATTACTGATAGCTTACCATTAAATTCAAAAGAACTAGAATATTAATTCTTCATTTATTATGTATGAAGCTCTGCTCTAGATACTCTGGATTCATTTACTTTATGCTAGAAAAGAAAACTTCATAGGCCATGTAAGGAAAGGGGACTTAGTGATGGCCACAGAGCTACGAGATGCTGGAAAATATATTGGTTCCTGGGAGTTCTTGGTTCCAAAGACAATAGCCTTTAAATTATATCATACAATGAATAAATGAGATGTCTTAACTACTGGAATTACAAGTTTTTCATATTGGAAGGCAGGGCTTGCTTTTCTTGTCTTGAATAATCAAGACAACTAGTTCATGCTGAAGATGTGGGAGAGTGTCTAAAGACTTGAGGACTAGATAGTGCTGCTGTGAATTATTGGTCATATGCTATCTCCAAAGTGCTCCTTCTTTTCTATGAAAAGAGGTAAAGATACTTATCTCAGAGGGTCTATCAAGGACTTAGGAGGACAGTTAAGGGCTGTATGGTATCAGGAATTGAGTTAAAATAACTCAATTAGGGACACAAGAATTACTAGCAGAGCTGCCTTCAAACCCATATTTTTCCAGATGCCTTCAAATTGAAACTTGAATACATTATAAACAAGGTAGATATTATTCATTACCATAAGCATGACAGTATTGTTAAAAATAAAATAATTAAAGGAAACAATATCTCCCAGAATACTTAACAGTATTTAATGCATGATATCACTTGGGCTGCATGTTTGCTATTATAGATCCAGTAAAGATGTCATAACAAAAGTAGAAAGGAAGTCTAGGAAAATATATCAAATTATAGTTGACTTTATTTCTTTAATTTTTTTTCTTATCTGTATTTTCTATCCATATATTTTTCCCTCTGAAAATAAATTGCTTGGATTCTTGCTCAAGGAACATGATCTGAATTAATTACACTGTTTCAATGGATTAGTTTATTATTAGTCTCAATTTCATTTTTGTAAATATGACTTTTTATTGAAGCATCATTGCATTATGAAATTACATAAGTTTCAAGTATGTTCATCACTGAAAATCAGTATGTGCATATACTACATTAAGTTCCCCACTAAAAGTTCAATTCTATACTTTACTGTAAAATTGTCCCCCTTTATCCAATTTACATACCTCTCTTCCCCTGCCTCTTCTCTTAACCTTTAATTGGTCTTACAGTCTAAATACTTATTTCTACTTTATTTAAAATATATTTTCATTGCATCCTACTCATTTTATCTTAAAAGCTGAAATGTTCTTAAGTTTCTAATTTTCATTGCTAGCTGATATTTTTCCCTGCTTATGGTCTTCACTACCTAAAAGAGATAAAAGTGACTTTAGGAATAATTCCTGCCATACATCAAGGAGAAAACTAATGCAGGACTTAGCTATTAAATAAATGCTGCCTTCTACTATTCTTGGCATTAATGCTCAAATTTTACTATGTACAAGACTCCTGTAAGATATTTGAGAAAAATCTACATTCTATGGCCTGCTCTCAGAAATTTAGAACTGCTAGATTAAAGCTGGATTCCAGACTCTGCTTTTTTTTTTTTATTTAATATTCCTACATGATTTTATTAAAAGGGTCTTCAGGGCTCTCACTAAAATTTTATTCCATATGGGCCTCCCTGGTGGTGCAGGGGTTAAAGTCTCAGTGCTATGAAACTATCACCAGCCACTGTAGCATGAGTTCTATCCCTGGCCAGGGAGCTAACACATATGGCACAGCGGACCTCTCCTGTATCACCCGCTGCTCCCCTCAACAGTGTATTTCAGTAGATACACCTGTTCTGCTCCCCACTCTGTCTCTGGTGAATCCTTTCATCCCCTGCACCTTTGGCCTACACCCCAGTTCTTGTATGCATAAATAAATATATATATTTTTTAAATCTTTGTTCCATAAATACTGACTCTGATTAATATAGATATGAGTGGGGCCTCCCCTGATGGCGCAGCAGTTGAGTGCTGGGCTGCGAAGTTACCCGCAGCCTCTGCAGCACCAGTTTGATACCTGGCCGCCATTGAGGGTCCCACATGGCACTACAGACCTCTCCTGCCGTGCCTGCTGCTCCCCTCAGCAGTGTATTTCATCACTCTGCCTGCCTGTTCTGTTCCCTGCTCTGGCTCTGGTGAATTCTCTCACTTTCCCGCATTTCTGACTGTACCCAGTGCTTGTATAAATAAATAAATAAATCTTTAAAAAATATATAGATATGAGTGAATATACTTTTGCAATCATGATTCTGGGCATAAATAGATTGTTGTTCAAACAGGAACTGAACTAACAAGAATAAAGAAGAAAAGTATACTTTTAAAGAAGATCAGATAACTTGCTATGTCTGTTAATATGAATTTGGTTATTTGCTGTAAAAATGTTACTCTGTCAGTGTCTCACAATATATTTTTTCTCATTTGTAGTATAAGTACATGAATGTCCGGCATTAGGGCAATGCTTTTATAGTCACTCAAAGATTCAGACTGATGGAAGCTTCAAGAATCACTGCAGCAGTGTCAGGAAAATATGCCAGCTCATAAATTGGCACTCAAATCTTCTGTCAGGAAAGGCACCATCACTTCTACTTCTACTTTATGTCATAGGAAATCTCATGGTCATGCCAAAATCAAATGAGGTGGGAAAATTCAATTGGATCATCGTCCATAAGCATGAGGGCCAGAATGGTGAACATTTTTAATGACTACTGCATGTGCCAAACTGAAGCAGTTACAACATAGTTTAGTGGTTACAAATCCAAGATGGAGAATCTTAAAGTTCAAGAATTAAATCCCAGTTGTAACACTTACTAGATCACTAAATCTGGAAAAGTCACTTCATTTCAATAACCCTCAGCTTCCTTACCCCACTGAGTTTGCCAGTCTATTTTAAAGAATTAATGCATAAAGGTATGTAAAGAATGTTGTACAGTATCTGATATGAGTATAAATTCATGATTGTTAATCTTATTCATAGCTATGAATTATAAGAATGCATCAAAATATATGTATTCTTAAGTAGGTTATTGTAAAAACATTAAAGATCTTCTTTATCGCTTATACAACATATATTTAGTTATCTCTGACTAGATACACAACTCCAGATCAGGAAAAATTACAATATAGAAATTAATGAAATGTCTCTAATGTGAGGACTCTTACAGTTTACTTGGGGAGTCAGGAAATGAGGCCATAAGTACTAGACAAATAGACTACTATGTGATATAAGGGAGGAATTGCAGATGGCTACGAAGGAGATGAAATCTTGAGACTTGAGGAAATGGTAAGTTTTTTGGAAGATATGGCATTTCTGTTAATACTGTGCAATAGAAAATAATTTGAAATCTTTCAAAATAAATATGTAGCTAGTAGAAACAAATGAAGAAACACTCAAAGATAGGTTTACAGGAGGTTTTTCTAAGGAAACATTTAAGTAAATAGATGATTAGTAAGAAAATGATATAAATTAGATAGGTAGTAGAGAGAGAGAGAGAGAGAGAGAGAGAGAGAGAAAGACAGACAGAAGGTATAGTCAATAATCCTCTTATTTGAGAAAATAGTTGGTTTAACTGCCAGCATGTCTTCAACTCAAGAGAATCTGGCGCAAGACTCATTCAGATCAGTAAAGACTCTATTTCCATATGCATGTTTGTTTGACTGTAAGTAAACAACTGTTGCAAGTACATTGTCCTCACTCTGGTAATAGAGTAATTCTGTTTTCTAAATTCAATTTGCATGTTGAGTGGTATTTTGGGCTGTCAGACTATGTTCCCCAAATTACTGTTCTTCTCTGCTGCACCCGCAGGATTTGGGTTCAGAAAAAGAAGTCCTGTGGAGGGATGTATGTTGCAGAACAGTGTCTCAGGGATTCAGACCCTCAATAATTTGCACAGATGTCAGGCAAGGCAATTTGCCACAGGGAGAAACAAGGTCATTCCATGAACATTATCAGGATTGTGTTGCACAGATTGTGAGCAGACAACTTAATATTTTCCCGTTTTCAACCAGTCATTCTTGTTTCCTAAGTGCTTTGTTTTTAGTCTTTGCTGAACTCTCTAAGTCCTTCGAATACACAAAAACTATTAAGATATGCTATCTCCTTTATTAAATTGAAAGATTGAGATCATTCAAAATTCTACTCATAAATGTTCACCAACCAGGGAGCTATTTAATTTGATATATAACTTAAATGGACCTAAAACCATCAGATATGAGATTGAGGCCTCAAGCTATCTAGTCCAAGAAGAGAAATTCCCCTGTACAGTAGGTGAGATATTAAATAGAAAAACCTTTAGTTTCAATTATGGCACTTGAGCTCCTGATTGAATACTTTCTATTGCTGCCTAGGAGGCATGCCAACATTGCCCATGGTATAAATCAATTATACTTTATTTTGATGTTTTTAATTTAATAATTTTTGAGGTTTCTTAAAAAGATATTCACATTTAAAACTCATCTATCCAAAAAGCGGAAATTTAAAAAAAGCAAGCTATGTTAAAATTTTGATTTAAAAGATGAAAAATAAAATGGAGGACAGAAATTACAAAAATGTGCTGCATAAGATCTAATAATTAAAACAAACATTTAGAATTAAAATGCAACTATTTTCTCTGTACTTTAATTTTTCTGCAAATCTAAAACTTTACAAAAAAAAAAAAAAATAAGGTCTACTAATTTAGGGCCCCCTGGTGGTGCAGGGGTTAGAGTCTCAGCGCTGCTGCAGAAGTTTGATCCCCAGCCAGGGAGCTAACACACATGGCACAGCCAACCTCTCCTCTCACCTGCTGCTCCCTTCAGCAGTGTATTTCAGTAGATCTGTCTGTCCTGCTCCCCACTCTGTCTCTAGTGAATCTTCTTACTCCCCTATCTCTAGCCTACACGCCATTTCTTTTATGCATGAATAAATAAAAATAAATCTTTTTTAAAAAGTCTACTAACTTAAAATAAGTATTCTGTCTTACATTGTTTACAATGTCTATCTAGGCATGTAAGATCTAGAAAGATAGCTCAAATGAAAGGAAAGTGACTACTTTTAAGACTTCCATATTGCAACATTACCTGTGCATACACTTTTATACATGATAAAAATATCTACTGGTATTAGAAAAACAATTGCAGCATATGGTGAAATAAACTGGAAAAGTATTAGTAAATGTCTCCTCCCTCATTATACATTTTAAGTTACTTGAGAGCTTTTAAAGGTTTAAAAAAGTTGCAGACCCAGCTATCTTCCAAAAAATAATGATTTCTATCTCTGTTGATATCTGTGTGACTGTTTAAAATAAAGTGATTTGATTGAAACAAATACCTAGTGTGTTATTCAGTAATGTATTTGCAAATACGTTCTGATAAACATCCTTTTGAAATATTTTATCAGGAAACAAAGAAGAAAATGACATATTGTGCACTTGAGAAAATAATAACCTAGGAGTTTAAATGAAAAATGAACATCTATGACTAAAAATGAATCTTTATATGGAAACTTTAATGGTTAAGTGTCATGACAGTGGAATTCATAAGCACTGTTCAAGACCAAGCACTATCCGTGGCTAATTTTCTCATACTGAACTTCAATAAATCATTGCTTTAGCTCAAATTCCAGACGGTTTGTGCTGAAATGATCAATATACAAGCATAATCATCAAAAAGGGAAAAACAACTCATTTTGCAAAACAACAATGCTTAATGGTAAAAGAGTAAGTACTGCCAGGAAGTAAGAAATCTCAAGAGACCTGAAGTATGTGCATCGTTTAAGTTGGAGGATATGGACATATGGCAATCAAATTCCTGATCAAAATGTTTGGAGGCACTTTCATGCCAAAAATACTCTTTTGAGCGTCATGTATTTAGACACTCATATGCCTCCAGAACATGTTGGCCAATGAAACATATTTCCATTTATGTCCTGCCAAGTTTCACTCATTAGCTAAAAAATTCTCATTTTGCAGCTTTTATAAAAAGGACTTGCAGTACTATGTTTCAAAGTTAAGATTTTTATGATTTGTTTTGTTTGTTTTTAACTTGCAATGTTACCAAAAGTACTGCAACTTCATGTGAAACATAAATTTCATCCTCATCCTTCACTAAATCCTTGATCACAGATGCTAATAAATTTTAAAAGATATTCATCGAAAATGTTCTCTGGCATTGTTCACTCTACTCATAGACAATGGAGTAATTAAAAATAAAAAAGAAAGTAGTAAAACAATATAAAACAGATGGATCAGAATACATCATCTATAGGTAAGCCTAATATATAATCTAAATGTGTTTGAAAAATGCAAATAAATGATCTAGCTATTTGGACTAGTTTTTAATTTTTCCTTTCCCCTGGTTATGAAGTTTTGATTAAAGAAATAAATTCAAGTCATTCAGTTTTTTTCTTTTATGTAGAGTGTTTTTCCCAATTGAATTTAAGAATCCCTTTTAAAATTCTGAGGTGTTATATACTCGTTTCAAACATGATAGGCCTTGTATCTCTCCTTTACTGTATATAAATATACATTTACTAGTAAATATAAAACTAGGAACTGACAGAGAAAATGATTTATTAAAATGCCAAATAGTACTGAGCTTTTGTTACTTAAGAGATAGAAATTCTTAGAGATAAGACATCATGTTAGTTTACTGTTGTTATTTAACAAACTACCACAAACGTAGTGACTTAAAAAAAGTCTCTACAAATATAGTGGAAAAGCCATATTGATTTGTTATGTCATATTTCCTATCATCTCATATTCTGATCTCTGTAAATCAGAAGTTCAGGCATATTGTATCTATTCTTTTTTTCGGGAATCTCAAAAAGTGACATCATATATCAGTTTACCTGCATTCTGATCTAGAGCTCTGATTCCATTACCAAGCTCAATGTTTGTTGGCAGAATTTAGTTCTTCATGGTTTCATAACTAAGGTCTCTGTTGTTGTACTGGGTGTCTAGTGGGAGGGCCATCCTCAGATCCTAGCACAAAGTCCTCTGTGTAATATGGCAGTTAGCTTCCTTAAAGCAAAGATCCCTTTGCAGCTCCTGATCACTTCTAAGGGCTGATCTGAGTTAGTTAGACCACACAAAATAATCCTTCTCTTGGCCTCCCTAGTGGCACAAATGGTTAAAGACACAACCTATGAAGCTATCCACAGCCCCTGCAACATGAGTTCGATCCCCGGCCAGGGAGCTACCCACATGGTGTAGCAGACCTCTCCTGGCTTGCCCACCACTCACCTTGGCAGTGTATTTCAGTCAATCTGCCTGTTCTGTTCCCCACTCTGTTTCTGGTGAGTCCTCTCAGCCCCCATACCACCTGCTTGTACCCCAGTTCTTATTTGCATAAATAAATCTTTAAAAAAATAATCTCCCTTTTGATTAACTTAAAGTCAACTGATTAAAGAGACCTCAGTTACATCTATAATATTACTTCTACCATAAGACCCTAAAAGTCACCAGAGTGATTTGTCAGCATAAGGGTAAGGCATACACAAACTCCAGAAAGATGACTACACAAAGTATCAGGAAGCTTTGGATCATCTTGGAATTCTGCCTATCACTGACACCAAAACTATGTATGAAAATATGATATATATTTACCAGTGTTAAAGTGAAAAAGATGTGAACTAAAGACAATTTTAGGGAAAAAAATCAGAAATCTTTTGTCAGTATGAAAAATTCTCACGATTCTTCTCATGCAGGTATAGAATTAGGAAGACATAGTAAAACTTAGTGTTATAAAAATCTCATTTTCTGTTATAGAGACTGATGATAAATTCAGAAGTTAATGAATATCAGGCACTACATATAATAACTAAAGAGACACAATATTAGAAATTAGAAAACATGTTAATCTCTGACTATGTGTTTGTGTTGGCCACAAAGATAAATAATTTGAACTTCTGATTGGATATAATTTATGACTAATAAAATATCTCTGGGCCTCCTGGGTGGTGCAGTGGTTGAGCGTTGGGTTGCGAAGGTGCCCGCAGCCTCTGCAGTGCCAGTTCAATCCCCAGTCACTGGGTGAGGGTCCCGCATGGTGCGCAGACCTCTCCGGCAGCCCACTGCTCTCCTCAGCAGTGTACTTCATCAGTCTGCCTGCTCTGCCCTCCGCTCTGACTCTGATGAATTCTCTCACCCTCCTGCGCTTCTGACTGTACCCAGTGCTTGTATGAATAAATAAAATAAGTTAAAAAAATAAAATAAAATATCTCTTTTTTGAGATTTCCACTTGGGTTCATGATGAGTAAGAATATTATTCAACAAATAAATTTGTTGGGGAACATGGCATTTATTTTAACACTGTGGGAGTCTCAATACAGTAGTTAGCATCCATTCTCTTAATTACTTCTGGATATAGATAAAATAGAACATTGGCATCTTGATTCTGGACTAGATTAGTCTCAGTTTTCCAGTCTCCATATAGCAAAACTTAGATAACCACTATGACTAAAATTGCAATATTTTCTTATCATTGAATGGATTAGATAATAGAGCCTATCTTATATTTCATTTCATGTGTGAGGAGATGTTATACAATAGCTATATTATACTTAAGAGAAATAGGCTCTGATAAATCAATTATTATCACTAAGGTTTACAAATCAACATATCTTTAATTCCAAGGATTGTCCAAAATTGATCAGCAACTAAAAAGCCTCAAAAGGAGTATCAAACTCAAGGAGAAAAGAGGCAGATAAAATCAGGGGTTTAGAGAAAAAAAAAGTTCAATACAAACTTAATATGAAAGTTTCAGAGATGTATTTGCAGCTCAGTAGGATTAAGAAGGTCCTACTTGCCACATAGCTTATGAGTTAACTCTGTAAATATGTAAAATAAAAGCAATGTTTGTGAAGGGTCTGGAATTCTTTAACAAAACATGCTATTTAAGAACCAAAATTGAGTCCTGACTCAGTCGATGTGCTCTATGGATTATGGTGTGTTTACTGTTTTTAAAATTAAAGCAACTATAACATGCCTATTCTAGAATCTGGAATCACATCATAAGCATAAACTTTGACAAGTTATTTATTTAGAGACCAAGAATGAAATATAATAGGAATGTGGCTGGAACCAAGTTATATGGAAGGGGAAGATTCTATCGGTAATCCAAAATTTAAATGTATGCCAATCCAAACTTTATGAAATAAAAGTTTCTTCACTGTTTATATTATACAGACTTAGGCAATATCAATATAATAACTATGAAACCTGTATAATAATAACCATAAACTATATATGACACTATGAATTTTTTGTAGTTCTTTCACATGAAGTGACATCAGACCTAGAAATAATACTAGTATTGTTCTCTACATTTATCTAGTCAACTAATAATTAGTGGGGTGCTAATATATGCCAGAATTTTTGGTGACACACTTATAGTGACTATAAGGGGAGAAAAACTTTTTCTCTATTAGGTTCTATAACTTGGACATAAGTCAAACTGATAGAAGACAGATTAACAGAAGAAAAGAATGCAAATTTTATTTGATGCTGATGTCTTTATGTGCGTTAGAGCTCAAATGGGACTCGGAGAAGCATTTAGACTTGGGAACTTATATGCCATTTTAGCAAAGGGACATGAATTGTGGAGAAGGGTATAATTAAAGGAAAGGGTTTTGGGGTTTCTCAAGATGGCAAACTGTAAAGAAACTATGTAGGGGAAACTCATGTAAATAAGGGCTATTTAGTAAGGTTTGTTTGTGCATTCTCAACACAGTGTGTCTCTCTGCATGTTGATGAGAGCTGCTGCCTTCCTGGCGTAGGAGAAGTGAAGGCACCTTCACAGGGGAATTCATGCTCTACTTTTAGGCAGGTAGGAGGAGGGCATACAGTTCTTTCTATGTTTGTTTTTTTTCTCAGTTATCCTCTTCCAGAATCATTTTTATGCCGAATAGACATAATGTTTTTTTTTTAAATATTTATTTATTTATGCATACAAGAACTGGAGTACAGGCCAGAGGCGTGGAAGATGGGAGGATCCACCAGAGACAGAGTGGGGAGCAGAACAGGCAGATTGACTGAAATACACTGCTGAGGGGAGCAGTGGGTGAGGCAGGAGAGGTCTGCTGCACCATGTGGGTTGCTCCCTGGCCAGGGATAGAACTCGTGCTGCAGTGGCTGCGGATTGCTTTACAGGTTGCCTTAACCCCTTGTGCCACCAGGCAGGCCCAATTTGTGTGTTGTTTTGATCAAACAGCCAAAAATCACTGTAGAATGGGAATTAAGCATGTACATGTACAGAAAATGACCTTGGGTTATTGCACTTTTTTTTTTTTTTTTTAATTTCCACAGGCAACTCTTCATCTTCCTTATACCATGACTTGCATTTTGACTCCTTCACATTTCATTTTACATGTCACTTTTGAGTGTTCCTTTTCTGGCCAAATTAGAATAGTTTTCCTGGGTTATTTTTTCTAATCACAGACACTATATTTCCTTGAAAAGCCATGTCAAGGAGTTGATATTTGATGCGAGGCATTTTAAAGAGCAGATGAAGATTGTCCTCAATTTACAAATGAAGATATGGCGTCTGAGAACATAATACGACATGTAAAAATAAAAACTAGTAGGTAAAATATCTTAGCAGATCTAAAAAGATGACATAACTGAAAGTTTTGCTACTGATTGGTATTCTATGAGTGATAACTGTCCTTTGGGATTTATTTATTTTACAAATTATGTTTAATAAGGTAAAGTTGGAATATCTTTAGAATCCCAAAGCAATTTTATGAGGTAAATAGTTAACTCTGTAACAGCTTATAAACATCAACAGTAATACCACCAACTGAAAACCTCTTCACTAGTTTCTTGCAGTCACACAGAGTCTGAGACTCAAGATCTGGTTCTGTGTGGCTCCAAGAGCCTCTTCTGACATTCCCTTTATTCTCACAGATTATGGTTCAGGGCTTTCCCTTAGTTCTCATTCCTTGCACTCATTTCTGCCCCTGCCGGCCCTTCCAAGCACACCAGTGACTCCAGAAGTGTCATTCTTGCTCTGAACACAAAAGGACTCTGGCTTAAGGTCAGGCAACGACTGAGCATTCAGGTCATAGAGTGCAAGCAAAGCTGCTTCAAACACAATATATGCCCTCAGTTGTAAGAGATGACCAATAGAGGGTTTAGAGAACTGAAATATACTTTTTACCTATTTCTAATGATATAAAATATAATCATTAAAATTATAAAAAGTTTAGTCAATACAAATTACTCAAAATTAAATGTTTTATTGGATTAGATGGAATATTGAATAAAAACTTACCATTGCAATTGATTTAAAAAAAGCTAGTAAGTAGCAAAATTGGAACTTAAATTCTGGTATACAGACTGAAAATTCTTGTTTTCTAATATACTGTGCTGTGTCAATAAAATAAAATCCTTATGCAGTTTAGCAGTTATTGTTAACTGGCTACGGTTTTGCCCTCAGGGACCATCTAGCCATGTCTGGAGGAACTTTTCGTTGTTAACATATAGTGTGTGTGTGTGTGTGTGTGTGTGTGTGTCCTACTGGCCCTGGTGGGTAGAGTACAAGGATGCTGCTATACATCCTACAATGAAAATGACAGCTCCAACAACCCATACTGAAAATTATATTGCTTTTAATAAACCCAGTCTTAGGAAGTTTAATGAAATAAAAGCAATACCTAATTATGTCTTTATGTATCTTGACTTACAACTGGTATAAAAATCACAACCAAATGCTTTCCATTACTTTCCAAGGACTTATTTACCCATATCATTCAAAGTGAATTCGTATCAACAAAATAAATTACAAAGGTAAATAGAGCTTTCTGAAATTGAATCCATGGTTCAATTTGACAAATATATATTGAGTATCTACTATCTGTCAAAAACTATAAAAGGTATACATGCATTTCATAGCACTTTTTTTTTTTAAAAAAAAAAATATGTCCTTTTTAGCATCTTATGAGCAGTATAATCTAAACTCAAAGATGAGATTTTTATAGGGAGACACATGTTACTTTTAAGATCAAGTTCTAATTTTTCCATATATTGACTTGAAAATTGTCGCTCTTCATTCATTATAAATTATCATGAAAAAAACACATTTCAAGACAATGAAATGGGTCATAAAAAATTATTTTTCCCATTCATTTCTACCATGAGTAAATGACCAAATTATGGAATGGATGAAAATGTTCACTCAGAACAAACAGAAGGTTGATGCTGTAGGATATCTGTGCTGTAGGAACTAACAGAATGTCATTTAAAAGGTTTAGTTAAGATAATGTAAATGAGGGCCTCCCTGGTGGCAAAAGTTGGTTAAAGACACATGCTATCAACCTATTGCCAGCCACTGCAGCACGAGTTCAATCCCCTGCCAGGGAGCTACCCACATGGTACAGCAGACCTCTCCTATCTCACCTGCTGCTCCTCTCAGTAGTGTATTTCCGTAGATCTCCCTGTTCTGTTCCCCACTCTCTTGTGAATCCTTTCACCTCAACCCTCATACACCTCTGGTTTACAGCCCAGTTTTTGTATGCATAAATAAATAAATAAATCTTTTTTAAAAAGATAATGTAAATGACCAAAAGTAATATCTTCAATGAATACAAGTGATTCTCATAATGGATTAAGTCAATCAACTTGTACATATTTTCACTATTACTAAAAGCTAATAATTAGCCCTTCAGTTTCTTTTTTGTCACTAAAGGAATGGTCCCTTCACGGTATCCTTTTGTTTGTACAATTGTTTCTTTATCATTTATCTCTCAAATCTGACCTGCACAAAACCTGATTAAAAGAAAGGAACTTGTTTGTCGTTTTCAAACTGTATGGATTAGACATAGATGATTACACAAAATCCTGTAACGTCTAAGTGCTCAATAAATTTATGTTAGGGGCCTCCCTGATGGTGCAAGGGGTTAAGATGCAGCACTGTGAAGCTATCCACAGCCTCTGCAGCATGAGTTCGATCCCTGGCCAGGGAGGTGACTCATATGGCTCAGCAGACCTCTCTTGTCTCACCCGCTGCTCCCCTCAGCAGTGTATTTCAATCTCCCTGTTCTGCTCCCCACTATATCTCTGGTGAATCCTCTCACCCACTGTATCTCTGGCTTGTACCCCAGCTCTTATATGCATAAATAAATAAATCTTTAAAAAATAAAAATAAATAAACAAATAAATTTATGTTAAATGAAAGTAAAATAGAAGAGGAAATTTGTACAACTACTAAAGTGTATTTATCAGGATTATATGGAATCTGTATTAGCTTGTGAGGGTGTCCACACACTACACAGCATAGCTAGAACAACAGAATTTGTTTTTCACATCCCTGGATATGACAAGTCCTCAAAATTAAGATGTCAGCAAAGTTGGAACGTCCTGAGAGCTCTCTCATTGGTTCCAAATGGTTCTCTTCTCCAAATATGTTCACATTGTCTTCCTTTTGAACATGTTTATGTCTTAATCACCTCATTATATGATAATAATAAATTAGATTAGGTCTCTATCTAATGACTTTTTTAACTTTTAAAATTTTCTCCTTCCTTCCTTCCTTCCTTCCTTCCTTCCTTCCTTCCTTCCTTCCTTCCTTCCTTCCTTCCTTCCTTCCTTCCTTCCTTCCTTCCTTCCTTCCTTCCTTCCTTCCTTCCTTCCTTCCTTCCTTCCTTCCTTCCTTCCTTCCTTCCTTCCTTCCTTCCTTCCCTCCCTTTATTTATGCATACAAGAGCTGGGGTATAGGCCAGAGGTGGGGGGGTGAGAGGATTACCAGAGACAAAGTGGGAACAGAACAGGCAGATCTACTGAAACATACTGCTGAGGGGAGGAGCAGGAAAGACAGGAGAGGTCTGCTGCATCATGTGGGTAGCTCCCTGGCAGGCCGGGGATCCAAATCATGCTGCAGAGGCTGCGGATAACTTCACTGTGCTGTGCTTAATACCTGCACCACCAGGAAGGCCCTCTAATGACTTTTTTTAACTTAATTCTTTAATGGCCCTATAAAAATAGGGCAAATAGAGTCACATTCTGAAGAACTGTTGAATAAAGGGTTCAACATATGAATTTGGGGGGCACACAATTCATTCCTCAACATAATCTTCACAAATAATTGCACTCTTTTTTTTTTTTTTTTTGCAATGTGCAGCTATTATTCACGTGGTGGTTGATCACATATCATTTCACTACTATAAGCAGGTCTCTTAAGTTTTGTATGTTAAACTTAGTAATGTACACTAAACCGAGTGATTGCTTTTTATTAATCAGTTTGATAGTAAGTTATAACTGTCTTTTCTTAGGGTCCAAGGTAATAAAACTACATATTAATGAGCTATCAACTAAATAAGATTTTTAAGAATTGAATTTCTAAAAACCATGAATTTGCTTAAACTTGATAGAGATTTTAGTTAAATTTGAGAGTTATATGGTATATATACATATATATGTATATGATGTAGAAACATAAATTATACAGAATAATGCCTAAAATAAAGGGCAATTTCTAAGTCAATGTGTTGTATGTCAAATGAAAAAAATATTTAAAGAAATGCATAGTAAGAAGGTGGTTTGTTTCCATTTAAAATTATGCTTTTTATCAAAAAATTTGGGCTATATTATAATAAACTATACGATCAAAATTATCTTTGATAATTTTTAATATACTCACAGATAGCTATCAAATAAATTATCTCTTTTTCTAAAACTAATTGTACTATCTCAGCAAGTCAACCATATATTTTATAGAATTTTTTTTTTTTTTTTTGGTGGGACCCTCGCCGGCGGCCTGGGAACGAACCGGCGCTGCAGAGGCTGCGGGCAGCCTTGCAGTCCAGCGCTCAACAGCTGCACCACCAGGGGAGGCCCAGCAAAGTTAATTTTTAATGTCTGTCTTCAAATTTGAAATTTAAATATTTTTGCAATCTCTACTGATGCCATACACATACCTATGTCCATACCGTTATATCCCACTCTAGCCTACCTCAAAATGATTCTTAGCAAGGAACAAATTTGGTGTGATTGCATTTATATAAGATTCTAGAAAATGCAAGCTAATCTATTAGTGACAGAAAGGCGATCAGTGGTTGCATATCTCTAGGAGAGAGAGGCAAAGGGACAGGGGAAAAGAAATTACAGCATGATTTCTAGTATCAGTTGCCAATTATTCTATTTCACTATCACATATGTCCTTCAACTTGAGTTTTAAATAAAGCTTTAATTAGCTCTTTCCCCATCTGTAACTGTCTCATGCATCTACTTATTTACACACACACACGCACACACACACACACACACAGGGTTTTCTAAATCTGGGCTGAGACATTCTACTTCATACCATTATCTATCTTATTCTTATTCCTAGGTCTACATTTCTTTGAATGCACTTATTGGAAATTGAGTTTTACAGCACCTGCTTTTGTTTTGACAGAACAGAAACAATTTGCTGGTCGAAAACAATTTTCAATTGTTTTGCAAGTGCTTGGAAAGTCATGCCATTGGGCAGAAGTCATTGAATTCTTTGACAACTTTTAGCTCCTAATGTTCAAATATTTCCTTGAAATGGAATTCACTGGATTTATGCTTGATTAGTTCACTCTGCTTTCTTATGGATTGTACTTTCACTGTTATTGTAGAATATACTTGTGCACTAGTTCTGTAAAGTGAAATTTGCTATCTCATTTTGCACCACTCAGTAAGGCCTCTAAAGTTTGTGATTTGTAGTTTACCTGGAAATTACGGGAATTACAGAATACATGTTCTTTCTAATACACTTTTTAAATTAGTTTTCTTTTTTACAACAGTTTATAATAGCCACTAATCTTAAAAAAATATTCTAGCTTCCATTTTTAGTTATCTGTATTTAAAGAAAAATCTAGAAGTTTATTTGAACATCTTTTAAAAAAATGGTTGTCATCATATAATCATAGTTGACATGATGGTTATTATGCTCCTGAATAATAGAATGATTTACACTTTCTCCAAATTCACTTGACTTTCATTTTCTAAAGAGCAACAGAATGTATTATTGAGTTATCCTCCTAATTCTATAACTTATTTTATGATTTCATAAATTTTGTAACACTAGTCATGAAAAATTTCCCCAGATCTATAGTTACACAAAATAACTGCACTGACTTCATAAAGTTAACAATGTATAAGATTAACACTGCAATCTTTTATAGGGGCATCAATACTTTTCTCATTTCTAAGAGAAAGATTTAAAAATTGAGGGCTTTTTTGGTATTCTCAATAAAATGCCTTTTTACTATCTGAATAATAAACCCAGACAAGTCCCCTATAGGGAGAGACCTTAATTCATTTCTAGTTTAGACATGCATTTTCACATTGATTCACACTGTATAATATACCTGCAAAAATGGAATTTTCTAAAAAAAAAAAAAAGTCAAAGACAAAATGGACCCTTAATTTTAAATTATGCCTCATGTGCAGTTCATAGCTGATCTGGTCAATCAAGGATTCAAAAACTTCAAGTGCCCTTTTCCTTCAAGAACATACTCTTCTAGTTGTAATTCCATGAACTTTATTTTACAATATCACCACTATGTTTATGAGCTAAACTGCCCTTAGTATCATGCCATATAAGTATATCTTTTCATCAAAAACCAGAGGAGATTTGTGATCTGAAATAGGTTTCCTTTGCCTCTCATAACCATAGAGGCCTCACCTGTACTAATATTCATACCATACTTTTCCTTCATTGGTTAGACAAAATTTAATTCACAGTATTTTAAAGGATCAGCTTAAAAATGTGCCTATCAAAATGAAAATGGTGGTTCTTTAGTTTCCATAATTAGCAGGAAAGTGTGTGTCAGATGGCTGAGTAAAACTATGAAAGGCACTGGAGAAATGATTGCATGCCCATGATCAACTAATTCAAAATACTCAAAGTCTCAGTATCCTCATCTTTAAATCAAAAATGACACTAATTAGCCTCCAGGCTGGTGTGATGTAGTGAGATATGTGGGGAAACACCCAATAGTACTTTGGGCATACTACTGTTGAACTTTCTTCTCAATCCAGGATGAATACATCAACAATCAGACATCAGAGAAGGAGGGCATAAATGCTAGCCCCGACAGAGCTCACAAGATCTGGATGACATTGACAGACAAGAAAGAAGAGGACTAGAAACAAATAATGAATATCTGTATTGTGCTATTATCTAAGTGACATATTTTAACCAAGACTTTTTTTCTTTTTCTTTAAAGATTTTTAAAAATTTATCCATGTACACAAGAACTGAAGGTGCAGGGGGTGAGAGGATTCACTAGAGACAGAGTGGGGAGCAGAACGGGCAGATCCACTGAAACACTGCTGAGGGAAGCAGCGGGTTAGACAGGAGAGGTCTGATGCACCATGTGGGTCAGCTCTCTGGCTGGGGATTGAACTCTTTTTGAGTGTCTGGCGACAGCTTGATAGCTTTGATACTTTAAAACCTGTGCCATCAGGGAAGCCCTCAAGTAGTTTTTCTTAACTTAAAACATAATTCATTAAAAACTTTTTTAAAGCTTTTCTTGATAATCTATATAATATTAAAATTATATTGATGAATTTAATTTTTATTTTATTACTGTTCAATGGAAGCTAAAACAAAATATCTAAATCTCAAGAATAACGCCATCACAGAGAAAACTTTACATTAGAAAAGCATCTAAGTGGTTTAATATCACTCTATGTAGTATTGTCAAGATGTAGTATCTAAGAGACAATTTCAACTGTAATGTATATTAATTAATCTGACACTCAACCATTGCCGATAGGGGCTTTAATGACTCAGGCACCAAGAAAAGGCACTCATTATAGAAAGTAGTGGGTGAATGGTTAGTATTAGAAAAAATGTAAGTCATAATTAAAACTACAACTTAAGGCAAAAGGGAGTCACTATTATCAATATTAAGCAGCTAAAGGGAGGTCACAAAAAACTTTCAGATGAACCAAAATATATGGTAAGGTAAAGGTCATTGTTGCTTGTCCCTGCGATAGAAATAAAGTCTAACATATTTGACATGGAAGGGAAATTTGAATTTCAAATATCTTATTGTTCTGATAAGTATGTCTCTGTTTAGTAAGTTGCCTCTGCCAATTATTTGTTTGCAGCATATGAACATTATAAGTGTGTGTGTATTACTTTCATGTTTTGTTTCTTTCTATTAATGTTAAGTCCTCAAATCCCTGAACTATTCTGTTGATCAGTGCCTAGTGGGTGACATTTAGCAATGTTTGAAAACATTCTTTGATTGTCAACACAGTGTGGAACAAACATCTATTGAGTAAAGACTAGGGATGCTGCTAAAAATCCTTCAATGCATATAAACTACCTGTCACAGAAAAAAATAAAAATAAATTGGCTTCAAACAGCAATTATTACAAACTTGAAAACCTCCTACAGGACAAGTAACAATTAAATAAAATACCATTAACAACACCAAATTTTATTTTTCTTTGGCATTCAGAATAAAATGAAAAGGTTAATTGTTTTTAAGGTAAAGAATAATCCTGTTGCCTTACTTTGGGGGGAATGGCAATCAGTTCTTCCTCTTCCTTACTGTCAAGATTTAAGATTGAAGAGAAAAACCTTCACTATCAAAAGGCAGAAATGAGGGAATGTAAAATAACCAGGATAGTGCTACACATGGGAATGTGTGACATCAAAAAGAATCTGTGATACACTTTAGTCTTAGAAAAGTGTATGGGGCCTCCCCGGTGGCGCAGTGGCTGAGCGCTGGGCTGCGAAGCTGCCCGCAGCCTCTGCAGAACCGGTTCGATCCCGGCTGCCGGGTGAGGGTCCCACATGGTGTGCAGACCTCTCCTGCCGCACCCACTGTTCCCCTCAGCAGTGTACTTCGTCATTCTGCCTGCTCTGCTCTCCGCCCTGCTTCTGGTGAATTCTCTCACCCTCCTGCGCTTCTGACTGTACCTAGTGCTTGTATAAATAAATAAATAAATCCTTAAAAAAAAAGTGTATGAAACTATAGCATTATTTTTCTAATGTCATTTGGGTTTAATCTTCTCTACACTTAAAAATTGATATCTTAAGATTGCCAAGGCTTCACAAATCTAGGAAAGTAGGTTTATTTGATCCTCTGCAGAATCTATAGCTGCAAATTCCAATCTCTTTTATCAAGAGCAGTTCTTAAAGGTTTTACCACATTTTACAATGTTTAGACTTGGTAGCTGGTGTAAATAATTACATTTTCCCTCACAACCACATTGACATTTATTTAGCATTGGCTTCATCTTTTTAAATTTATATAATCATATACACTAACAACTCACAAAGCTATAAAACCTCTTATACAAATCTCAAAGCAGGATACATTAAACATAAATATTATTTTTAGAATCATACACCATTGCAAATATGTGCAAGTGAAGAACTGGCTTGGAATTTGCTTTCATGTATTTTGAGAATCTCAAGATATATTTTTAGAAACCATAAAAAGCTAGGAAAAAATTATTGCCAGACACCAATAGAAGAAAAAAAGGATGAAATTACTACTTTGAAAAGTTGCCATTGAGAATCACATATATACAAGTTCAAAATTGGGACTTGCCTCTAAAAATAATCTAAGTTCAATAAGGTTACAGATCAACTCTTTCTGCCTTTAATGTAAGTGTAAGTGAAAAAGTGTTCTAGAATCTGCCTGTATGTTATTACAGTGGTTTCATGTGCTTTTACATATGTTCACTAAATCTAAACCTTAATATATCAGAGAGACATAACTGCCTTTACAGCATTTTAGATCCATCGAGCAATACATTATCTCCAGGAATACATCACATGATATTCCTCCATCTGTGAATAATAATATAAACCCTATTAAAATGGATTTGGAGAAAATATTCCCCACACACTAACATAAGGCCAAATGAATAACACTTTTAAATGGAATTGCATTAAATAAAAAGCAATGGAAGACTAGTTCACATATATTCAAAATGCATAAGTTCTGGGCTAGGTAGCACACTTGGTTTTACAAAGAAATGCAAAATAAAATATAAAATCATATAACTTATGACAATGTTATATCTTAGTATTTTCTCTAAAAATAATCTGAGGTTAAAATGTCTTAGAGGGCCTCCCTGGTGGCGTAGCGGGTTGAGCTCAGCGCTGTGAAGCTATCTGCAGCCTCTGCAGCATCAGTTCGATTCCCGGCCGACCAGGGCGATACCCACATGATGCCACAAACCTCTCCTGACTCACCCACTGCTCCCCTCAGCAGTGTTTTCAGTCAGTCTGCCTGTTCTGCTCCCTGTTCTGTCTCTGGTGGATTCTCTCATCCTCCCGCACCTCTGGCCTGTACCCCAGGTCTTGTATAAATAAATAAATCTTTAAAGAATAAATAAATAAATAAATAAAATGTCTTGGAGATATGGTGGTTAGAGGGCTTGTCTATTGCTTGTATGTGCATATTATAGCATAAAACGCGTAGCTTGCAAGATTTTCTAACTGCAGAGATAATCATATCTCACTATAGAATCTCTTGGCAGTTTTGTGATATAAAGTAAGAAGATAAGAAATTAGTGTCTAATTGATCTCAGGAAAGAAAAATAATCTATGTAATTCCATTCTAGTTTCATGGTAAGAGTCCCACTATTAGAATGCTAGTAAAGTTTAGTGAGATGTTAACATTATATGATTCTATAAGTAGATGTAAATCAATGTCAAACACTACCATTACAATATCTGAAGATTTCTAGCAATTTCTTTTTTTGGTCTCAAAAACCTGTGCAATTCTTTGACAACTTTATTGACTCTCACATCTCTCAGAATATTGAGGCCTATTACTGTTGCGGAAACAGATAGTTTTAGCTAATCTTACATTTTTTAAGCTCAAAATAAAATTGATCCTGAGGAACTGTCAATAGAACATTCAAGAAGGTAATGCTTCCAGCTTTATTTTCCTTCCAAGCTACTCAATAATCCATTTCTATTTTAAGTCACATAGAAGCTTCTAACAACCTCAACATTTATGTCTTTTATCTCACTTGTAAAGAAAGTGAAACAGCTAGACTAAATAAAAATGGAGCTGGGCCAACACTCAAATTTCAGAAAAAAAAGTGCCCTTGCTGCCAGAAATTTTGTTCATGTCAGAAAAATCCTGAAAATCTTTCATATACTTTTTAGAGAAAATGCAGAGCAATTTTGATGGTAAGAAACCACATCATCTTGAAAAAAAAAATCACTAATTGTTTTCTCCATATTTTATTAAACTTGACCAGATGACTGATGTGCTCAGAGCCTAAATAAGTTTGTTGTTCTAAAACCCCAAGTTTCATGCTCATGCTATTTGGCATTGTTACTTCTTCCTGAGGTTTTATTTCTCCTGAGATGTTTATCACTTAAAATGTTCTTGAACTTGAAGAGCAGCACACATCACTCAGATCGTCAATGTCACTGCCCACATATTAAACTAAACCAAATATGGGATCATGGCATCCCTCACCTCATTCTATTTGGCTCAATGACACACTTATATGTCATTTATTTCAAATTAGCTATTTTCTTTCCTCCATTAGTTCTGCTATGGCAGATGGTATCATGTAAGTGTGACTATTTGCTATTGGCACACTACACATACCCTTCTGATGACCAGATGTGTCTTTTGGGCTTTAGTTCTCATAGGTCTGCTCATTATTATTTCTTTTTGTTTGTTTACTTTATATATTGACTAGGTTAAGAGGTCAAAATTGCAGAAATTAGCAAGGGAATTGTCCTGGGTAATATATATTGTCCAGAATTATAGATAAAATTACCCACATTATAGATAAAATGAATTGAAAAACACATAAATTGAAAAAAAGCACACCTTATAATATTCAGATAGTTGTGATTTTGTTGATCTAGGTACATATACCTGGAAAAGTTTTATCAACATTCTCCCCTGCCCACTGGAAGTTGCTCCTGACTGTCCTGCAGAATTATCGTACAAGGACAGGAAAGGTATAAAAAGTGAGAACAACAAAGAAAAAGATCCACATTTAACAAAATATTGTAATAGGGTGGTCCCCAGGAAAAGGGGAGGTTCTAGATTCCCTGCCCCACAACCCAAAGGGAGGGTGGAGCTGAGCAGGGAGGAGAAGAAGCTGGAGAGGAGACTGGGGAAGGAAGTAGGATGGAGAGTCAGAAGGAGACATGGAGGAGGCATATGGAGCAGAGAGACAGGTGAAGAAGCTGTGCTTGCTTCTTGGTCCTGGACTGGTTGGTACAGATGTGGGTGAGAGACAATGGGGAGGTTAATAATGGCAGCTTTTACTGTGATTTAGATTTGGTTCTTTTCCTCCCAGATTTGCTGTTTCTGACCCTTTTCTATGGGTCCTTATTGGAAGGTTCTTTAGACTTGTGGCAGGTTTTCGGGTCTTGCTCTGGACCAATTCTGTTTAGCTGGACTTTTGCCCACGAAGGGATGGGTAACTTTGGGTCCTTGATTTGGAAACCACAGTCTTTGTCTTTTCTGCATTGCACACTGACTGTATTTTTTATTTTTTAAAGATGTATTTATTTATTTATCCATACAAGCACTGGGTACAGTCAGAAGCGCGGGAGGGTGAGAGAATTCACCAGAGACAGAGCGGAGAACAGAACAGGCAGACTAATGAAATACACTGCTGAGGGAAGCAGCGGGCGCAGCCGGAGAGGTCTCGTGCCATGTGGGACCCTCAACAGTGGTGGGGATCAAACCGGCGCTGCAGAGGCTGCGGGCAGCTTCGCAGCCCAGAGCTCAACTGCTACGCCCCTGGGGGAGACCCGCACAGTGATTGTATTAAAGTTCCATATGTTTTGTTTTGATGTGGCAGATGGCAGAGCCTATTTAGAGCAGGTAGGTTAGGGGGTTCTAGGGTGCCCTTCTCCCTGTCCTGTAACAAGAATTTTAAAATTTTAAGTAGAAATTACTAAGTAGAGGCAAAATAATGACAAAACTTACTTAGTTGCAGTCTCATATCTTTCCATGAATAAATTTTAAAAAAGTAAAAAGATAAATTAAAAAAATAATTACCTTGTATTATCATACTAATTTAAATTTTGTTGTGGGTGAAAAATTGTTGTGGATCATGGTGATTAAGAGGAATATATTAAAAGGCAATAGGTGGCCCTGGAAAGGAAACTGGCATTATGACACATTCAAGTTTTTTGTTATTGCTATTGTTGTTTTTCTTTTTAATTTTCCTTTAATTTTAACCAATTTTAGAATTGGTTTTAAAAACTGTAGTAGTGAGGTTACAAGATGGGAAGGGAGTGAAAACTAAAAGGTGCTGAGAGTGCCTTGATGGTGAAAGTCGTGTGGTGTCATGCAGTTGAAGAGGCGTGATCCTATGCCTTTGAGTCACATTAGTGTTGTAAATCAATGCTATCTCAATAAACAAACAAACAAACAAACAAATTGTTGCTGGTAGTTGCAAAAGAAAGTGAAGTCAAAGAAGGATTTTGTAGATGAGAGATCATCATCATACAGATGATCCAAAGGAAATAAAAGTGAATGATCTGGAGGAGAGCAGGAGAAATTGCTGAAGAGATGTCACTGAGTTAGCAAAAGGGATTTGATGGGAACCAGAGGGACTTAGTTTTAGGGGACTGGGATGATCATTCAGTTCCACAGAAACAGGAGAGAAGGTGGAGGTATGAATTCTCTAGGAAAAGGCTGATAGTTGCAGAAGTGAAAACACAGGGAATTTCTCCTCTGGCTTATTTTTTTCAGCAGAAGAAGAAAGTATAGTCATCACTTGGAAGCATGGATGTGAAGAATATATTGGATGCTGGCAGAGAAAGGAGCAGTTATTTGGATGCATGTTCGAGTGAATGGACCAGACTATTACAGGACACTGGGTAGCAGGAAGGACTGGCTTGAAGTTAATTATTCTAAAATTAGAATGACCTCTAGGCTGATTGGATTTCAACAAACACCCTCAGAAGAAATTGCTGTGGATTACAATTTACATTAGAAATATGATGCAAAACTCAAATGGGCTGATCCATGATAAAAACAAAAACAAAAACAAAACAAAACAGATGACCTTTGCCTTACTACAATGGAATGGTTAGTAAATGTCATGAGTAGCCTTTAATTATAACATTTAAATATAAGTGGATTACTTTTAAGATTTCTAGTTTTAACTAATGTTTTCAATGAATAATAATATACCATTAAATAAACAAGCATCAGGAAGTCCATGGTACATATATTTGTGATGTAGGAATTAACAAGTAGTCAAACAAGAAACATGTAAGGAAAACTCATCACTTTAACTGTTCAGTATGTGGTGCAACCATCACCACTACCCATCTCCAGAACTTTCACAACTTCCTTAGCTGAAAATCTGCATCCATTAGACAATAACTCACTTTTCTCCCCTGCTCCCAGCCCTTAAAAGCCAACATCTGTGAATTTGATGCTAGATGAGATACTGTATAATGTTTATCTTTTTTGTGATAAATTTATTTTACTTACCATAATGTTTTCAATGTTGATCCATGTTTAACTGTGCCCAAATATCCTTTCTTTTTACAGGTAAATATTTCAGTATACTGAAACGCTAGAAAATGACAGAGAAATAGAGTAAATAGCAGAGGCTGACTAATACAATGTTAGCTCAGTTTTCTATTTTCCTATTATTTCCAAGTTTTAACCATAAACATATCGAAATAAATCATTAAAACAATATTCATCATTCAATGTAAATTTTTAAGAATTGCTTTAACTAGTGTGTGTATGTACTTGGTAAGCATACAAGATTCTATTGTAATTTTGATTAGAAAATATACAAAAGAGAAGATGGAAAAGAAAACAATAGTCTGGTTTAAGAATTTTTCAGGTTTAAGAATTATTAATAAAATCTTTTTCAATGCCATCTTTTTTTAAAAGCTTTAAATTAGCTATATCAATTTTCTTATTTTTCCCTTAATTTGCCAATTTCATTTAGAAAAAAACATGAGTGCTTGACCTATGGTAGGAAATAAAGCAAAAATGAAACATTAATTTATTTTTTCCTATATCTTACATCTTTACCTAGAAAAATCTTTCTCCTAAAGTTTATGGTGCTTAAGTATCTAAGGTGTGAATAATTATATCTAACTGTTTGCCAGAGCAAGAGTTCTGTAACCTAGAAGTAGGAAAGTCACCATGGAAAGGGTACACATAAAGATTTATTTATTTTTTTTATCTTATTTAAATATTTTATTTTATAAAATTCTTACATCTTTTTTTCATCTTTGCACAATGTATGCATTTTCATTTTGGTTATATTCCCCATACAATTGCACCTCCCCCCTTATTTTGACTCTCTTCCCCCCCCCCCACGCTGCTTCCTGCCCCCCTCCCCCGCCCAGTGTGTCTCTGGTTTATAGTTGCTTGTTGATTTTGATTTTTACTTTGCATTGATTAGTCTTTTTCCTGGTCTCTTATTTAGGTTTTCTAAATTCTTGCTGTGAGTGAGACCATCTGGTATTTTTCTTTTTCTTTCTGACTTGAAAAAGGAACGCTCCTGCACTGCTGGTGGGAGTGCAAACTGGTCCAACCACTATGGAGAGCTGTGTGGAGATTTCTTGAACTATTAAACATAGAGCTTCCGTATGATCCAGCAATTCCACTCCTAGGTATTTTTTTTATTTTTTATATATATTTTACATCATTGTTCATTTTTAAACAACGTTTGCTCCCCGCCCCCTCAGTTATGGTCCCCATAGAATTTCTTTCACCAATGCACCTGTGCACCATCACCACTGTCCTCTGTGCTCCTCCCTTCCTCCCTCTGATCCCTTGCCCTCCTCCTCCCCTGCAGGATGTCTCCAGCTTATAATTGTCTGTTTTGTTTTGTTTTGTTGTGTTGTGTATTATTATTTTTATCCCTGCTATCTTATTTGGTTCCTCTATATTCCTCCTTTAAGTCAAGCCATCCGATATTTTTCTTTTTCTTTATGACTTATTTCACTGAGCATAGTTCCTCTAGCTCCATCCATGTTGCTGTGAATGATATGAGTTTATATTTTTTGATTGCTGAATAATAGTCCATTGTGCATATATACCACATCTTCTTGATCCAGTCATCTATTTTGGGGCATTTGGGTTGTTCCCAGGTTTTACCCAAAGAACACAAAAACATTGATTCAAAAGAATACCTGTATCCCTATGTTATTGCAGCACTATTTATAATAGGTAAAACCTGGGAACAACACATGAAGAATTGAAGGGCAGAAATAGCAAGAAACTGAAGAATACACCTAAAGTCTGAGTATATAAGCACCAATAAAATCAAATAGTTAATCAAAGGGAGATGTGTGAGTGCCAAGACAGATCTCATCTCCAGCACAACTTCACCTGATATACTACTAAATATAAACTGGTTACCCAAAGATTATGACTATAACACATGAGACATGATTATGGGAGCTTAGGATATTTAGAATATCTCTTAGTAAGAGAAGATGAAAATAAATGAAAATTTGTATAGATTTGGCATAGATAAAAACTGTAACAACTACTTTAATTAAACAGGTACAACATAACTTCTAGTTTTACAATTCCTTAAGGGATTTTCCCCTGGCTCCTTAGGTTGGTGAAGCAGAGTTCTTGTTTCAAAGTCTTGATTTCAGAAAACATAATTTACCAGTCCCTAAATTAAATGGTTAGCTATGTGTCCAAAGAAGATATTCAAATGGACAAATTGGTTGGGAGCATTTTTATGTAAAGTGAAAGAGAGAGGACTATGGAGGCGGGCTATGGTGATGGGTATAGTGTAAAATGCATTTGAGGGGGTGTATTGTTATGCCTCTGAATCATACACAGCATTGTAAATCATTGTCACCTCAATAAAAATATATATATATAAAGAGATTTAGTACCAGCACAAGAAGAGAGTTTAACAACTTTCTGATCTACATCAAAATTACTATAAAGAAGGTATGCTTTTGAGTTAATACAATATCTCAGGAAAAAAGGCAGAAGAGGGCATGTATTTTCATCCCCAAGGAACTCTCAAATATCCAATTATACTATCTTTTACTAGGATGATAAAGATATAAAACAAAGAAACAATGTCTGGTCTATATAATTTACAATCAAATGTTAACAAATGCTCAATAGCCAGAAAAAATTTTCAGATAAAACATGAGCACAATATACTACCATATGGCAAATGTACTTTACTGCACAGATGGCTCTTAGAATCTTACTGAAGATGATTTGGAGATTTACTCCACAGATATAAATCAGGGTCTTTAAATGAGGCAATACAAGAGAAGAGATTAAACAATCAAACAAACAAAATGGGTGCAGAAAAACACACGATCATCAAGGAAATGAGAGTAGATGTGAATCAGAAGACTAATATAACAATATGAAAAGATCATTTTATTCTAAGATAATGACAACCCATATCTATGTGACTGAAAGTTGAGAAAATTTGGACATTATAGTGGGTGAGAGCAAATGGAGATTAATGAGATGAATCAACTCAGATATTTAAATTAATAAATTGCTACAATATAGTATGATCACGAAGAATGTCTTAAGAGTGATACAGATCTATTTTAATAGCATTGGGTATATTGCTTTAAAGATATGGTAGTTTTATTGGCTTAAACATAGTTGTCTTTTAGAAATTAATTAATTGAACTGAGAAATTATGATTTATGTAATATGATGAAGCAGTACAAAAAGTCTTTAATAAAGATAAAGGTATTTTAGTGATTAATAGGGCAGTTAGACACACAGGCATCTTAGTTCAGTTTCTCTGATAAAATAACCATACATATATACGGTTTTTATTCTATTGAAGATGACACCGTGCATTTTGTTTGCATTTGTGTTATCAATAGAAAGTAATATTCATTATGTATTCAAGCATTCTCTTCTAACAATTGCCTAAGATACGTCTATAAAATATATATTTTTGTTGATAGTTTTTGCATGTAGGAAAATTGAAATCAATTTACTATATAATCAATACATACAAAACCAGATGTTTAAGAACCCTAAGTTTGCAGAAAATGGTGAAATATATTTTGTTGACTTAAAATCAGTAAATCAATTTATTAATACTCATGAAAAAAATACTATAGGAGTGCATTAAAGAAAAGGCAATAGTCACTTTCTTGACACACCCTATATACACACCTAAAAACTTCCACTTCCCATAGGTAACAAAGTGTTAACCATATCATATGTATAGTTTGAGAAATTTTGAATTTACAGGAAAATTTATTGTGTAAGTGTATATACATACATACACAACCACTTACCATATCAACAACATAAAAATTCTATCTGTGTTACCATTTTCAAAGGCTGTATTTAATATACTCCATAGTATGTTCACACCATAATTAATTCAACAATTTTCATAGACAGGAATTTAGATAGACTCAATTTTGCATTGTTATAACTAACACTGCAATGAACATCTTGGTACAAATATTTTGGGAAAATTGTGTAATTTTTTCTGTAATATAATTAAAATAGAAGTTCTTTATCAAATGTTATGTGCTTGTAAACACCTTGCATACATTGTCAAACTGCCTTCAAAATGACTTCACCAATTTACATTCGTATTTTCACTTGCCCTTATAGTTTTCTCTGCTTCCACTCTCTAATTTGCTAGAGATACATGCTACTTGAAATGTTAATCTGTCACATCTATGCTGAAAATCTAATAACACCTTCCTACCATATTAGTTTTTGGGGTCTGCCAACAGAATACCACAGACCAGGTAATCTTAAACAATTAAATTTATTTTCTCATCGCACCTCTACACTGTTTAGCTCTCCCCTCTCCTGGGTCACTGGCCTGGCTGGCTGCCCTGCAGTCTGTGCTCTAGCTATGGATCACACCTCCGGGTGCTTCTCTCCATCCACCTCTTGTTCCCTGAAGCACAGCTTTCTTTCTCTTGTGTTGAAATTTATGTTGCTCATTGATATCCAAGGGGTGTTCCAGTTTTTCCTCAAGCCACAGGAGTCTCTGGGTGTTGTATTCTTCTAGTTAACTGTTAGATGATCCTATAGCAAGTGAGACAAGGAACTTCTCTGATGCCTACTAATTTCTTCTAATTCCTCTTTACTTGCAAGCCACAAGAGGGGGCAAACTTCAAAGCTCCTCATATGCACCCTCCTTGCCTTCAGCTCTCTTCAGAAACTTGGTAAAATATTTTTCAAGGTAGATTTTATTTGATGTCACAAATTGGTTTTTATGTCTTAACATAAAAAGTCTTAACATCTCTAAAAGAGACAAGTCTTAACATCTCTAAAAGAGACAAGCTCATTTTTAAACAAATTTTACTTTGCTTTAGGAACTTTTTTAAGAATTCAATTTTTGCTAAAGTAAATTATTTTCTAAACATTTCTGTAAGGATCTGTGGGATATTCTAAAGAATCTTATCAGGATGTATCACAGGGACAGAAGTGTTTTCATATTTTATTCACCTTGTTTGAATTTTAAATTCAAGAATTACTACATAATGCAAACCCCTCATTAAAAGTAAAAGACTTTTGAATGGAAAAGAAAACTGATATGAATTTCTATTTCGTTATATACCAAAACATTTCATTATTTTGACTGCCAATGATTTCTTAACAAGCAACTTATATTTAAGATGATTGTTATCATCAACAATATCTAAGCTGCTGAAGATTCTCCTGGCTGAGAAATAAAGTTTTCTCAGCACCTTCCGCAATGACATAAGCATTCTGTTCTTTACGTTCTTGGCCCTCTGTGAGTACAGCATATGCTTTGACATGTGTTTCTAAAAATATGATGAGCTGTGCTGCTATCTATGCTTGTGTGTTTTAAAAACTCACATTATATAAAAAGGATTTAATGTTGGTTTGGGATGTATTTTTTTTCTCAGTTCAAGCACCAAAGTATCAGACCCACCTCTCCATTCCTTCCAGAACACTCATTCTAATACCTGTTTGAAAAATCTTTTTACTCCATCAAGAACTAAAACCCATTAATGTGGCCACATTTTCAGTAGTTTAAAAGATTTCCCTGCTTTGCAGAATATCTCCCTCCTTTCTAAAATAAGTCCTATGCGTTTATTTCATGCATTAAATCTTCCTGTAATCACCTGAAATTTCCTTGAACTTCTTACTTGCAAATCTGGTTCAACTCAAATATCTGTTTTGGATCTGTGTTTTCTGGACCAGCTGGATGTTGCCAGAGAATATTCTATAATTAGGCTGAATTTCTCTTTTTTTAACTTTTTTTTTTTTTAAAGATTTATTTATTTATTTATTTATTTATACAAGCACTAGGTACAGTCAGAAGCGCGGGAGGGTGAGAGAATTCACCAGAGCCAGAGTGGGGAACAGAACAGGCAGACCAACGAAATACACTGCTAAGGGAGCAGTGGGCGCAGCAGGAGAGGTCTGCTGAGCCAGGTGGGACCCTCGCCAGCGGCTGGGGTTCGAACCGGCGCTGCAGAGGCTGCGGGCAGCTTCGCAGCCCAGCGCTCAGCCGCTGCGCCACCAGGGGAGGCCCTGAATTTTTCATTTTAAATTAACTTACATCAAACAGTCTCTTCCTGTTGGTACATTGTCTTAGATGTCACTATCTTACACCCACCTTTTATGCAATCTGTCATCTGACACTCTCGCCTTAGCAATGGTTGCGTCTGCTAAAATTAAAAAAAAAAATCATCTTTCCTCTTATTGTGTTATAGTCTTTTTTTTTTCCCTCCTCTTCACTCAAGTAGCATCCATAGGCATGTAATACTCATATTATTGTGTAAGTCTAGTTTGGCAAAGTCATATATTTCACAGAAAGAAAAAAAAATACTGATTATCTAATTTTTTTTTTTATTTTTCAGATGTAGCATTTTTTTCTTATATTGCTGTTAATTTTTGGATGGCATGTGATTTCTCCCCTTAGGTGTGGTCACCATAATGATGACCTTTATAGTT
The DNA here is from genome assembly GCF_014898055.3 of Talpa occidentalis. Lineage (NCBI taxonomy): Eukaryota > Metazoa > Chordata > Mammalia > Eulipotyphla > Talpidae > Talpa > Talpa occidentalis. The sequence continues at coordinate 25,032,449 of NW_023601653.1, read as the reverse complement.
TGGAGCTCAGTCACATGACTACATCCAACTGCATTGGATGGTGGAAAAGTCAGATCATGTATCTATGTTACACAGATCTAAAAGAGTCCACACACTTCTGAAGTCTCTTCCATCAAGGAGCACGGTTATTTTCCTTGCAGTTTTCAATCTGCTCTTGTCTAGATTGCTTTAACCTGAAAAATATGCTGTGACTTGAACTTGTGTATATTTTGAGTCTAGGATTAATGACTAGCAGCTTCTGCTCTCTCCTAGTAGGAATATTGTCATTACTGAAATCAACATAAAGTACATGGGAAAACCCCATGGAGGAGAATCTGGCAAACAGCCCCCAACAATCATACATGTTATTGAGGCTATTCTAAATCATTCAGCCCAGTAGGTCTATCAATTGCCTACAGGTGCCTTAGTAAGCCCAGGCCAGATAAAAACATCTAAGCTGATCCTATTGTAAATTGATGACTAAGAGAATTAAATGCAAAAGAAAAAGCAATTGCTCATTTGAACCAATAAGTTTGGAGTGGAATGTAAGCAAAGGCTAACTGACTCAGTGCCCAGAAAGAAAAGTAGTAAACAGGCTGCATTGTGCAAAACAGCTAGCACCTTCGCAATATTCCATGTAAAGCAGGATTACCATAAACAGAGCCAAGGTGGGGGACAGGTCACTGTCTGTGGTTTCTCACCCATGTACTCACAAATGCAAGACCCCACTCAAGCTCAGGGTGCAACAACAATGGGATTTATTAACAAACGGGAGATTTGGGGAAAAGGAAAGAGTTTCTAAGGCCACAAGTGGCCTGCTGTCTTATCCCAAAGAGAGTCCACGGTGTCCAGTGTCCAAAACAAAGGCCGTTCATGAAAGATAACACTGTCCCCTCTGTGAAGCCTGGAGTGGGTGGCAGGCCCATGAGCAGTGACCAAGACTCACTCACAGCGGGGCTGAGGTGCTCACAGGCCATGCTGCTGAAGTGGCAACACAGCAGTCAGCCATATCTATTCGAAGGCCAGGCTGGCCTGCGCCAGATACCAGCCGTGACAGCACCAGTGGCCACAGCAGCAGGAGGTGGCGCTGGAGGACCAAAAGCCACAGAAGATCCACAGAGGTAGTTGAGACACAGGTCAGTGGTGTTCATGGTGCCAGAGGACTGAACTAGTGTTATAGACCATATGACACCAGACCGGGGCAAAAGGCACATGCTGATGGTGCCCATCAGCAGGTGAAGTTGGACGCAGGGCCAGGGATAGGACTAGCAGTAAGGCTGCAGTTTGAAGTGGAGATCAGATACAAATGTCTCAGAGTTTTACAAAGTTCTTCCCAGGAGATCCTACAAGTCTTTCTGACAAGTATGTCTGTGGAGGTTTTCCAGAAGAAGGTCCCGCTAAACCTGAATCCGAAGGTCTGAATGACCCTAGCCCTCCGAAGTCTGGTCTCATATCTCTTGCCTTTCAAGCCTGATTGGTCCATCTACAATTCTGGTTGTCTGATTGGGGCTGGTCAAGTTCCAATCACACTGGTCCATTTTATGATTCCAGTAACACATTCAAAAGGAAAATCCAGGGCTGCCTGACCAGACCCTGACCTGTGCTAAGGTCAGGGCAAGCTTATCAGGTGCACTCAGGGAATTGCGGCCAGGACCAGATGCCCATCTGGGTGGCCCTGAACTGGAGCTCAGGGCTGTTCTGTAGACTACAGTCACAGCCCACCCTTCTGCACATACATGCCCCATGGTAGCAGCAGTCATAGGGGTCCAGTTCCACATGTAGGAGAAATCTCTGCAATTGTCTAGAACTTCAGTGTTTTCTAAGTTTCTAAGTTATAAAACAAGGAGATCCTTATGACTTTCACATTCTATTAAGTTCCTAGTGAAAATAATATTAAAGGATTGTGATGCTTCCTAATGTAGAATATATTCATACTATGCAATATAAAGACAGTTAAAAACTGATGTATATGTTACTTGTTATTTCCAAAATCTGTTTTTCCCTCTTGTTTTTGTATTTTGTTAAGCATTAGCGGTATTCCACACAATGTCTAGATTTCACAATAAAATATTTTAGATACTAAATCCCTTATTAAAGATAACATATTCAGGGCCTCTCTTGGTGGTGCAGGCGGTTGCATGCAGCACTATGAAGCTGTCTGCAGCCTCTGCAGCAGTGCTGGTTTGATCCCGGCCAGCCGACGAGGGTCCCACATGGTGCAGCAGACCTCTCCTGTCTCACCCGCTGTTCCCCTCAGCAGTGTATTTCGTCAGTCTGCCTGTTCTGTTCCCCACTCTGTCTCTGGTGAATCCTCTTACCCTCCCACGCATCTGGCCTGTACCCTAGTTCTTGTATAAATAAATAAATCTTAAAAAAAGAAAGATAATGTATTCAGAATGTACATTTGGCAAACCATATGCAATTTGAAATGCCCAAAATAAGGATAATCTAACTAAAAAATGCAGCAGGATAAAAAGAGATAGTGGGCTGAATAGGAACAGAAAGTTGACAACAACATAGGTGTGCTTTATGTTTAATGAAAAAAATAATGTATTAGATGAGCTAAGAGATAGTGTGCTATTCTGACAGTATTGGTGTTTCTTCGAGAACGGTCTGAACATGTAATTCTCTCTTAGCACTTTACCTCTGGTACTATATTCCAGTCAAAGAACTTGCTGAGTATTTAATACCAAGATTTTAGGGAAATGTTCTTTTGATCAAAACCCAGCTTTAATCTTCTTAGTGTTTGCAGATGTTTGGATTGGCTCTGTTTGTATGTTGGAGTTGTGGGGTACAAGGATAATGTCTATGTTTTATATTTTGAAAAACATCAAGTAGGTTTTGTAAATTATACTAATAATCTTATGTATGTTTCAAGATGAAAAAGTTGGGATGTATGGAGATTAAATCTCTTGTCTATTTAAATCAAAACAAACAAACAAACAAACAAAAAGCCTACATTAGAATTTTTACCCAAGTCTCCATGGTTACAGAGGTAGTATTCTTGTCACAAATAATAAATAAAAACAGTAAATAACTGTGCCTTCTATCTGCATATCATCGAGAAAGAAAATTTTCCAATTTTGATCCTGTTTCTCATTAATAAAAAGGACTTAGATATTTCTTATGTAAAATTATAAGAAAATGTCATTTAAAAAGTTGCTCTGAAATGAACTTTTATAATCATATAAATATCTTTATATGAATGAAGATGGAATGAAGCCTTAAATATATATTCTGGTTTTAATATTAATTGTTCATTATCTGAACTTTTTATAACTTGAAATATTATGAAGTTTCTGAGTAAGTACCTATAAAGGACTATTATGTGAATTTAATTATTTAGAAAATAATGGCATATTTCATTTTGTTATAGAAGAATTCATTACAATGGAATTTTTATTATCACAGAAGAATGCTTATAGTATTAAAGTATTAATATACACATTTTCCTATAGATATTGAATACTGAAAGCATTTGGAAACATTATATCAAAATTTATTTCAAAAGAAAAATGAAATATGCATGCTTATATGCACACATACAAAAAAGGGAATGGTACAATTAATACATTGTTCTCTAGCTTTTCTTTGGAATTTGGCATAGCCTTTTGAAAATTTGAGCTTACTTTGTTTAATCATTATAATTTTTCACATCATAGAATTTCCATACTACAATCAACATTGCACTTTTACTTTGATTTTATGATGTATCTTCGTAAGCACAGAATATCAAAGTGTGTCAGATTTCTTCAATTTCCTCTCTAGGTATACTTTTCACCTTTTCCAATTCTGATCTCTAACTAGGATGTTGATATTTATAAATTATGTCACAGCAATCTGAACCTCTGACTTCAATTTGAGCTGTATAAATGGGAACACTTATCAGGATAACTGGGAAGCAGGAGAGAGATTAGATATTTACTTCCTGCCTCCTTGAGGTCACTGGTGCTGACTTTCCTTGAAGGGAATATCACTGCTATTCTCAGTAACATTAGCTCAAATGGTTTTCTCTTTCCTTTTAGTTTCCAATAACCTCCTCCCCTTGTCCTTTGGGCCTATGAGTGATGACTGCTCTTTGCTGCTAGCTCTGTATTTCCGCACTATTCCTTTTATTCCTTCTATTGATTTACTCTATTTACTCGTAGTAAATAATGCCTTATTCATAAACCGTTTTCTAACTATTCTAATGTGAGAATGTCATGTTTATAGTTGGTTTACTGACAGACTAACAAAAGAAAAAACACTAAACTCAACTAAAATACACTTTAGAATCTATATGGTTTTTCTGAATATTTTTTACCTAGCAAATATCATTGAGGTCGAGTCTTCCAGAATATCATGCATGGGATTAGAGATGTTAATTTTGATTCTCAAAATTACCTCATACAAAATGTTAAAAAGTATTAATTATGGTGGAGTTTATTAATAGCTAGCATGTAGTGGGTGTAGTTACAAAGGCAATATACTTTGGTGAGACATCGCTTATTATTCTCCCATGTTTTACAGACAGAAGAGGATGAAACAACAGATGGTGAAATTATTAAGAATATTCTAACAATGTTAAGATTTTGGCCTTTTATTTGGTTTGGCTAGAGTCCATGAGCTCAGATTTTATCTGAACCCTATCTGAACTAACTTAAGCAAAACTTACAGGCTTTGGTTCACAGAAATTGAGCTGAAACTTTAGCGTGTGTGTGTGTGTGTGTGTGTGTGTGTGTGTGTGTGTGAGAGAGAGAGAGAGAGTATGTTTGTGTGTGTGTTTTAGGTTTGCTCCCAACTTTATTTTCACAGATTATTTCTAGATCCTTAGTTGTACAAGAAAAACTGAATACTCAGAAGAGTTTTAACCTATATGAAAACAAACAATACAGATTCCATTTATTACTATTGGTTACAAAGAGGTCACATGTGAATATAAATAGAATTTGTTTTCAAAAGTAGATGCAAATGCCAGTATTTCTAGTGAGCCCAAACCAATAATTTACTTTGGTCATTTACATCAATCACATCTCTGACTAATGGAAGTATTTGTTTTTAAAGGACGATGTAACTTTTGCCTTTAAAATTTTAAAATAAATTTTGTTTATTATTAATTTTTACATTTATTTTCTTATTATCAATTTATCTCTTTATCCATGAGTTATAAGAGCATAGCATGATCATCAAGGATTATTTCAATACCAATCAACTTTTAAAATACACCGATATGCTGTTTTTATACAGTCAATTTTATTTAGTTTACCCACAGATTAGATGTTTTATTTGCTAGCCATAGCTTTTTTGTATCTCAGTCATTTTTTTAGGAAGGTGTGTCCCCGAACCTGGGCAGACTCCTTTCTGATAGACCAAAAAAGCCTGTTCTACTCAGAAATTTCAGATTTTGTGAGTAATTCTGTCTGAAATACTCCCTCCCCTTCATGTGCCACACTTTGATCCCACACTACGCTCATTTGATTAATCCAAAGGCACATTTTAGTGAGGCAGAGATGGGCATATACACCTATGCTACTCATTGTTTTCAAAGTTTTCTTACTCCTATAGAATTACACTTGCAGTTTTTTTTTTTAAAAGATTTATTTATTTATGCATACAAGACCTGGGTACAGCCAGAGGTGTGAGAGGATTCACCAGAGACAGAGTGGGGAACAGAACAGGCAGAGTGACTGAAATACACTGCTGAGGGGAGCAGCGGGTGACTCAGGAAAGGTCTGCTGCACTATGTGGGTAGCTCCCTGCCCAGGAGCGACTGTGGAGAGTTTCATAGGGAGCATCTTAACTAACCCCTTGCACCACCAGGGAGGCCCTGCACTTGCCATTTTTGACCTCATTTTTGATCTAGTTTATCTCCACAAAACTGTAGTCTAGAAACTACAATTAAAGCTGTATTTTAAAGCTAAATCTTAGAAACTATAATTATACTTGAAATCATATTTTATGCAATGTTTATATCTGTATTTGAGAATTATTTTTTCTGAACATCTGGTTCACTCACTACACTACTAGAAACACAAATCTAAATATAATGCTTCCAGAATGTATTAAACAAATGTTTTCCGGTCTATATTTCTTTCTGCATATATTATCCTTAGGAAAAAAAGTATGAACATGTTCATTAATGAACTGAAATATACACTTTAATATAAATCATTTACTTTGCAAGATAACATATACTCCAAGTGTATATATGAGATATTTAAAAAGTAAATAGCTAAGAGGAACAAGTTAATTTAAGCAATTAATCATCCCACAAATTGACTATTTAGTAAATTGGTCATCTAGAGCATGAATTGACTGTTGTGGAATTGGTAATGAAGTGAATTGAACTGGTGACTGGTATTCTGGTAACATTCTTTTTTAAATGGGCCTATCTAATACACCTATCCAGAGATGAATTTTCCTTTTTCTGCAGGATGCATGTGGACAGGACAGTTTTCCTTGCTATGGTGGCTAATGGAAGAGATCCAAATTTCCAAACTGCTCCTTATAGAAACTTTCCATCCTCTGCTTTTAGTCACTTTTTTTTTAAAGATTTATTTATTTAATTACTTAATTATTCATTCATTCATTCATTCATTCATTCATTCATTCATTTATTTATTTATTTATACAAGCACTGGGTACAGTCAGAAGTGCGGGAGGGTGAGCGAATTCACTAGAGCCAGAGTGGGGAGCAGAAACAGGCAGACCAAAGAAATACACTGTTGAGGGGAGCAGCAGGCAGCAGGAGAGGTCTGTGCACCATGTGGGACCCTCACCTGGTGGCCGGGGATGGAACTGGTGCTGCAGAGGCTATGGGCAGCTTCGCAGCCCAGCACTCAACTGCTGTGCCACCAGGGGAGGCCCCTAGTCACATTTTCTTTTCATCCTCCAGAGGTATTTATTGCTGCCAGTTATTCATCTTTCCTGGAGTTTTGAGCTATGCATCTATGTGTCTTTGCTAACTATGACCGACTGTTTACTATGCTAAGTCAATTGTTACTACTCCATCTCTATTCTATCTTTGTAAATTTTAATAATATCCCTCCTCTGCTGTTGTCTTTTGCACTATTTCCATGTTAATGTGGCATATTCCTTTTAAAAACTCCTTCATGCTGTTTCAATGGAGTTTTGTGAAGAATTAGATATATTTATCTAAACATTTGCATTTAGCTGAATATCTTTACACATTAGATAACTACCTTGAAAATATATAATTAATAATACCGTGACAAACTTCCTTATACTGACATCCTTTGTGCATAAAAACTTTGAAGAAATTTTGGAAATATATGTATTAGCTTAAAATTTTTATTAAAGGTTTTAGAAATGTTTTTAGATAATTATAATACACATTTAATTTCACACACAGACAATACTTTAAGAATAATTAATTCCAACAAGACCTCTTGAAAATGTGCATAATGTGTGATGTTTCCTAAATATTTTGAATGTTGGCTCATTCTCTAGGAATAGGTCTTTCATTAGTTTTTCAAGGGGTTCCAAAACAGCAACAACAAAAAAATAGCTAATATATTGAATAAGCAGAATTAGAATTAAAATTCTCAATTTTTTTTCTGCTTTGTCTACTAAGCCTTGAAACCATGAAAAATTATTACACATGGGAAAATTTCAAGAATTAATATAATCCAAATTATATACATTTTCATAGATTTCACTAGCATTATGTCAAGATGCTGTGGTCTCAACTACCAGATGACTTAACTGATATGTGGAATATAAAGTAACAAAGCAAAGGAACAGACAAAAGCAAATTCAAACAAACCCTTTAAGTCTGAATGCCAAATTGAAGCTACTAGGCTGGGCAGCTTAAGCAGAAGGGGGGAAATTGAACTAATATGAAGGATTATTGGCACTTTGGTGGTGGGTGTGGAATAGCAGCATACATTTGAAAATGTGTGAGCCTATACTCCTAAATATTTTACTGTGATGTAAATCAGCATTACTGCAATAAAAAAAATCAGAAACACAAATTAATATGTGCCTTACACACACACACACACACACACAAAGTAACAGTAATGACATTTTTGTACATTACAAAAAAATACACTGGTTCTTATTTAAGATAAGAAGTTAATTTTCATAGCTCATATTTTAAATATTTTCCTTTTTACATATTGATAAGAAGTGTTTTGAAACGTGCCTCTACCCGAATCTGCTTATTTCTAAAATAAAACCGAGAAAAATGTTGTTTGGCATTTTAATTGATTTTGATAATTGTGACAATTCTTCATTTATAATAATTATTACTTTGTAACCAGTTATGTGTTAATTTTTTTATTCATTTATCTTTTTAGATTTTTTAATTTTGAATTTTAATTTTTTTTATAGAAGAACTGAGATATAGGCTAGAGCTGTGGGGGGAAAGGAAGGAGGGGTTAGAGAATTCACCAGAGACAGACTGGAAAGCAGAACAGGCAGAACTACTGAAATACACTGCTAAGGAGCAGTGGGCAATGCAGGAGAGGTCTGCTGTGCCACGTGGGTTAGCTCCGTGGCTGGGGATCAAAATCAGGCCTTAGTAGTGATAGCAGTGATAGCACTGAGACTTAACCCCTAGGCCACTAGGGAGGCCCTTAAAATGTTCTAAAAATTTCCTTTGACATATATTGCATAGAACGTTTTCTTCATTATTCATCTGACCTAAGACTTGTGTCTTTATTTTATCATCATATTAAAACTTCATCAATAGATTTAGTTATTGGTTAAAAATATTCTGTTCAGAATTTATAATAAATCTGGACAGTAACATTAATAGTATCACATTTGAAAACTTCTTTTACAAAATAATAGGCTTTTAATTTAAATGTCTAATACATCTTTGTAGATAAGTGTTTAATTAATTGTAATAATCATTAACAATTTAGGTAGAACAAAATGTTCAAGACTAGTAAATCCAAATTCACTTATTATAGTTTTCTCAATGCAGTATTTAGGGGATATTATATAAAACTTTAACAAGATGATTTTCAATTGCATTTCATTTACTAAAATTAAAAACAAAAATGATATTATATTGAAATAAAGGGAATTTTGTATACTTCTTGCATGTGTCTATGCTATTATCCATTTTTAATTGTTTAGTGGTGTCATTTTAAAGTTTAATTTTCCCTTTTTCATACTACTTTTGTCAAATGAAATTAATTTATTTTTGACAGTATATTACATACATAATTTTATGTTCTGCATTTTATTTGCTTACCAAATTACACACAATTACACATGTGATTATTGTCTACTAAGAATATATTTTTTATCTGTGTGACTGTATTATACCTTATCTGATGGATATATCAGTTTATTTAATCAAATTAATTTTTACATTTTTCACTTATATAAATAGAATATAATGATTATCTTTATTACTATTATGAAACTAAGGTTAAGACAAATATTAAATGATTTCACCTATATGTGTTATATAAGGAAACTAGATAAACTGACAAAATAAAATTAAAATAGATCAATGGACATTAAAATCACAAATAAAATGGACAGAGGTGAAGAGTATGGGTGGTGGGAATAAAGTGGAAGAAGTACAATGGATAATGGTGTGTGATTTGTTATGTTTTTTAAAAAGAAGTTAAGGAAAATAAACTAAGGTTTGTCTACAGTTTTATAAGTGATTGTTCTAAGATTAAAATCAAGTGAAAAATCAGAGATTAAAACCTGAAATTAAATTTTAAGATTCATTCTTACTGTTTGTGACTAACAGATTCCTAAACAATTTACAATGTAATATTTCTATGCCTCTTAGCATCTACTATAATGGTTTCCTAGCATAATTATAATACATTACTTTTCTGTGACCTATTTGTAAGTATGACCTCGAATATCTCCACTAGGGAGGAAAATATTTCAAAAGAAAGTGATGTACATTTGTTACTTTGACTAATGATTCTTTCATTTTCTCTTCTTGTGGTAACAGTGCTGAAGTTGATTGTAGAGAACTAGATAGTCCACATTTGTTTTCATGTATAGTGTGACTAACAAACAAGGTATATTTTTTCCTCCCAAGCAAGGCATATGACCTAGGTTAGACCAAATAAAGCCTTTTGCTCTGGATTTTAAATTTTGAACAGAAAAAGCCAACAATGAGAAAATGTAGGAATCACTAAAACTGACAGGGGCTCTCTGAAGTGTCTATCATTTTCTACCATCAATTTTACAGCTTCTAAATCTATTTTTAGATCTGAGTCTTTACTTTTTTATTTTCTTTTTATTAACCCATATTTACAAAGTAAATTTATTTTTGATTTAAGTTGGTTGTGGTGAGATTTTATACCACACATTAAGGTTGCAATTGAATTTTTTAAATTAAATTTAAATTGAATTAAAAATTTTTACTTCCTTACCAGTGATTTAGGCTGTCAGCTTCATAATACATTAAATCATTATATTTAATATGATATGCTTTTTATTGATTTCTGTGCATTTTCCTCTTCTAATAGGATATTAATACATGCTTAATGAAATCATATAATCCATTTAAATGTGTTATAGAAATTTTCCCCAGACAATTCTTTATTAGATTAATTTTTAAAGGATTCACTTTATTTCCTTCATATGACTATTTCTACAGGTAGCATAATACTAAAATGATGATTCAAATTTTGTAAAATCCTGTATTTGGATTCCCTGGGAATAAAATAAAAAAATTAAAAAATTAAATATTTTTTTAGATTACCTTCTTAAGTTTTCCTTCAATGACCTTTAGAACTGTCTTATAATTTATTAGAATTACATTTAAATGTATATAGGGATTTCTAGTAAACTAGTATTTTTATAATTATTTATTGAATTACTGTTTTAATTGAGATTTTTTTCAAATAGGTCCCACATACATTTATATGATTATGTGACACTAATACTCTGTGTGTGTATGTGTCCTTTGTCAAGCATTCAACATGTAACAGTTTGGATTACTTATAATGTAAAAGAAGAACAAATCATCTAAAAAATAGATATATAATAATATACAGATAAATATATATACACAATCTAGGCATATATAATATATATTATAATTAGATATATGGTATATATTCTTGCTGGGAATAAAACAGCCTAGATTACTTAGAGTAATCATGCTGGTGAAAATTATTTAAAGTGATAAGGGCAGTAGTGGCTAGTGCCTAGATCACCCCCTAAGGATCAAAGCACTCATTTACCCAATTGTCAGGAGACCTGGCCTGACCCCTAATTATAACTTCCCTGGGTACAGCTATTATCTAATGACTAATCAATGCAGGAAGGTCACAAGGTCTGGTTCTCTTGTGAACATTTTGCCACTGCAGCTTCAGACCTTCCCCAGGCATCAGGCACATCAGCTAATGTCTTATTTTCCTAATTTCTTTACATGTAGTACTTCCAAGATCACTCCCCTATATATTCCACTCAAGACAAAAGTCTATTTCTGAGTCTATTTCTTGATGAACCTGACTAAAAACATGGACATTTACATATCTAAACAAATGTGAACTTTAGAGTTTGATGGGACAGCAAGGAAAGGAGTGAAACAAAATTCAAGATCTCTGAAAGGAGGGAAAACCAACCGAAACATTTCTTCACTTTAAACTTGAACTTGAGAGACAATACCCACCAATCAATTCTGATAAAAAAAAAATAAAAAACTCTCTTCCCAGACCATCAAATGGCATGGGGGGGGGGTGCAGGGGGGTGGGGGTGGGGGGGTGCAGGGGGAGGGTATCCCTATGACATTGTACACAAAAACAATAAACTCAAGTTTTCCAGATCATGGACCATATTTTTGAAATACACTGTAGAAAAACATGAAATACTTGCCAATGAATACTTGAAAAACAAATATGTTATTGCCATGCAACCATCCCAGGCTGGGTAGGTTCATTTTCACTTCTCACAGGTGAAAAGAAGGGTCTTTGGTAGATTTTGTAGTTAGTTCTTTAATGCTGAGATGGGGCCAGCAGGCAGACAGAGTGCGCAAGACTCCCAACTCTAATAGAGACAGAATAGCAACTCTCTGCCTAGCCTCCTTTACACTGTCTAGTGCCCATAGCCACACAACCAATACATGGTTGCAAATGCAAGGCCCTTCTGTTGTTCACTAGATGTCCAAATGGTGGAAAACAAAACATAGAACATTTCAAGTTATGGACTCACTGCTGTGTGGAAAGCAAAAAATAGTCTGATTTTAACTCATTTTCCTTGCAGTTATGTATCAAGAACTGGAACCAAAAATAATATTCAAGGTAGTAAAGAACATTTCATTATGATACTAAGGATTATAATGGTTAACGGATAGTGTGACTTTTCTTGTTAATATAATAGTAAATATGATTTTTTCAAAATTTCACCTAAGAATTCACATTAAATAGCTAAAAGTTAATGTGACAAGAACACTGAACATTTTCTTGTTGTTTAAGAAATAATTTGTAGTAATTTGAATGGCAGACTAAAAATGATCTGGTTAAATTAGTATAACATCTGGTTATTACACTAAATCCATGCTACATTTTAGATGAGCAGAAGGTAAAATTCTTTTTCAAAGTAAAAATAAAAAGAGTAGTACCCCTGCCTGAAGATCATTAAAAGCTGTTGCATTAAAACATATACTAGAAGCATGTATGTCTCACTAAATCATTGAAACACACATCTACAAAAGAGAAAAGACTTACGAAGGTCATTGAAAAGTTTGAGTGCATACTGTGTGTGCGTGTATGCACATGCATTGTAAAATTTCATTTTCCCATTCCATGAATACTAACTAAATTCAATTCTCCAGAGAGAAACTGAAGAAACTGTATCATTGTTCAGGAAGCAGGAACTGGCTTTTGATAAAAGGTTTCCCTTCCTCCTCCATAATGCATCTGGGACCTTCAAAGTTGATTACCGTAATATTTACATAATATAGCTTTGACGTACAATTGAGATCTATAACACATTTAATACTGGAAAAGTTGGCTAGCATCAGATATTTTTAATGAATTGGAAGACAGCCCATTTTGTTTCGTCTGAAATCAAGAAAGAGTGCCAGGTTGGTCACCAAATACTCGTCAGTTTCTTTTAAAAAGAATACTTAAGATTTTTTTTTTCTGGTTGTAGTTTCCAAATATCCTTCATCATCACACTATAAAATGCAAATGGAAAGGTGCCTTCTTAAAGCTCCCATAAACTAGAGAATCCAACTGATGGCCTTACTCTTAGGAACATAAAGATAATTGCATTGAATTTTTTTTTAGATCATTAGTTTTCTTTGTATGACCATGGAAAGAAATGTTAATGTACTGATTTGGAAAGTTTAAAAATGATGAGCATTCTTTTGTTTTTGTCATGCCTCATTTTATTTTTAATGGACACTTTTCTAAGAGATTTCAGATAGGTATTCAAAAAGGAAAATTTTATTTATTTATTTATTTATTTATTTTATAAATTTTATTGTTATATTCCCATACAATTGCAGCCCCCCCATTCTGACCCCAATCCCTCCCTCCCGCCCCCGCCCCCCTAAAAGTGTCTCTGGTTCATAGTTTTTTGTTGATTTTGATTTTCACTTTCTTATAGTTATTCATTTTCCTGGTCCCTTATTTAAGTTTTCTAGATTCCTGCTATGAGTGAGACCATCCGGTATTTTTCTTTTTCTTTTTGGCTTATTTCGCTGAGCATGATCCCTTCCAGCGCCATCCATGTTGCTGCAAATTGCATGTGTTTATCTTTTTTGAATGCTGAGTAATATTCCATGGTATATATGTACCACATCTTCTTGATCCAGTCATCTATTTTTGGGCATTTGGGTTGTTTCCAAAGCTTAGCTATTGTAAACAGTGCTGCTATAAACATAGGGGTGCAGGTGTTCTTTGGAATTGATGTTTCTGTGTCCTTTGGGTAAATACCTAGGAGTGGAATTGCTGGATCATATGGAAGCTCTATGTTTAGTAGGTCCAGAAATCTCCACACAGCTCTCCACAGTGGTTGGACCAGTTTGCACTCCCACCAACAGTGCAGAAGAGTTCCTTCAAAAAGGAAAATTTTAAAGGATAAAACAATCCACAAAACTAGTAACCGATTTCATATCTAATTATAAATCTTGCTATTTATCATTATTGCACCATTTCCAAACTTCTATTATTGTCCCTTACTTTCACTAATATAACTTATATGTGTTTATTGTGAAATATATATGAAACATTTCAAGAAACTAAATATATATATTAAAACTCAACTTAACTTCTAATGAGTTGACATTAATTTTCCTTGGCATGATGTATTTTTATGGGGTGCTTTAGGAGTTTCTTAAGACTCCCCATATTTTCTTTTAATTAAAGACTATTAACTTAGAAAAAAATAGTTTTGTAGATATTTTGTGACTATGTAATTCTCCATAAGTATGTTTTTAAATTGATTGCTTTTCCTTTGCTAACCTGTATGATGCTGTTTTGATTAGTCATCTAACCTGAGAATAACCCAGAGGGGTTGGGGATTTGCTCTGCCATCCTGATGACACTTCTTTTTATGTCCCAGCATCTTTGAATGCTTTTTAATCCTAAAAATATACCATTCACTCTTTTCTTATAAATTTTCATCTATTCCCTCTGTTGAGCATTCTAACACTTCCCTCCTTACTCTATGTGAGGTACTTAAAACTAAGGTCAATCTTTTTATCTTAGCACAGTTATCACTTTCTCAAGACCACAGTTCATCAAATGTTCCCAGATAGACCACAGCATTATATTTCTTTACACCTTGCATTTGCCAGCATGCAAACTTCTACATACAACTGTAAACAATGTGAAAAAGAAATGAAACTGAAAGGATTTTATGGGCACTCAGTGAATTGAAGTTTAGGGGGAAACACAAATGTTCATATTGCTCAATTTCTCTGAGTTACTCGAGGCTATAATTCATCATTATATTCCCAATATTGGTGCTTATGTGTGCTATGTGGTAGATGCTCAAAAAGTTCTCACTGTATGAAGAGCATTGTATCTACCTTATACTCAAAGTTAAATTTGTTAAGGATTTATTATTACTTAGTATGAGTGAAGTTCTGGCTGCCTTTATCAGCAAATAAATGAAGTATGAAAACATAGTCCCAGACTTCAAAAAACTAGAGTCAAATAAAAATAAAATATTTTCTAGTACAGGATGAGAACCTCTTTTCCCTACTCAGAAGTTGCAAGGCCTGGATTGAATTATGCGGATTCTTGATAACTAAGTAACATTGCTAAATTCTAAGTAGGTAATTCTGAGCTGAATGAGAAAGAGTTAAACCTTTGAGGCAGCCACTGTGATATTTTCCATTTTATCACAACACATTTATTTAAATAAATACAATAGGACAAATGAATCAAAGAGTCATTGAATCAGAATTGAGACTTGGCACTATTCATTTCTTAATTAAATTTTTACAGATCACTGCCTTTAGAGCAGCAAGTATATTTTATGATTAATTATGAAAACAATATTCTTAGATTCATGTCTCTTTTGAACAATATATTGGAAGAGCATTGAATATGAAACCCCAGGAAGCAAAGTCCATGAATGTTAACAATTTAGAAGCTGAGGAATTACTATTGTTTTAAACTAAACTGACATGCCTCACTTGTCTAAATTAGCATCTACTGAATTCTTTCTTTTGTTTCCTTCCATAAGTGGAATTGTAGTCCATGTTTTAGAGAATGAATTCTTTAAAAACAATTACACTGCACAAAGTTTTGTGAAATTTGCATTAGATAATAGAATTAAAACAATTTAAATCAAAGATTTTCTTTCAGTGGACCAACTTTCATGTAAGTAAATTCATATTAAATGAAGTTTATGTAAGTGCACTTATTAATTTCTAGCTTCAATGAAAGAATAAGAAATAGAATTAATATAACTTAAATCCTTCCTGATCTTTTTACTGAATGTTTTTCTTGTAGAAATAAAATCTATAGATAATTGCTAGTGTTGGCATTTTTACTTTGTTCAATAAAACCCCAAACTTGAAGGTAAAGAAATGGTAAACCGGGCCTCCCCGGTGGCGCAGCAGTTGAGAGCTGGGTTGCGAAGCTGCCCGCAGCCTCTGCAGCACCGGTTCGATTCCCGGCTGCTCCCCGGCCACCAGAGGAGTGTCCCGCATGGCGCGCAGACCTCTCCTGCCACCCGCTGCTCCCCTCAGCAGTGTACTTCGGTCCTTCTGCCTGTTCTGCTCCCTGCTCTGACTCTGGTGAATTTTCTCACCCTCCCGCGCTTCTGACTGTACCCAGTGCATGTATAAACAAACAAACAAATAAATAAATAAAATCTTAAAAAAAAAAAAAAAAGAAATGGTAAACCACCATATGCCTGTTGTCCAGATTCAACAATTTTCACTTAGCTCAATCATTCTCCCTTTCTCCCTTCTAATCTCTTGCTTTCTGCTTTTCTCTCTCTAGATAATTATATAGGTACAGATATTCAAAATCTATATATGTATCTACGTGGCTATCTATAAAGAGAAAATAAAATGAATATAGATATACAGTCATCTATTTATCTCTTTATCATTATTCTCTCTATATAGAGAGATAGATGAAATATACATGAAATACTTGAAAGCTGGTATTAAAATGCAAATATATCCCTAAATATTTCAGAAAGTATTTCACAAAAAGGACTACATATATTTACATACATATATGTATGTATGTATGTGTTTATATAGAGAGATAGACTGAGAAAGAGAGAGACTGATTTTATTACAATCTCATGATTATGGAAACTGAGAAGTCTTAGAAGTCCCATTTATAAGTTGGAAACACAGAAAATCTAGTGGTATAGTTATAGTTCAAGTCCAAAGGCTGAAAGTCTAGGAGTGCCATCAAGCCAAGTAGCCTTAATTTTTTATGACAAAATTTTTTATTAACACTTTCATTTGTCAGAATTTTAAATATCTTCTGAAAATATTTCTGGTATTTTCTAACAATCAGTATAATTTTTTTTTTTTGTTAATGAAAAAGCAGAGGGGTCTCCCCGGTGGCGCAGCAGGTTGAGTGCTGCACTGTGAAGCTGTCCACAGCCTCTGCAGTGTGTCTGTTTCCCTGTCGGCAAGGGAGACACCCACATGGTGCTGCACCTCTCCTGTCTCTCCCACTGCTCCCCTCAGCAGTGTTTTTGGTCGTCTGCCTGTTCTGTTTCCCACTCGGTCTCTGGTGAATTCTCTCACCCTCCTGCACCTCTGACCTGTATCCCAGCTCTTGTATAAATAAACAAATCTTTAAAAAATAGAATTTTAAAAAAAAGCAGAGAAGTCAGTTAATTTTGAATTTTAAAGAATTACTATGGCTATATGGTTGAGAAAAGGCTTAAGGGGCAAGGCTAAGCAGCACTTTAACATCAAGCAGGGATTAGAGCCTCACACTACAGGGTAGTAGTGGAAATCATGAGACATGACTCATGATCTATGTAAGGCTACTCTGGCTCAATCTAGTCCTGAAAATCTGGTATTTTTTTCAGAAAATGCTCAGTTGCTATTTCTCATCATTTCCAGTTTAAAAAGGTATGGATCATACATAAAATCAAAATCAATAAATTTCCAAACTTAACTATAATATTGTAAAATATTTGTAAGTACAAAAGTAGCATAAGATGTTAAACATATCACTTCCTGATTGAATTATGTTTTCAAAAATTAAGTCATCGGGACTCCCCTGTGGCGCAGGGGTTGAGTGCTGGACTGAGAAGCTGCCCACAGCCTCTGCAGCACCGGTTCGTTCCCTGGCTGCCTGCAAGGGCTCCACATGGTGCCCAGACCTCTCCTGCCCTGCCCACTGCCCTCTCAGCAGTGCACTTCGTCAGTCTGCCTGTTCTGTTCCCTGCTCTGGCTCTGGTGAATTCTCTCACCCTCCCACACTTCTGACTGTACCCAGTGCTTGTATAAATAAATAAAAAAATCTTAAAAAAAATAAGTCATAAAAAATAATGTAACAGAATGAAGAGGATGAAGTGAGAAAATACAATTAAAGATAATTAGAATACTATGATTATATAAGGAAGACATAAGATAAATATAAGAACATATTAGGAATATCTCAGAGAGATTGCCATGAAATATTTGGAAAATATATAGAGGTATATAAGCTAATCTTTCTAATCTATCCATCTACCTATCTATATGATATTTTAAAAGATACAGTAATTAAAAGTACATAATTCTAAAACCAAAGTGGACAAATACATAAAACAGAACAGATAATAATAGAGCAGATAGAATTCATAGCAATTTATCCTGAGGTGATAATTAAAGGTGAATCCAAACATATTAGTATTAAAATCATTAAAATAATGATAAACTAAATGTAATTCAAATTCTAAAAGAAACATGACATGGCTTAATACAGCATCTTTAATCACTCGATCAACTATTCTGTAGGTTTTAGCTATATTTTTGAACAATATTTCAGAAATATTAACATGCAATATGAGAGATATAACAATAGTAAATAGCTATCATATTTTATTTGTAGAGTACTTATGATAATAATTTTACATATATAATATATAGAGCATTCATGTTTAAATTATATGTAAATATATAAGTATAAATGTATTTTTACATATACACTACCATATACATGATACAAATATACTATTTAATATATTATAATTTATATTATATATTACATAGATATATATGTAAAATACATTTTTTCTTTACAATTTTACAAGCAAGAAAGCAGAGTCCTCTTGACAGAGGTTAACTAACTTGTTTAAGTTTTCCCAAACTTAATGTTTTGTTTAAGAGCAAAAGAAATATGCAAATTAGAATAAAAATAGATTACTTTTCACAAAACCTTAGTAAATTGGTTTATGCCCCATCTTGAATAACAGGAGCATATAAAAAGAAATCTGCAGAAAAGCAGATTATCAGTTAACAAAATTAAACTGAACATTTGTTCATCACCGAAATATTTGAGCATTCCCCAAATGTTACATTCCAGGAAACATATGAACTTAAAATGTTGTGTCTGGTATTTCCAGTGGGGAATAGTAAGCTTATATTTTTCTAGGTTTTTTTTTTTTTTCTTTTTACTTGTGGGATACTTGAATCTCCAGCATGATTCAACCAAAACCAGAATGGAGGACAATTGTAATTCTCTTTTCAGAGGAAAAACAAAATTTATTACATAGAAAATAAATGTAAATTACATAGATTTAGGTAGGTTAAAAAAAAATAAGGGAAATCAGACAGTAATGAATTTCTAGAGATGTGAATCTCAAAAATACCAATTAATTCAGAAAGAAAAATAGAGAAAAAGAAAAAATAATCTGGGTAACTATGAAGCTTATAGTACTCTCCAAAATTTATTCAAATATTTTAAGGGATTATCTTTTATTGATAATGAGTAAAAAAAGAGAAAAGCAAAATTCTGTTTTTTAAACAATAATAAAAATTATGCATAAAAACAATAAAAATGAGTCACTCATAGGTATTGATAAGGTACTATGACTTTTCCCAAATAATGTAACTTAAATCATAAAATTTAAATATATGATTTTTTTGCAATCAAGTTCAGGTATGAAAGAAAATAATTCCTTAAACCTTATGTTTTACATTTGCTTTTTTGGCCATAAGCTTAAAAGGCAATTTTTCTCTAAGTCCTGACTCTTAATATATATTTTTCAACTAAAAAGCTGTCATGTTCATGTGTCTTGAAAATCATGAGGTATCTTCATGCATTCATTTATCCTGCTAATAGTTTTTCCTTCTGTGACTTCTAAAATTGTAAGTGTCCTTTCATCATCCAAGAAGTTTTTTTTTTTTTTTTACATAATTTTATCATTGTTGGAATTCATACTTTATGGAAAGTTTACATAAATTATGCCTTAATTTTTTTGCTTTCATTTATATTTAATTTCTCTGTCTCTCTCTCATGAAACCATATTTGATTTCATTTTTTTCTTTACTATGATGATTCCACACACTACTTTTGTATCGTGTTCTGGATTCTTTTCAATATTCCAATTCCTCATGAGTTGGTGATAATTGCAAACATTTTTGCTCACTTATTTACTGAATTTTACATGCTCTTAATCCCCATTGATCATTAAAGGAAACTAAATATTGTGAATCCAATTCACAATGTCTTACTGAATATATCCCATATTCCAATTACTACTCATACACTGAATGTGCAGCAGATTCTGTGTTAGACTAGGAATTTAAAGATTGACATACCCACACTCTAAAAAAACCTTATGATAATGAAAGAGGAATCACTGATTACAAGGCAGAAATTATCAGCTGTGTGTATTTGATGGGATGAGTATGTATGGGGATGAGATGAGGATGGGGATTGGAGGGAATGTGATTCTAGGCAGAAGGCCCAGTTGGAAGCATATTCAGGAAACATATGTAGTTTGATGTGGCTGGAGTGTAGGGCACGACTTGTTTTGACAGATTCTGAATATCATCTTATATGCTGTCTTCCAAGAAAAGCTGATATAAAAATACACTTCTTTTTTTTATTTATTTTATTTTATATAATTCTTACATCTTTTTTCATCTTTGCACAATGAATGTATATTCATTTTGGTTATATTCCCCATACAATTACACCCCCTCTTATTTTGACTCTAGTCCTTCCTTTCCCCGACCCTGCCCCCTCCCCCCACAGTGTGTCTCTGGTTTATAGTTGCTTGTTGATTTTGAGTTTTACTTTGTATTGATTGGTCTTTTTCCTGATCTCTTATTTAGGTTTTCTAAATTCCTGCTATGAGTGAGACCATCCGGTATTTTTCTTTTTCTTTCTGGCTTATTTCGCTGAGCATGATCCCTTCTAGCTCCATCCATATTGCTGCAAACTGCATGTGTTTATCTTTTTTGATTGCTGAGTAATATTCCACTGTGTATAATGTACATTGGAGAACGCAAAGAGCAATCTCCATCTATGATGAATGAGTTTCCAAATTAGGTAACCACTGATAAATTCTCTTCCTTTAAAATTTAAGGTATTGGGCCTCCCCTGTGGCACAGCGGTTGAGCACTGTGCTGCGAAGCTGCCCACAGCCTCTGCAGCGCTGATTCCATCCCTGGCCACCAGCAAGGGTCCCACATGGTGTGCAGACCTCTCCTGCCATGCCCGCTGCTCCCCTCAGCAGTGTATTTTATCACTCTGTCTGTTCTGTTCCCCGCTCTGCCTCTGGTGAATTCTCTCACCCTCCCGCACTTCTGAATGTACCCAGTGCTTGTATAAATAAATAAATAAATCTTTCAAAAAAAATAAAATTTCAGATATTTTCTTCAGCTACTGTTTCAGGGGTATACCTCAGGTCCAACTTGTTAACTGAATAAAGGCATTTGATAGAATTTACATTTGAAATTGTATAAAATCCCTACTTAAAATCAGTTGCTATCAACTGCAATCCATTTGTCTGACAGTGGGTCTCCCTGGTAGAAGCACTTCAGAAGTATACAGATTCCAGAGAAACTTGGACAGCTTGTCTTATGTACAAAAGCAGAAGAATCAGTGCTTGGGATTGAGAAAGACACTGATTACAATCGATGTTGGCCTTTACACGGGCATATGCCAAGTTCTCTCAGGGGAATCAATGTCTACTGTATTTTGTTTTTGTTAGAATTGTAGACTGATCTGAATAGGGGATGGACATTCCATATCATCACCTGTCCTGAAGCATAGGTCTTCACTTAAAAAAGTCTAAAAATAGCATGTTTTACTGGAGAGTGAAAAGAGCAGTGATTTGAAATTCCAGAAATACTGAATCATGAAATCCTAAATACGCACAGTGGATTTTAAAAAAAAAAAAATATTTTTGAAACACGAAAAAGACTAAAGGAAAATTATGGATAGAAATAGTCTTTTTTTCCTCGTGATTTTTTTTTTTTTATTTTACTTACTGGGATTAATAGGAAGTATACTTCCATGCTTAAGATTTGGAACAAATCAATTCCCTTTTGTAGACATAAAATAGATAAAACATTTATTTTGTTTAGGTCACTTTTACAATTAACATGATTATTTTAGTGAACAAAAATGAGAGTTAAAAGTAATTTTCTTTTTAACTAAGTTTTTTTTTAGATTTATTTTGTGAATGTTACTGAATTAAGAAATTATCCAGTGAGTCCTCTGAAGCAATGGGTTAAGTTTTAGCAATCTGTACAGTCTTTACATAGATTGAAATCTGACATATGAGAGGAACTCAGAATTTTTTTGACTACCTGACCAAGTTCAAGGTTGGAATTTCCAGAGGAGGGCTGAAATTTCCAGAGGAGGGTTGAAATTTTAGAATTTATGCATAATTCTCCATATCTTTGCAAATATAATTAACATGTTTGTATTTGAACTATAGTGAGTTGAAAATCAATTTAGGACAGGGCTAGCATCCTCACCCTCAGTAAGCCAAAAGGATAATGTACTTCCTTCTTCAGGGCTATGGGATCAAGAAGAGTTATAGAGAGTTTGCTGCTGTAGTACCAATGGATTTAGAGTTCACATATAGTCCCAAATGTAAACAAAATGATTCTGGAACCATATCAGAAAAAAAGTAGGGTGTTTTAGAAAGAATTAGTAGAAAACTTTTCTACCAACAGGATATCTGTAATAATAAGATCTGTATCAAGTGCTGCCGAAAGTGTGAAGAAAAAGGAACCCTATTATGTTCTTGGTGGGACTGTACACTGGTTTAGCCTCTGTGGAATGAAGTGTGGAGGTGCCTCTAAAGACTAAAAATAGGTCTATAAAAATAAGGTCTAAAAATAAGACTATAAAAATACAGCAATTCCACAGAGGTATCTACAGAAAGAGCAAAAAACACTAATTTAAAAGGAAACCTGCTCTCCTATTTTTTACCAGCACAATTCACAGTAGCCAAGGTATGGAAACAACCAAATGTCTCAGAGAGATGTGTGAATCAAGAAATCGTGGTACATACACACAATGGAATACTACCCAGTAATCAAAAAAGAAAAGCTCGTCATTACAACAGCATGGATGGTGCTGGAACGGATTATGCTAAGTGAAATAAGTCAGAAGGAGAAAGGTAAATACCGAATGGTTTCACTTATATGTGCAATCTAGAGAAACCAATCAAAGGATCAGACAAAGACAAACCGTAAGTTGAAAGCAGACAACAGACCTGAGATATTCAGGAGAGGGAAAGAGTAGAAAACATGGGGAGGAGAGCAAATTGGACTGTGGTGTAGGGAAACTATAATGACCACACCTGAAAGGATAAATCCATACTGTGAAAAAAATAAACAAGAATGTTTAAAATTATGACATGTAGGGAGCCTTTCTGGTATCATAGGGGTTAAAGATACAACACTATCAAGCTATTGCCAGCCACTGCAACATGAGTTTGATCCCTGGCCAGGGAGCGGAACCACATATGGTGCAGCAGACCTTTCCTATCTCGCCCGCTGCTCCCCTCAGCAGTGTATTGCAGTACATCCACCTGTTCCACTCCCCACTCTGGCAAATTCTCTCACCCCTCAAACTCTGGCCTATACTCCAATTCTTGTATGCATAAATAAACAAAATCTTTAAAAAATAAAATGAAAATAACAAGATCTGTATCACACATTGTTTGTATGAGATTTAAAATCAAATAATTCACTTTAAATTGTTTTATAAAGAATTGTTTTATAAAGAATTCTTATATAAAGAAGAATTATGCACTTTACTTTGGTTCATATATTTGGGACATCTATTACTTTCTTTTCTTTTTTCAAATGAGATCCACTTGTCGATTTTAATGTGACAACAACACTGCTTCTATAATGAATGCAAAAATTCTTAGTAAATGTTGATAGTTTAAACCAAAATATGATTTGACTCATCCACTGACTGTAAACTTCCTATGAATTTTGCATTCCTTCTTGGAAGGATGCTGCTTTAATTTAAATGGTAGCAGACGGGTAAATTAAAAACAATAGTATATAAAGACTTTAATATGAGAAACACTATACTTCTATTCATCCATTTTTAGCTTTGAGATTAGAAAGTGAAAATTTTTATTTTAACCACAAGGATTAAAATGCTGAAACAGGAGATGACTCTAAGAGGTCATTTATAAATCTTATCTGCAGCTCTTTGTTCATTTATGGTTTGGTTTACGTTCTTTTGAAATATATTGTTATATATGAAAGGGTACAAATCATAAATTTTCAGATCAATCTTCATAAAGTGAAATCATATGTTTAATCAGTACACACACACACACACACACACAGGGGCGGGAGGGGGAGGGAGGGAGGGAGGGGGAGAGAGAGAGAGAGAGAGAGAGAAATTTATAAAGTCCCAGAAACTCCTTCATTCCTTTCTTGTCCCTACTCCACTACTTTCCCAGGGTAAAACCTTTCAGGTTTATGTTTTAAAAGACATGGAAAGGTAAGAATAAAAGGTTAAGTCTACAAGTTGATTACTACAGGGTGAGCAGTTGAAATAGGAGACCCCACCTAGAGTAGGACTGATGCTCAGTGACATAATAAACTTTACCACTATAACAACAACAAAATCCAATCTACAATGACAACTTGTGTTTTTGGTCTTGAATTGGGAATGAGACACCCCTGAAAATCTGAAATTACAAATATCCTTCATAAGGGTCGATAGCTGTTATCCATGTTACTTTAATCTCCAAAATAAACTATAGCCAAGAAATTTTTCTGAAATGTTATCAGGTGTTTTGCATCCTGTAGCAATTTACAATTTCTAAATATGATCTAGCAATATATATCTTATTTCATAAAGTTCCCTATTTTAAATCTTGGTGCATCTCTTATATTTATTATTACAGTGCATGATGGAAATGATACTACGTGAGTTTTGAAGAGAGGTCATAAAAGGTAAATACAGATTCCACTCGCTTTCTCAGAATATGTGCCTTTGTAGCTTGGATCTGCAATATAAGAAATAAGCTTTTAGAGCGCAGAGAACACATAATATGTGGAGAGCTAAATGAGGAGTTCCTGATGTTTCAATCCCTAGAGATTCAAGTCTTATGCAGGTACCACAGAGGGGTGTTAGTAAGCATTCAGATGAATCTAGTTATTGAGTGGCCAAGGCAGCTGGCCAAAAGTAATACAACCTTTTGT
Source organism: Talpa occidentalis (assembly GCF_014898055.3). Classification (NCBI taxonomy): domain Eukaryota; kingdom Metazoa; phylum Chordata; class Mammalia; order Eulipotyphla; family Talpidae; genus Talpa; species Talpa occidentalis. The sequence continues at coordinate 25,007,413 of NW_023601653.1, read as the reverse complement.
ATAGATGTGCCCTCAAACAAGATGTTATGGTATTCCCATGGATCCTAATATTCATGAAACCCCACACCTCCATTGGTAGAGCAAATGCATTGCATCAACGTCAAGGGGACATTTTTGTAACATACAGAGAAACATTTATTATTGCTTATGAAAGAACATCAGTTAAAACAGACTTTTCAGCAGCAGCATCGATGGCAGAAGAAAGGAGAATAATATCTTTTAAGTGTTAAATAAAATATGTACCTATAATAAAGATACACATATATATGTGGCTATATATATATATATATATATACACACATATATGTTAACATGTAATATCAAATTGTATAAGTTAAGCCAAATAGACTTTACAGGAATTCTTATAGTACCTAATGCACATTTTATAAGAAAATAAAAGGGTAAAAATAACCTTGGAGTGTGATTTAAATTTCACAAACTAAATTAGATAAAATATGCAAAATTACAAAAAATGAAATGATAAAGAAAAGAGCAGGAATTAAGGAAGTAATTTAAAAAGCAAATAAGCTCAACAAACTGGAACTTACTTTTTTGAAAGTTGGAGAAAATAGCAAACTCTGACAAGATGTCAGAAAAAAAGGAACACATAAAATTATTGAGAATGAAAAGAAATAATACCCATAGACATAGTCCAGATAATAATGTGAAAAACAAACAGACACTGCAACAGTATGCATTAAATGATTTAACTTAGATAAAGGCTGGCCAACATGAATAATAAATAATGTGTTATTTAAAATAATCAAGATAAGAAATAAAACTAAAAACATTAAATTCTAGATAGTGAGATGGAAAAAGGTGAACAGTCAAATGTTACATAGTGTGATTATATTATGCTGTTTGATGGGTTCATATGTATTTCTAGAAATTTTTTGTATTATATATTTTACTTCTCCTTTATATATGAAATATTTCATAGTGAAATTGTTGATATAATTTTCTTATAGGATAATAGCTGGGATAACTAAAGGACTTAATAGGAATTCAGTTCACCATAAGTTCAGAATATAGTATACACATTTCTAATTAGATATCTAACTTGAGGGAGACAAAATATAGGCAAAATTACTTACATTGTGGAAAACAACTTGCATCTTGAATATTCGATCTATGTTTAGTCTTTCATATAATCTCTTTACTACAAAAGAGAAGAATTTGGTAATTAAAACAGAAACTTTTCCTGGCTAAAAAAAAAAAACAAAAACAAAAACATATTTTTGTTGGACTAGTTCATATAACAAAAATTCCACAAGCAGTATTTTAATGTAAAATAACCTTATTTTAATTTTTAATATTACTATAATTTAATATTTCTCCACTCTTTGTGCAGGCAATTTCCTATGCAATTTCAGTGGGCATATTTCACTGTTCTTGCCTGGTCTTAATGATCCAGAAATTTAAAAGGGGTTATGACATATTCAATAAATTTGTTCAGACCTTGAAATATTCAAATAATGGAAAATATGCTTTTGTAAAGCACAGGCATGTTAGTCTTTGATTCTTTTTATGGGTTACAATATTTTATGACGTTCTCTCAATAAAAACCATAAAATTAAAATGACCATGCAAGAGTTTATGAAGCGCCTCTGACCCAACATGGTGATGCTAATGGTAGCAAAATTGTTTCCTGAATCTGCTAAAATATCTGGAGGGAACCATTTTACAACACATGTGCAGACAGGAGGTCTGGGAAATCCATTTTTGGGGGAAACCTCTCATCCATTTCTCTCAGCTGCACATAAAAGAAAAGTGTTAGTATCCACAAATTATATTTTAAACAATTCATAATAGTCAAATGACACCTTGGCCATTATACCTTGGAGAGAAACAGAAGAGAAATACCTTGACAAAAATTAAGTATAATTACTATTGAAGTCATGAGCATTAGTAGATACTAGAACATTACTCAAGTTGCATCACTCATCACATCTCTTTTTGAATAATAGAGACAAGAAATAAGTATAAAAACATTAGATCATTGGATTAAATTCCCTCACCATTATTTCTTGCCTAAAAATAAAAATCACACCATCTGAAGGATTTGAGTTGAGGAGAATGGAATCTATGTTCAAATTGTATCAACAAACTTTCTTCTCTAAGCAACCTAATTGAACTCTGCCATACATGTTTTTACGAGTTTGAAACTTGCATATATTGCTCAATATATAAAAGTAAACAACACTTGGCCAAAGAAGTTTTACAACCTTTGGCTTTGCATTGTCTCTTGAGGGGAGTTGATGTCAGAAGACTGAGTAAAGAAGGTCAATATAGAATGACTTGCACAGTCATTTATTTGAGTGATATCCACAATATGATTTTGAAATATTAATTATTATCCTAGTTATTTTTAAGAAAACTATTCAGCAATAGTTTAAAAGTAGAGTTTTTCTCTCTTTTTTTCATGTAGCAAGAAGAGTTGGTGATGGTAACAGTTGTTATAACAACAGCTCAAAACTCTTACAATCTGCCATGTCTACAATTCTATCATCAAACCTCAGGAACCACTAATCCTCCTTTTTCCTGACACTTAAGGGGATGTTTTGCTGAAGCCATAGCTGTCTATTATAAAACACAGAATAGTAAACATGAAAAATACAAGATAAACAGATGGAATTCCTTCATTAATATAGTCTATTTAACCCACTATAATAATGTATTGTCATTTCAATATGTACCTAATTATTTAATGAACACACACTTAACGGATATTTTAAACCTCTTTTTTTCTACTATATTTCAAAATCCAGCTTCTATAGTATATTTCAATTCAGACTAGCTGAATTTCACATGCTCAATAATCAAACATGGTCACTGTGTTGGAGAAGACAATTCCCGAGTGTCTGGAAACCAGCTGTTCTGTTTCCAGCTGACTATAAAGCAGCACATCTAACTTAACAGTCAGGCTAGGTGCTGGGTTTAAATAATTCTATATAATTTGAAGTGCATAACCAAGTTGCATGTATAATAAAATACAAAAACACCTGTACTTGAAGATAAATCAAGCATGTACCTCAAGCCATAATACAGACCACATGTAACAAAATATTTAGATAATCATCAATCTGCTTTCAATTTTGAATTTTTTTTTTTTTGAAATATAACCATCCAACACTAGGGAACTACTAGAAAACTAATTATGTTTATGTCTTCACTAAAAAAAAAAAAAAAAAAAAAAAACCCTCAGGAAGAAGTAAACAACTTACTGAATGAGCTGAATCGTAGTGAAGTAAGAAAAGTCATTCATTTATTTATTCCACAAATATACATAAAGAGCACCTACTATGTAAAAGCACTGAAAAAGTTCTTGAAGACACAGAAGCAAATAAAGAGACAAACTCCTAGCCGCAGGGAATTTAAACTCTAAAAGTAATAAAAAAAGTTTTAAGAAAATATACAGTACTAAGGAGAGAAGCAAATAGAATGTTCAGAAGGAGCTATACTTTTTAAGTGCATGTTTAAGAAAGTTAAGGGTATAATTCTCCTTGTTTGTAGACTAAAGACAAAATTTTTCTCTACTGATTCCAAATATGGATAGAATTTTCACATACCAACTAATTCTCCAACTCTCTGTCCTGCAATTCAGTTTATTCTGACACCAACTGTCTGGTGTTAGTGCAGATCTCACAGGTTAGGAGCTCACTATCATAAAATTACCCCCCTTCAAAAGTCTACAAAGTCTAGGTTGTCACCTTTGCTTCTGACTTTATAACTATAAATTTGAGTTTCACATGACCTTCTCCCCAGGTTTGATAATTTGTTAGAAAACATAAAGCTAGATTTTATGAAGTCAGGAACACATTTATTATTTTATTATAATAGATATTACAACAAACAAAGATCAACAGCCAGAAGGACATAGGACAAAATGTAGGAAAGGGGTAGAGAGCTTTCATGCCTTATCCAGGTACCCCACCCTTCCAGCATCTCAATGTGTTCACCAATTCAGATGTTCTCTGAATCCTTTTAGTTAGAAGATATATGGAGATTTCATTATATTGGCAAGATTAGTTAAATCCTCATAAATTGGTGATCAAATCAATCTCAGCCCTTCTTTGTACTCCCTTGGGGTAGGGGAATAGGACTGAAGTTTCCAATCTTTTATCAACTTTTTGGTTCCTCTGACACCAGCCCCCATCCTGTAAGAGTCACCAAATTAGTGTAAACTCAGAAAAGATTTCACAGGAGCTTACTATCAAAAACATGTGACCCCCACCCTTAACAAATGAAATCACAAGGGTTTAAGGAATTTTGTTCCAAGAACTCTAGAAGACTAAAGATATGTATCTTATGATATCACAATATCACACTTGCAAATATATGTTTAAAGGAGTTCAAAGTTTAGTTCAACTTCTTCCCCAAAGATATTCATTTAACTTATACTCTAAATGGGGCATATATGAGCACTAAAGTCAATATAGACAGAAGATTTGTTAAGGGAGTCCTTAAATCTAGCTCCCTTTGGAAATAGCTTCTATTGGGGCTGTAGTTTGTTCGTCTTTATTTCCCTAGCACTATGCAACACCCTCATTAACTTCTGTTGTTATCTGTGTGGATTCTTTCTATCTTTACTCCAGCAAAGACATAATTTTCATTTGGAAAAAAGACTCATGTATTTGTAACTTCAAGGACACAAATACTAGCTAGGAAATATTCTAAGGATCTTTCCATCTTCAAAGAATATATGATGTCTAATTTTTCCTTACATATTTCTCCTCCACCCCTTTTCCCATATCAGGTATGGAAAGTCTTTCCAAATCAACCTTTTCTAACAAAGGTCCTTGTTACTAGTTCAATTCCCTTGCTATAATTGGTTGGTATTTTTCCATTTATTTCTATCTGATTCATGCTTTTTTAAAAAAAAAATATTTATATAAGCACTAGGTACAGTCAGAAGCACAGGAGGGTAAGAGAATTCACCAGAACCAGAGCCTGGAGCAGAACAGGCAGAACAGACGAAGTACACTGCTGAGGGGAGCAGCGGGCGACAGGAGAGGTCTGCGCGCCATGTAGGACCCTCGCCTGGTGGCCTGGGATCAAACTGGCACTGCAGAGGCTGCGGGCAGCTTCGCAGCAGAGCACTCTACTGCTGCGCCACTGGGGAGGCCCTGATTCATGCTTTTAAGAACTCCATTTCATCTAGATTATGCCAATTTATTGGCATAAGGATGTTCATGGTTTCTCATAAAGCTCTATATTGCTGAGATGTCTGTTTTAACTACTCTTTTTTCATTTTTGATTCTACTTAGAGTTTTTTAACTTTTTCTTAGTGAGTCTAGCTAGAGATTTACACATTTATTTTCTCAAAGAACCAGCTTTTGATTTCATTTATCTTCTGGAGCTGTTTTTATCATTTCTATTTTATTTGATAGCAATTTGGTGCTTTAGAATTCCCTCTTTAAAAAAACAAAACAGATCCTTTTAAAAACATGTTTGGGCGGAGCAACATGGCGGCGAGGAGACGCTGCGAGTAAGATCTCCCATTAAAAAAAGTTAATAGGGAGGAAAAGCGGCAGGTCCCAGTGAGAACTGGGACACGGAAGATAAACAGGTGACACCAGCAAACTGCCCGAAGAAGAAAGTTGCCATAAAAGAGGACTAGAAGGGAGGGAAGCGCAGAACCCTGCTCCCCTCCCCCGCCCACAGAGGCGGCACTGTCCAACCGGCAGAGAGGAGGAAAACAACAAACTAAAACGGCCAACAAGAACAAACGACGCAGCAAGCGGGACTGTGAGTGGAAAGGAACTATTGCAGCCACCACACCCCATGAACGGGAGCTGTGGAGAACCCTGCAGGATCCGCCGCGGCGGTGAGCAAACGGCTCCGGGTGCCATTAGAGAACAAAGACCCCGGGAGACGCGCACACAGCCCGGGCTGCCGGTAAGCTGCGCGGGAAAGCGGCGCGCTTGGCACAATTGAAAAGCAAAGGTGGACTGGGATCCCGGCTGCCCAGGTCCCCGCGCCTGCGACCTAGGCTTGTGGGGAGACGCGCAGAGGCCCTCACGGGGGTGAAAGGCCCTCCCTGAGTGAGCAGGAACCAGGCGCCCAGGCACGGGAGCAGCGTGCAAAAGGCGCCATTCCCGCGCCACTGAACTGGGCTACAGCCCGCGTCCTGGACCTGAGGCCTTTGAACTGAGACCCGGGGCACGAAATTCTGGGCGTGGGTTCTCCACGACGGTGGGGCACAAGGCAGACACAGCACCCCAAAGCCGTTGAGGTTTACCCTACCATTCTCGTTCTCTGTTCCCTGTCTCACGGGGGTGGGGGGGTTGAAAAACAGCCCCCCAAGGACAATAGGAGAGATCTCTGGCGCCACCTAGCGACCAGAAAAAAAGTCACTAACACCCCATAGAACAGGGAAATTTCTTAAGACTTCTTGAAAAGGGCAGAAGGCTTCTGGAGGACCCAGTGGCCAGCTGGGAAGTTAGCCCACGCCAGGCCCCTTCCAACCAGCAGTCTGAGCCCACAGAGGGAGCAGACACCCACGTCCGGGGCAGACCGGGCACACAGAAGTGTGTGCCTGAGACTGGATGTACAGGGACTGCGTCCCGCTTTGCCAGTTTAGAAAAGGGACATTTCTTCAGTAAAGACTTCCTGAAACCAGCAGAAAGCCCCCCCCCCAGAAGCCAGAGATGGTTCCTGGAGGAGCCAGAGGGGAGCGGGCCAGTCCGAGCAACACAGTGTCCCAATGCATACGACAAATTAGAAAACAGACAGTAGGGAGTAGAAGAACCACACACAACCTAACAACGCCTCAGGAAAGAAGCACACCACAAAAAGAAAACCACCCTCCAGATTGCAACGACAGTAACTTGGAAGAACTTCTGAGCCTTCCAGAAAGAGAATTTAAAATTGCCCTGATTAAAAAAGTGGCAGAAGTCATAAAGGAAAACAATGATCAGAAGAAGGAAATTGAGTCCCTAAAGAGGGAAAACAATGGTCAGAAGAATGAAATTGAGTCCCTAAAAAGGGAAAACAATGGTCAGAAGAATGAAATTGAGTCCCTAAAGAGGGAAGTAAAAGAAATGCAAGAGATCAAAGAATTAATGGAGGAACTAAGAACTCTGGGAAAAGCAATGAAAGCAGAATAGATGAAATGGAAGAACGAATAAGTACTCTTGAAGACACAGAAATAAAAAGAACCAAAACAGAAAAGGAAAGAGAAGTACGAAGGAAAAGAACGAAGAAAGACTTCGGGAACTATCTGACTCCATGAGGAAAGGAAATATAAGAGTTATAGGAATTCCAGAAGGAGAGGAGAGAGATGTAGGAACAGAGAAAATATTCCAGGAGATAATTGAAGAGAACTTCCCAAATGCGAAGAAGGAGCTGAAAATTGATATACAAGAAGCAAGAACACCAAACTTCCACGACGAAAGGAAAAACACAGCAAGACACATAATAGTAAAGCTCCCAAGAATCCAGGACAAGGAAAAAATAATGAAGCTGACAAGAGGGAAGAGACAGATAACATTCAAAGGAAAACCAATCAGGCTGACATCAGACTTCTCTGAAGAAACACTACGGGCAAGGAGAGAGTGGAGGGACATAGTCAACAGACTCCAAGAAAACAGATGCCAACCAAGAATACTCTATCCCACAAAGCTCTCCTTCCTCTTTGAAGAAAGAATATGGACCTTTCCAGACAAAGAGAAACTCCAGAATTTCATTACGACTAAACCCCCACTCCAAAAAATACTACAAGGAATCCTAAAGCCAGAACCTCAGAGGGATGAATAACAACGAAAGAAGACCAAAAAAAAAAAAGTTATTAAAAGAATAAATAAATAAAATCAAAGGAAAGACAAACACAATGGCAAATACAGATGCTAACATATCAATATTAACTCTAAAAGTAAATGGACTAAACTCTTCAATAAAAAGACACAGAGTTGCAGCCTGGATTAAGAAACAAAACCCAACCTTTTGCTGTCTCCAGGAAACACATTTAGCTACAAAAGATAAAAATAGGCTTAAAGTTAAAGGATGGAAAACAATCCTACAAGCAAATGGACCAAAAAAGAAAGCAGGAACAGCTATACTTATATCAGATAAAACAGACTTCAAACTCAAAAAAATAAAAAGAGACCCCAGTGGTCACTACATTATGATCAAGGGGACAATACTTCAAGAAGAAATAACACTCATTAACATATACTCACCAAACGAAGGAGCACCAAAATATATCAGACAACTGTTGTCCTCTCTGTAAACAGACATCAGAGAAAACACATACGTAGTGGGAGACTTCAACACACCACTATCAACAATGGATAGATCAACAAGACAAAAAATAAGTAAAGAAACTAAAGCTCTAGATAAGGACCTAGAGCATTTGGGCTTAACAGACATCTATAGAACACTAAACCCAAAAAAAAACGGAGTACACATTTTTCTCAAGCGCACATGGATCATTCTCCAGGATCGATCACATACTGGGGCACAAGACAAACATCAACAGATACACCAAGATTGAAATCATACCAACCATTTTTTCTGACCAAGAAGGCATCAAACTAGAAATAAACCATAAAAAGAAGGCAAGGAACTATCCTACCTCATGGAGATTAAAAACCACACTACTGGAAGACCACTGGACTAACGAGGAGATCAAAGAAGAAATTAAAAAATTCTTTGAATTGAATGACAAGGAGGACACTAATATCCTAAATGTATGGGATGCAGCAAAAGCAGTAATAAGAGGAAAATATATAGCAATAGAAGCTCACATCAAAAAACAAGAAAGAACTCATAGAAACAACCTAATCTCGAAGCTCAGAGATCTAGAAAAAGAACAACAAAAAAACCCCAAAACCAGTAGAAGAAAAGAAAATAAAAACCAAAGCAGAAATAAATGAAATTGAAACTAAAAAAACAATCCAAAAGATCAATGAAACCAAGAGCTGGTTCTTTGAAAAAATCAATAAAATAGACAAACCCCTAGCCAGGCTCACAAAGGAAAAAAGGGAGAAAGCACAAATATACAGGATCATCAATGAAAGAGGAGAAATCACAATGGACACAGCAGAAATCAAAAGAATAATCAGTAACTACTATGAACAGTTATATGGAAACAAGTTCAACAATCTAGAGGAGATGGACAATTTCCTACAACTCTACAATCACCCAAAGCTAGATAAAGAAGAAATAGAACACCTAAACAGACCAATTACAAGCAGCGAAATTGAAATGGTAATCAAAAACCTTCCCAAAAACAAAAGCCCAGGACCTGATGGATTTACAAATGAATTCTACCAAACATTCAGAGACGAATTAGTGCCTATCCTTCACAAACTCTTCCATAAAATTGAGAAGGAAGGGACAATACCAAACACGTTCTATGAAGCCAACATTACACTAATACCAAAACCGAATAAGGACAACACAAAAAAGGAAAACTACAGGCCAATCTCCCTAATGAACACTGATGCAAAAATCCTCAATAAAATTTTAGCTATCAGAATCCAACAATGTATCCATAAGATAATTCACCACGACCAAGTGGGATTCATTCCAGGGACACAAGGATGGTTTAACATCAGAAAATCAATCAACGTTATCCAACACATCAACAAAAAGAAATATAAAAACCATATGATAATATCAATAGATGCTGAGAAAGCTTTCGACAAAGTGCAACACCCATTCATGATAAAAGCCCTTGAAATTCTTGGGATACAAGGAACATACCTCAACATCATAAAGGCCATCTATGACAAGCCAACAGCCAGTATCATCCTCAATGGTGAAAAGCTGAAAGCAATGCCATTAAGATCTGGAACAAGACAAGGATGTCCACTCTCACCACTGCTTTTCAATATAATACTGGAAGTCCTAGCCAGAGCAATAAGACAAGAGAAAGACATCCAAGGAATCCAAATAGGAAAAGAAGAAGTCAAACTATCACTATTTGCAGATGATATGATAATATACATAGAGAACCCCAAAAACTCCACAGAAAAACTAATTCAACTTATCAATCAATTCAGTAAAGTGGCAGGATACAAAATCAGCACGCAAAAGTCAGTAGCCTTCCTATACACAAACAATAAATCTGAAGAAGAAGAAATAAAAAAAAAATCCCTTTTATTATCAAAACAAAAAAAATCAAATATTTGGGAATAAATCTAACAAAAGAGGTAAAGGACCTATACAAAGAAAATTATAAAACACTGTTAAAAGAAATAGAAGAAGACACAAAGAAATGGAAAGACATCCCCTGCTCATGGATTGGAAGAATAAACATTATTAAAATGGCCATCCTACCAAAAGCAATATACCGATTCAATGCTATTCCAATCAAAATTTCAATGTAATTCTTCAAAGAAATAGAACAATTATTGATGAAATTCATATGGAATCACCAAAAACCCCGAATAGCCAAAGCTCTCCTGAAAAAAAAAGAAGGGAATGGAGGCATCACACTCCCCGAATTCAAACTATACTACAAAGCCATAATCATCAAAACTGCATGGTATTGGAACAAGAACAGACATACAGACCAATGGAATCGAATAGAAAATCCAGAAATAAACCCACAGATTTATGGTCAACTAATCTTTGATAAAGGAGCAAAGACTATGCATTGGAGCAAAGAAAGTTTGTTCAATAAATGGTGCTGGGAAAACTGGGTCGCTACATGCAAAAGAATGAAGCTTGACCACTACCTCACACCATACACAAAAATCAACTCAAAATGGATTAAAGAACTAGACATAAGACCTGAAACCATAAAATACATAGAAGGAAATATAGGTGAAACACTACGTGATTTGCATATCAAAGACATCTTTACAGGCACATCACCCAAAGCAGTGATAGTGAAGGCAAAGATAAACAGCTGGGACTACATCAAATTAAAGAGCTTCTGCACAGCAAAAGAGACAATAACAAAAACAAAGAGAAACCCCACCAACTGGGAGAACATTTTTGCACCCAACACTAATGATAAAGGACTGATCACAAAAATCTGCAAAGAGCTGATGAAACTCAACAACAACAAAGAAAATAACCCAGTCAAAAAATGGGCAGAAGAGCTAAAAAGAAACTTCTCTGAAGAGGAAATGCAAATGGCCAACAGACATATGAAAAAATGTTCAACATCACTTGTCATCAGGGAAATGCAAATCAAAACTACCATGAGATACCATCTTACACCAGTGAGAATGGCACATATTAAAAAAACTAGCAACAACAAATGTTGGCAAGGTTGTGGAGAAAAAGGAACTCTCCTGCACTGTTGGTGGGAATGCAAACTGGTCCAACCACTATGGAGAGCTGTGTGGAGATTTCTGGACCTACTAAACATAGAGCTTCCATAGGATCCAGCAATTCCACTCCTAGGTATTTACCCAAAGGACACAGAAACATCAATTCCAAAGAACACCTGCACCCCTATGTTTATAGCAGCACTATTTACAATAGCTAAGGTTTGGAAACAGCCCAAATGCCCAAAAATAGATGACTGGATCAAGAAGATGTGGTACATATATACCATGGAATATTACTCAGCATTCAAAAAAGATAAACACATGCAATTTGCAGCAACATGGATGGCGCTGGAAGGGATCATGCTCAGCGAAATAAGCCAAAAAGAAAAAGAAAAATACCGGATGGTCTCACTCATAGCAGGAATCTAGAAAACTTAAATAAGGGATCAGGAAAATGAATAACTATAAGAAAGTGAAAATCAAAATCAACAAAAAACTATGAACCAGAGACACTTTTTGGGGGGTGGGGGCCAGGAGGGGAGGGATTGGGGTCAGAATGGGGCATGTGCAGTTGTATGGGGGAATATAAAAATAAAATTTATTATTTAATAAAAAAATATTATACGAATATAAAAAAAATAAAATAAAAACATGTTTGTTAAAAAAAAATAAAAAAAATAAAAAAACAAAACAAAACAAAAAAACCCCAAAAACCCGTATGAGTTACTTAGAGAGTTTAACTAATTTTACACTTCCAGTAGTTGGTACTATAGTTTTATTTTATTTCATTTATATATATATATTTTGGCCTTGTCTGTATTCCATTAATATTGAGACCTGTTTTGCAATTTATATTGAGTCATAGGGTGGGAAGCGAGCCTGGAGGGGCACTCTGGGGAAAAGGGTGTCTCGTGTTTGTGACATCACCTTTATCCCTCTTCTCTGTGGTTCCAGACTTGAGACTTTGCAGTGTGCATGCTGTTACTGCACTATTAGAAGTTGTTACCAGCCCCAAGGGGTGGGGGAGTGGTACTGTAGTCCAGCACGCTCTCTTTGTTCTTCTTGAGGGAATTGACCTATGAGGGCACCCCATAGCCTTCACACATGTGTTCCCCCAGTCAAGCATGTGTCCCTCCACACTGTTCTGCTCTCCCCTCTCCAGAGGCCCTGTCTAAGCAGCAGAGAACTCCCTGTCCCCACTGTACCATGGACCTCAGTCTGGAATTTCTCTCCACCCACCTCTTATTCAGTGAAGCATAACTCTTTCTTCTGTCTCCTCTCTTCTACTACTGTCTGTATAGATCTCTGATGTTCAAGGGTTATTCTGGTTTTGCCCCACAACATGTGACGCTCTGGGTATCTCCCTCCATGCTATTTGTAAGAAAATGATTATAAAACTTTGATTATAAAATGTTACAAAAATGATTATAAAACTTTTTATCTCAAACCAATTTCCCAAAATAAAATATGTTACATAAAACTTCTTAGCACTGCTTATAAATTCTGTTTGACATCTACAACTGTGGAGTGCTAAAAACTTGTTATGTGGAAAGGCAGAGAAGTTAATGCCATTGTTTTTCTCAGTTCTTCTTGAATGAAGTAAACATAGTTCTATTGATATTTTTAATTAATACAGTAGGAATAATTTATTCACAGTGAAATGAGAAAAATGAACAAAAAAGTACAATTGACAGTCATTAATTCAAAGAATCCTTAGAAAACATTTCTTACAATAGTGATTATGACAATACGCTGAATTGGGGCACACCCAACTTCTGTTGATATGTAAAATAAATAGCCCTATCTACTGTTCCATGATTTCCTGCCAGTTCTTCGTATGGGCTAGAGTTGTGTTTTGGCTATTAGACAACAAATAGAAACATCTGGAAATGTGAAGGTCAAAGGTCATTTTACTCATAAAACTACACCAGCATGATTCATAACTTTATCTCACCTTTGAATAAGCTGAGGACTGCTACTGATATTGTATAAATAAAATTTTAAGACCTCATTCTTTCAATTTATTGTGATTTTATTTTGGTAACTTTCATTTCTTAAACAATTGGTATAGAATTAAAAAATTCCAAATGCTACATCTTTATATTTAAATAAGTACCTACTTTTGATGAAATTCATTCCATCATACATATACTATAATAACTATTGGCAAACAAGTAACAAACTTTCCATACTCAAATCCTGCACATTATTTTCCACTTGTGCTGATAAATGTGAAAGTATGTACAACTTTAAACTATTTTTAAAATGGAGCTACTGAATTTACTTTTATTTTTCTATTAACTCTCTTATATCTCAAAACATACTAATTATGGACTGAATGTTTTCCCTCAAAATTTATACCTTGAAACCCTAACTTTCCAGATGTCTATATTTGGAGATGGAACCTCTAAAGAAGTATTTAGATTAAATGAGCACATAGGGAGTGGTTTTGATCCTATAGGATTAGTGTCTGTTGGAGAAGAGAAACCAGAGACCTTACTCCCTCAATGAAAGAAGAGGTCAGGTGATCATGTAAAGGGATGATAAACACCTACCAGCCAAAAAGGGAGTCACCAAAAATTGACCATACTCTTACCCTGATTTTGGACTTTCAATCTTCAAATTTGTGAGAAGAAAACATTTCTGTTGCTTAAGTCAACAATTGTGGCATTTTATTATGACATTCTGAGTTCATTAATGCATTAATTTACTTATAGCTATTTAGAAAATATTTCCTGATATTTGCAGGACTGCCCTCCCCAATAATACTCATTGATGTTAGGGCATGGACTTGAGATTCACATTGCTTACAGATAATTGAATAATATTGAGAGAGAATGGACTCTTCTCAAAGCTAAGCATGATGTTTAAATTGGTCATCTCTTTATTTGTAGATCTTAAGATTATCCAATGAGTATAAAGAAGTTTTACCTTTTAACTGGCCAATTTCTAAATTAGATTTGTAAATGAAAAAATATCTGGTCCCGACCTCCTTTTTGGATAAAATGTCCAGATTTGTCTAAATTCAGATTGCTCAATATGTTTATATATTGTCTGACCATGACTTTGTTGTACTATTGGTGCATGTAAACCAATCTGAAAAAATGTAAAGCAGAAGTCTTGGATTCATTTGGAAAACAGAACTCCCAGAGAACAGATGTTACATAAATGTGTAAATTAGACACCAATGGAAAATCAATGTTCTATATGTGCTTTTACCTCCTTTCTTTTTCTAAAACTGATTACTCTTTAATCTGACTTTTATATCAAATGACTATTTTAACTGTTTACAACCTATTGAAAAAATGAGTCTATGATTTGGATTGTTGACTTTAAAAGCCATGTTTTTTCTCTCAACTGATTTCTTTTTTATTAAAGGAAAGAATGCTTAAACATTCAATGATCGTAATCTCTATATCACCAGTGATTTATTTGTTTCTTAGATTGGATTGGTTAGATGGGTAGTTAAAATGCTGAAGTCATGGAAGATAGAAGGGTTGTGTGGGTGTGTTTGTGTGTGTGTTCTAAAATCCTAATAATTTAATTTAAATAATTACTAGATATTGTTCACAGGGTAATGGGGAGGGAGGAAACATGAGCATCATTTATTTAATTTGAGGAAATATTTGTTTATTTAATAATATGTCCATATTACAAGGATTTTTTTGTGTATTTAAAAAGTGCTTTAAACAACTGGAAGAGCATATTAGCAAACAAGAAGTGGGTGGGTAAAAAACAAAAGAGTCATAAGGGGATTAGCAAACAAGGACAGGATGGACTGTATAACAAGAACTGGAAGGACAGAATAGTAAACAAATAGTGGGTGGACACAGTATAAATGAATGAATGAATGAATGAATGAATGAATAAGAGTGCTCTAATGAGTTTTATTGTATTCAGTTTTATTTCTGAATAAAAAGGTATTTGCTCTGTGGATCTCATTTAGTAAGTATCAGGTGCTTGCCAGTTAACATTTGTCAGTTATCTATTATCTGTGAACAAATGTTCCTCGTTAAATAAAATAGGAGAATTGAAGGACTACGAAAGGGTTAAATAAAATAGGAGAATTGAAGGACTACGAAAGGGTGAATCTATACCTGAGTCATAATTGGATTATTTGATATGTGAAAGCTGATGTCTGATTTCCTTAAACAATATATTAAAGCCAACGAATTGAGGAAAAATAATAGAGTTTGACCTTCAGGGCATTAACAGATGTTTTTAAAACCCTTCTTCTGTAAAATAAAAAATTGCAAAATGACTGGTTTGACAAAAGAAAAACTTTTAAATGCAATACAGGTACATCTAGGTTGGTATATTTCTTGTGACAAACATATCTTTCATATCACTTTCACTTTTTATGTGTTATTACACGGAATGCCCTCTTAAAAACAACACATGTTATTTAAAATGTGTCAAGTAACTGATCAAGTAACTACAAAAAAAGTCAGAAATGTACAGTAAAAAAGATTTTTATGACTAATTCCTGGTAATTATTTAAATTGAATTCTTCTTAGGATTTTAGAACCTGATGGAAGATGAGAGTGAGAGAGAGAGAGAGAGAGACACTATGTTGTGACAACAGATTTCCAAAATCCAATTGGTAAAGACTAACAACTGGTTAGAATTTATTGTCATGGAGAAGAGCTCATGTATAGAATCATTACATAAAATTTTAGACTTCTCTCTAGTAACTAACTCATTTTGAAAAATAGGCTTTCAAATTCCCATCTTTTTTATTTTTAACGGCTTCCTGCTAAATGGGGACAGATTTTTCCCCTTCGCCCTTAGATTGCCTTCCTGTGCTCCATTTCATGAATTTATCAGTAAGTCTTGCACTAATATACTTTAATAACTTAGTGTATTGGAAAGGCAATCATGTTTAGGTCAGACTTCTTAGATGAAATAATTCTGCTAATGCCTGATTCTTAAATTTCAGTTCTTAATTGTGCCCCAGAACAATTCAAATGCTTGCTTGGCATCTTTATTCAGTATACTCCTAAATGTATAAAACCACACCTATCTTCCTTTCAAATGTTTAGTCACTTTATACAGTCAGCTACTACATCTTGTTTTTCACAAACAGAATGCTTACATTACCCTATGTGCAACAAATGCACTTCCCATTTAAATTAGCACAAAGATTTCTGATTCTTATGTGCAGAATAAGTAGGAGGAGCGAGAATGTAGCACTTTGCGGCAATTGAGTATTGAGATGAGCAAGGATTGAAAGATGAGGGTAATTTAAGGTAATTTTGGAATTTATAGAATAAATAGTATTTCAAATAGGAAAGAAATTTTGGGAAAAGAGATTAAAGATTAATAAAACCAATCTAGGATATTTGTGTGGTCAAAAGTGTGATAGAATTAATTGAGAAGGAGAAGGAAAGACAGTTTGGGGCTTATTATTTTTCCTCCAACATTAGTGGAGAAACCCTCTACTTTCTGTAGTGCTCCTGTTTGTTTGTTTTTTTTTTTTTTTAAGATTTATTTATTTATTTATTTATACAAGCACTAGGTACAGTCAGAAATGTGGGAGGGTGAGAGAATTCACCAGACCCAGAGTAGGGAGCAGAACAGGCAGACTGACGAAGTACACTGCTGAGGGGAGCAGTGGGCATGACAGGAGAGGTCTGTCATGCCATGTGGGACCCTTGCCAGGGGCCGGGGATTGAACCGGCGCTGCAGAGGTTTCGGGCAGCTTCGCAGCCCAGCACTCAACCACTGTGCCACCAGGAGAGGCCCGTGGGTGTTTTATTGTGGATCACCAATCTCATAACTGTAAGCAGCTATGACCATCCTCTGAAGTTTGTTGTAATTCCTTTAAGTGCCTAGCACTATTCCTAGCAGCAAATTGGGGATCTAATAGTCTTTTTTGTACATTTATCTATCTAGTACTTGTAGACTTTATAACCATCTAATTCTATACTCATGTATTTTATTTGGGAAGTATGTGGCT
This sequence comes from Talpa occidentalis, assembly GCF_014898055.3. Classification (NCBI taxonomy): domain Eukaryota; kingdom Metazoa; phylum Chordata; class Mammalia; order Eulipotyphla; family Talpidae; genus Talpa; species Talpa occidentalis. The sequence continues at coordinate 24,990,226 of NW_023601653.1, read as the reverse complement.
AAGTCAAGATTGTCAAGTCTAAAGGTTATGTGTGGCAATATATTTCACTTATTCAGGGAACATGTAGATAATAACGGTAGATGGTTTATCATAACAAGTGGAAGAAGAGTCAGATCTAATTAAAGACCTTGAGTGTTTCTCTAAATACAAAGAGGAAGCAGTGGTGTGTGGTGTGCAATCATGGAATAACATGGTTTCACTTTTAAAGCATCCTTAGCTAGAGAGTGGGGAGGAGTATAAAATTGGTGGAGAATGGGTGTTTTGGTAGTGGGAGCACTGCAAAGACCGGAATGGGGAGATGGAATCCTATACTTCCAAAAATACAAATGACAATTATAAATAAATAATAAATACCTCAATAAAAATAAAAACAATAGCAAATAAATAAATTAAAAATGAGGCTCTTACAGGACTGAAAACAGACCTATCAGAACAACTTTGCAGGGAGCACAGCTTAAAGATGTTGGAAACTTAAAATAAGGTGTTTCAGAAGAAATGATGTGAAATAATATGAAAAAGAGTAGATTTCAGAGTATTTTTTAATTAATTAATTAATTGATTTATTTTAAATATTTATTTATTTATTTATGCAAGATCTGGGGTACAGACTAGATGTGTGGGAGGGTGAGAGGATTCACCAGAGACAGAGCGGGGAACAGAACAGGCAGACTGGCAAAATACACTGTTGAGGGGAGCAGTGGGTGAGACAGGAGAGGTCTGCCATGCCATGTGGGATTCTCACTGGGGGGCCAGGATTGAACCTGAGCTGCAGAGGCTACAGATAGCTCCACAGTGCAACGCTCAACCGCTTGCACCACCAGGGAGGTCCCAGAGTACATTTTAAAGGTAGATCTCAAAACAATATTCCCGAGAAAAAGGGAAGAGTAAATGATGGTTCCTTGATTTGGGGGCTGAATAACAATTCCAAAAATTGAATGTTACTGTATTACATGAGTCATCTTATATTTTCACAATACTGTAAGAAGACTGCTTTATTACAACTACTACAATTGGCTGATAAATTGAGATGCAGATTACAATATAAAACTATCACCACAACAAATCTCGTACAAGGGCATACAACTGCTAACTAATAGAAAAGGAATAGAACCTCCCAGACACAGCATTGTTTTAAAATGGTAACAAGTAGGGGACCTCCCCAGCCTCCCTGGTGGCACAATGGGTTAAGATGCAGCACCATGAAGCTATCCACAGCTACTGAAGCAGGAGTTCAATCCCCAGCCAGGGAGCTGACCCACATGGTGCAGCAGACCTTTCCTGACTTGCCCGCTGCTCCCCTCAGCAGTGTATTTCGGTAAATCTGCCTGTTCTGTTCCCCTCTCTGTCTCTGGTGAATCCTCTCATCCCCCACACTCTGGCCTGTACCCCAGTTCTTGTATGCATAAATATATAAATCTTGAAAAAAATAAAATGGAAACAAGTAATTCATCAATTTACTATTTTCTATTGACTATGTAAAATATTTATGTTGTCTGATTTCCTGCCACATTAAAAAAAATCAATGACTAGGTTTTATCCATGAGGGACATTGCTATAGATTTATTGATATAATTGATTGATGAGAGATTAATTTTATCTGTTCCAAAACTTTCATATAATCAGTTAGAGACACTTCTGCCAAAGATGCATTAACTTTGGCAGTTTCGAAATTCCATTATTTAAAACAAACACAATATGAAAATTTTATTAAGGGAAGATTTTTGGTTCATCACTGAAAAAATTACCTGTAAAAGTTTACAGACTTTCAGGCCTATAAACAAATACAGTTGTATGTATTAATAATAGATACTGTATAGGTACTATTTTCTGGTCATTTTTCTAAGTACCCACTAAAATTATTTTTATTTTAAAACATGCAAACCAAAGAGAGAAAAGATAAGAACATTTTTCTATAGTCATTCAACCAGTAAGTGGCAAAGTTAGTGTCTAGTTAAAAGTCTGAAGATATTACTAATGTGTGGCTAGTATTTGAAGACACTAATCTGTTTTTAGAGTCCATACCCATAAGCAATGTACAACACTTATTTCTTGGTTTCTCAATGCCTTGTGAGAGTGAAAGTTAGCTTCTGTTATTATAGAATATATAGTTTTGTCACAATAACTTTAATAACATTTTAGCAATGGTGATTTAATAATGAATATGTCTAATGTTGACTTGAAATTCCTAAAGGCATCATGGGAATACTTCTTCTGACAATAGCGTTTCTTTGTAGCCTTCAGATTATTGGATTCACATTACTGTGTAGGGAAGGCTATCTTAGTGAGATACATGCTCCAGGAGTATGATGCATCATTTTGTTTTAAAACAAACAAATAATAAAGTAACAATGCAATAGTTTTTAAAGTTATTTGGTACTTTCATAGATATATCTGTATCTGACATTGTTTTTCTTTTTTTTTCTTAGTTTTTCCTACAGAGTTTATGAAAAATCTAATTCATTAAGTGTAGTTGAAGTTACCCTTGACATTTCCCTTGTTTGATTTTTTTTTTTTTATTCAGGTCTGAAAATTGTAGGGAACTTACATTGCTTGACTTTAATATTATATAACTCCAAGATTACATTTTTCTTAAGTATTCACACTCAGTTTTAAGATGGTGTGTATTTACTTCTTATCATAGAACTCATAAACATTGAAGTCAAAATATAATGCAAAATATGTCAAGAATATGAAAATAAATGGTCTGTGATCTCCCATGGTGATGAGCGAATGTTCACATATATTTTAACACATGCAAAATATCTTTAAATATCACAGCAGAATATTATACAATAAAATGAGTACATACTAATGTTTTAGGTTGATTGATAAAACTGGGATAAAGAAGTGGGTTATCTTTGAAAATCAAGATAGGCCATGTCAATCTTGGCGCAATGCTCTTTGGTGGAGGACTATGAATGTGGTTGTGGTCTCTAACTTACACCAGAAGGATGTGACCCTATATCTCTAGATCATGTACAATGTTGTAAGCAATTTTTACCACATAAAAATGTGAAATAAATAATATTTTCATTTGATATTTTTTCTCTTTTGAATTTTATTTCAACAGTCTATTTTTTAAAACTATGTAAAAAACAAAGAAATGCATAATATGATATTTTAACAATGACAATAATTATAATGTTATTAGCATTAATAAAAAAAAACACATTGAGTTCTAAAGAATGCAGCACAAGTCTAGGTTTATCTTGTTCAACTGTTCAACTTTCACAACTAACCAGTTGGGTAAGTGCTATTATTGTCTGTAGAGAGAAACTGAAAGTAATTTGGCCACAGTGCAGAAATTAAAATAGAGACTGGCCACAGTACCCAACTTCTTAAAAAACAATAAACAATAATCGAAAAAAAGCAATTTATTTTTCTTTTCTTTATTTTCTATTAATATTAAAATTAATAATTATATCTAATAGTTAACAAGTGCTGATAATGTGCTAAGCATATGATTATCACATTTAATCCTCTCTATTAGCAGAAAGGGGAACTATTTATTCCAATTTACAAATGAGGACAGGAGGGTAACAGAATTAGGAAGAAAATCCCTCAAGAGCCAGAAAATATTGTCAAAGCTTATACAAAAACTTAGGTGCTGCACCTCCCCCTGCAGTGACCCTCAACCCTGAGACGGCCTCATCGTCTACTGCTGTGCTGGTCCGCGGCACTTAGGTAACATAATCAATGACCTCATATTAAAACACTCTCATCTCCTACCTTTATTCACAAAAGTTATTTATGTTGACATTTTTATGAGTGTAATCATTGCCTTACAGTGCCTAGTACTTTATGACTATATATATGCAAATTATTTTAAATATTTTATTAAAAGTATTTAAATATTTTCCTTATAGATACATAATGTGTGGTTATTTTATGACTTAGTTATGACTGATGGAGTTGATATATCATAATTTTCTTAATTTTTTTTGTAGGGCCTCCCTGGTTGTGCAAGGGGTTAAGACGCAACGTAGGAAGCTATCCGCAGCCACTGCAGCATGAGTTCGATCCCTGGCAGGAAGCAACCCACATGGCACAGCAGACCTCTCCTGTCTTGCCTGCTGCTCCCCGCAGCAGTGTATTTCAGTCAGTCTACTTCTGCTCCCCACTCTATCTCTGGTGAATCCTCTCACTCCCCGCACCTCTGGCCTATACCCCAGTTCTTGTATGCATAAATAAATCTTTAAAAAATTTTTGTAGACTTTGAGCAGATGACATAAAGATGATATGAAGAATGTCCTTTGTCACTTGAAAATATTTATTTATCTTATTAATATGTCCCCAAATATTTGGGAATATGATTTTTCTACTTCATGTATTTTCATAGCTCTTCACTTCACCAATAAATTGCATTCTTTTCATTGACTACTGCCAAAGTCTAAACAAATTGCCAGCCAATTTTGTCACAATGTCTACTTATAATCATCTTAGTTTACTCTCAGAAAGATGTTTAGCAATAGGCATAAACCTATATTTGTGCAAATATTTTATACTTTGTGTTTACACATGTAGTTTAAATAGAATCAAGCAATCTAGGTGAAATGGTGGAAGTGAAATAAGCATCTTAGAATACTTTGTTTTGTCTTAATTAAAGGTAGTGATATTATATTCTACTTTAATAACCAATGATAGTAAAGTCAGTTGAGTATTTTCTTATTCTTTCTAGGAAATGTTGGCGATCTGAAGGACAATTTGTAACATTTGAAACTAACAATCAAAAACTTAAGAGACTGGAAAAGGCTAAATAACCTATCATCATTCATGAAGGATAAAAATCTAATAAAAATGCATGGAAACCAATGATTATTCATTGAGTCTGGATTTGGAGCTCTTTACTTTCAATTATGTTTTTTACCTGTTCAGTTTAGCTCAAGAACAGTGAAAAGGGGTACAATTAGTTTTCGTCTGCATTGACTTACGATGTCTGATCTTTTCTGTGATATGGTGCTGATTAAGAAAGGGTTTGAACCATTTGGAATGCATTACTAAGTGATGTTATGAAATAACTTATTTAAAAGTTTTAGGGACATGGCAGAAAACTATTTTTCAGTGGCTATCAGGCAACACAATGAACAAAATCAAAGTTCTAAACCCTCTGAAACTGTCCACAGAACTTTGTGCTTGGGGCAAGAGGTCTTAGTGCCTTATTCTGAAAATAGAGTGCACAGTTTTCATCAGCTTCCCAAAAGATAAGAAAACCTCCCAAAAACCAAAAGTCAATAAGGACAAATTAGTCCCATTTCTGTAATTGTACAATGACACTTATATGTTGAGTTAACAACAACAACAACAAAAGTAAACTGGTAAATAGGAAGAATCAGCTACATGGAACTTTTCAAAAAATGAATAAAGATATGCTTCTTTAGAACGATGTGGCCGATTTTTGTAATTTTGAGAGAAATTTTGTTTATCCACTTACTGAAAAGGAAACACAGAAGTGTATACTTGCCATCAACACCTCCTTTATTATATTTTTAAATCCTTACAAAAAGCTGTTAATTTTCACTGGCAACTGATGGTAACATTGAGACACTCTTTGACAAAGATAATTCACTAACAAACTAACGATAGGCTTTATTTTCCTTTTGCATTCTTTAGAAATGTGCTATCATGCAGAAACCATTTTCTGCTTAATAACAGGAAGGAAAAGGATCACTTAAGGAATATATTTTATTAAAGGTGATTTATTTCACATTATTTACATTGACCTAAAGAGCAAAGTTTTATGAACCTCCTGGAAATAAAATACTACACAGCGAAGCCTTAGTAGTTGAAATCCACACTGAGAGATTTTGTCTATGTCAATCATGTTTATAAGAGTGGAAGAAAATACTATTACTCTCCTTTTAAATTTTTCCATGCTTCCAAGTTAAATGTATTTAACTTAATCTCTCTCATATATAACTCTATTAGCTTGATTTACCTTGCAATAGAACCTTTCAAATACTAATTTAGTGTTCTCTCAAGAATACAGTAGTATTTTAACATAATCATATCCTAGGGTCTGAGACAAGAACACTGAAAAGTAGAGGCAACAGGCCCATAAAGTTTATTTTCCACATCATTGATTTACCTCATCCCTGAAATGCAAGCAAGACCTTGGAATTCAATAATCCATTTCCTGTACTTCTTCACATCTGATATATTGCATCTGTGGTATTGACTACCTTGTGATTTCTTTAATTAACTTTATAGACATTGCAGCATGCAGAAGGTTTCTATTTGGATTTACTAACTTCATTAGAATTGCTTTAATGTCTAAAGTAAGTATGCTAATGAAGTTTGATGAAATAAAGTCCCATACTCCACTGAATGTAATGTGTCCTTAAATACTGCTTTAGGAGTTATTTACGAGAGCCTCAAATATGCTTACCAGGAAACAAAAAATACACAAATAGCAAGAAAACCTTTACAATAGAACTACTTGCAAAAAAAATAATAAAACATGCCAATTAATCCAACAAAATTTCCCTTTAGGTTAATTTTATTTACAACACTATATAACATCTCCAGGATACTTAACATATCAAAAAAAAAAAATCCAAATACCTAGTAAAGATAGCAAACTGGTACTCAGTCTCAAAACACTGCATGAATTACAAGAAGTGATACCAAAATCCATAAATGAATTACAAACTGATAGAAGAGCTCAAGAGATAGTGGGAAACCATCTGTACACATAATTTTGAAATATTATTTTGATCATGTTGTAGAATGACTTATTCAAGGCATTTGTCATCTGTCCATACCTTTTGACTATATTGAGTGCAATATGCCTGCTCTCTGAATCCACTTTCTATTACTTTTCCTCCATATTATGTTCCATTAGTTACCATTATCACCCTAATACTCAATTAGGCCAATTTAATTCCCAGGTTAGAGCCATTCCTAGTACTGTAACCCCTGCCTAGAATGTATCCCTCCTCCATCTCATCTCAGGCACCAGTTCTTACATGGCTCACTGGCCACTTTTCAACCTTAATGCCCTGATTCACATATCTCTAACCAAGATGAGCTGAACACCCTGTCTCAATTAAATTACTCTTTTGATCTACCCTGTATTATTTTCTTTTAAACATATTACACTTGTAGATTATTATACATTACCCTATTGCTTCATATCACTTCACTAATCAAAATTATAGTATATTCTTTTATATTTTTTCATTCATTTGTTTATTGACTGATCTTCCCATATTAAATATAAAATCCATGACAACACATTCATGTCTATCGTCTTTGTTTCTAATCTCAAAGCTTAAAGCAGTGCTTGGCATGTAGCAGACATTCCACAGTGTTAATGATTCTCACTTAGATAAGGTAGTATTGCTCTTATTAAATATTCCTGATAAATTCCTTTCACTACCCCAATTACAAAGCAATAGTGATAGTAAATGTTTCTTCAAAATTTAAACAGATGGCAATATTGGAAATATGTTCAATAAAGAACACAATAAACAATCCAATTATGTAGGAAAAAAATCAATGCCACATAATTCCTTACCATAAAAGAAAACATAGCTCACTTAGGACCCTTTACTTATATGCTTTCTAGAGCTTAAAGAAAAAGTTTAATTAGCTAGTTTGGTTTAATTACAATAATTTAAATAATTTAAGATATAAGAAAAAATATTAAAATAATAGTATCAACTTCTTGATAGTCATAACATTAAAATGATACAATTATTAAAGAATAATACTTAAAAACAAGTTTAACTCATTCAAGAAAATGATGTACATTTAAAATATGCCAAATATACAAAAAATTATTTTGTTGCTGTGGTAATGATATTGAGGACATTTTATGGAAACTGATTTGTGGCCAAAAAAAGAGACTGAAAAATGTCTGGCTATATAGATAACCTTTAGAACCCTAATTTCTATGCTCTTTACAATACTAATTTGGTGAGATATTAATGATTCACCATCAAATAAGTTTATGAAAAATAGATTAGGTAACTTTAAACACATTTGGTAGCTATATTATTATGTATTGCAAATTATTATGTCTCCAAGGAGGAAACACAGTGTACAGTACTTCTGTAATTTAATTTATAGTGAAATATTGCTTATCATTAATGTTAATAAGAATAATTAAATAATGACTGCTTTCTCATAACTTTGTATATATAATGTACTGCATTTTATTAGCATTCTAAATTAGTAAAGTTTTCCTGAACTCTCTTATACTTTCTAGTAAAAAATCTTATCTCACTTACAAAGGACTCCTTCCTTTCCTCTGCAGAGTATCTTGCAAAGATTTTCGGATCTCTGAAAGACTGAGGGAGGGTGCAGACTTTACCCTTAGGGATCACTATCTTTCTTAATTGTTGCATCTATCTGATCACAAAAAACAAAAACAAAAACAAAAAACACTGACATATAAACATATAAGCATTTTCCATGAAGTTAATGATGCTCAGGGTCCCATAATTGCATGCACCCTTAAGGATCTTGGGATAGGGACTAGAAATTTGCTTGCCTTTAAAAACTTTTGTAAAATTTTTAAATGTATTTTTGGTAGAATCTTATCATTATATGCTTTCCATGTATTACATGGTGGATGGTTTAGAGTAACAAAATTGATTTAGGAGCATGATTAAATTAAGTAGAACTTATTTTTGCACTTTGCAGTCACATTTGTACTGTTTCTTAGACTTGGTATAAGAATGCCACTGGCCACTGGGTTGAGTCATCTTGCATCATTGTAACATGGATGTGCCAATGGTCAAGAGGAGTCTTCCTGTGCACTGGAGGAAAAGTTTCTATCCCAATTCATTAGGTTATTGACTATTTTGATATTTTGCAATAGTTTATATTTTCTTTTGGAATTTGGCTCTTATGTGGAATGTTTTAAATACAGAATGAGTTAGTTTTTATCATTTAAGTGCAACAAGATGCTGCTTAGAAGTCACTGATTTTGTGTCAATTTTTTATAGTAGTCCTAGAGTAATTTGTAATGAAGCTATTTTGGATCACATGGTAACAAAATAGTTAACTAAAATGAATTTACTTCAAATTGAAGTAAAATATAGTCACAAATTATTTGATAATCCAATTAATACTAAGGAGTGAATCATAGGAACATTTAAAAAATGCAATTCTTTTTTAATAGGAAATACTGATATTTGTAAAATTTACAAAATGCTCCTATGACACAAACACCTATGAAAAACAGGTTAATGAATATTATAAATTTAAAGACTTAGAACTACCAATTGCCAAAATACTTGCTATACAGGAAATTCTTACATCTTGATAGAAAATAAAAAATATATAAATGATATTACCAATCAAATATTAAAGAACTTTTTAAAAATACCAATGGAAAAATTTTTGATAAATATTCCTGGAGACAGATTAACTTTCCTTTTTCTTCTTTACATATAAAATCATATTACAAAATAGTTGTCTTATCTGGAGAATAGACACATATCAGAAAATACATAAACAAAAATCAAGATAAAAATTGTGTTACAGAGATATACCAGAGTAGCTAATAAAATGTTAATTTACTATTCTGAATATTTATCTTGGTACATTTCAGCTTTTTAAAAATTTATAATTTGCTGGAATATATTTTTATTATTTAAATACATGTATACTAAGGATTATATTAATAATTTTCCATTTTTTCCCTGAAGAGCACCCCCCACTTATAATTTATAAAAGCTTCACAACCTACAAAATCCCCTTAGTCAAAGACATCCTTAAGTTGGTGATGCTTTTTGTATCAGAAATCAGAAATAATCAGTTTATGATTTACTGAGTCCTAGTCTCTGCCACTAAAGCAAAACTTCAAAGGTTCTTGCCCCTTTCTACTGGCTGAGTACCTCTATTTTTCATGATCCAGAATCCTTGGCTAGTAGGAAGCAGTCCCAGCTGACACAATTCAACCTTTTGCTTCCCTGATCATAGTCTTGAAACAACAAAACCATGTAAACTTTCCACTGGAACAAAAGGAACCCTATTCTGTTCTCATTCAAGGCTCAACTCTCTTTCCTGCCAAGAAAAAAAGTAATATTGACATCTCCTTCCTTCTGTGGTATCTGATATTGTCGAGGAAAATTACACCTTGCTAAAATCTTTAAAAAAAGGTATGCTGCAAAAAAAGGTATTGAATTAATCAAACTTACCAGCTATCTATTTTTAACATCAGAACATTTTCCTTGACCACCTCTCTATTTCTACATCCCATTTCCTATGACCTTAGTCACCTTTAATTTGAATTCCTAACTGAATGAAATAATCATTTTGATAGTAATAGTAATGATAGCTTTTATCTTGAATTGATGACATTTGGATTTAGTAAGATTTTCAATTGATATACTTTTTTTTTTGCTTCTGTGAAAAACTAAGATAAAATTCCATATTTGCCTTGACAGCAATTAAAATTAACTGCAGTCCGTGGTATTCATCTACATACATTTGCCTCTAGGCCTTCACCAGCTGTTACAAGTTCTGCTTCATGGTTCATGCTTGACATTGTTGTTGGCATGTAGCTCTCCTTTTATTGTCACAAAGGCATTGCTCCTCCTGTCACTGCCAATCTTCCACTGCGGCCCTCATGTCATTCCTGAGCCTGCTTTCACAGAGGTAACTGCAGCACCTTCCATGAACGAGACTCTGCTGCACTTATTGTCTTACAGCTCCCTATGACAGGAAACTCATCTCATCTCTTGGACAGGGGCTAGTGAAGTGTCACTACATAACCTGCAGTAGAAAGTATTCTTTTCTGTGCTCTTGTTATCATTAGTAGATCATGGATCTCTGTTTTGACCTCAGATAAGTTTTTACACACTTTATCCACTGCCATTACCAAATAGTGTAGGCGTGGTTTTGGTCCAGCCTTTTCATTTACTGAGGAGGTTCAAATCCTAACCTATATCTTTCCATGTATTATTTTTTTTTCTTACAGGAAGCTAATCTGCTATAATGGGCTACATAGAAATTACGACGGCCCAAATATACATGCCAGTGGACATAGAGAATAGTATCTTTACTTGGGATCAGAAAAGTAAAATGTGTTTCTTTGTAATAGAATCTGTGATTTGTAATATTTATATCTCTACAAAGCACATCATTTTGTCATATAAATAATAACAAATTATATATATATATATATACACACTAGTCAATTAGTGTCAGTATTCAACACTGCATGAGTGTTTACATGTACATACATTTATGTACACATACATGAAAAAGTAGAATATCCCACAAGACTGTCTCAGTGATATTCCTCACTTCATTTAAATCCCTCACCAATAAACAATTAAAATTTTATACCTCATATACATGAAAAAAATGATGTATTGAAACATTTTATAGTTGATTTCGCCAATCGCTGTGAGATAATTTGCATCAAAATTACATGATAAGGTTTAAAATGGTTGAAAGAAGTCATTTTTATAAAAATAAATTTGAGAGATTAGTTTTATAATTAATAATAATAACATTCTTTTTATGTTTTTACAAATTAGAGACATACTATTTGAAGAAAGTTAGGGACATATGGAAGTACAAAGAATATCTAGTCAATATCTTAAATTCCACTTCACAGTAATAACTGTTGCTAATTTCCTCTTCATGTTGATCTGTATCTATATCCACAAATATGCACACAACTGGAATCTTATTGTAACTACTTATTTACATACTTACAATAACCATTTATTCCCATATAAATATTGTGAACTTTCCCCCAGTTTATGAAAATATTGTCATATATTTTAAGCAATAATGCTATGAATTATTTAATTTATAATGGAAGAAGTTTAGATGGCCAAACTCAGGACATCATTTGGATGTCCAAAGGAAGAGGGAACTAACCAAAGACATAGCTCATCAAAATGAAACATCAATGAGGTATACTTACCAATTTCATTTTTCTTAAAAGTCTAATTGTTTAATCAACAAACCTAGAACTGGAGATTCTAGTCCTGAAATTTCAGGCCACATAGATTATTTGGAACATAATTCCATGAGAGCAAATCTTGCACAGTGTGTGCCAAATATTTTTAGTAATTTATATATTTGAAGGAAAAATAACCTACCAGGTAATTGATCACTATGTGATTAAGCAAATGATCAAGCAAAATTTCATAGGTATTTATTAAGGAAAGTTGTGAGCGTGGTACCAATGTATTTAATTATAATGCCAGATATGTAAAGGATTTTAGAATTCACATGACAAACCAACACCACTAGGAATAATGACAGTAGTCATATTAACAATAAACATTTTAGTAATTTCTATGTCAAAAAGCAAATAAGTTGGGCCTCCCTGGTGGCACAAAAGGTTAAGACGCAAGTTATGAAGCTATATGCAGTCACTGCAGCACAAGTTCGATCCCTGGCCAGGAAGCAACCCAAATGGCGCAGCAGACCTCTGCTGACTCGCCCTCTGCTCCCCTCTGCAGTGTATTTCAGTCAGTCTACCTATTCTGTTCCCCACTCTGTCTCTGGTGAATCCTCTCACACTCTGCACCTCTGGCCAGTACCCCAGTTCTTTTATGCATAAATAAATAAATCTTTAAAAAATAGCAAATAAGTCTAAGTCTAGCTTTAATAAGGAGAGCCTTTCATTCAAAAGGTTTATTGCAAAGCAGGAAAGAGACTACTGCAATAGGGAGAATGTTCTTATCATGTCTCCAACCAACTCAAGAATTAGATAAAAAAGGCTTTTCCTTTGTAGAGGAAAGGATGAAACACTAGGACAGATTAGAGAATATTTCACTTTAAAGTGAAATATTTTAATAAGGGGCTTCATGCTAGTCAATTTGAGGGTGGATTAAAGTTCAGGAAGGAGAAGAACTTATTTTGAAATTTGATTAAAAAGCATTATGTTCTAATTGATCAGTGGAGATAAGCAATTCAAATAATCATTTAAGAGACAAAAAATGGGAAGTCTAAAAAGCTGTATTTGTCCTTGTCATAAGTTAAAGAGGGTGACATCTAATATAAGTCCTATGGGGAAGAACAGTTATTTGCAGGAAGTTTTTCTCCAAAACATAAAGGATGGAGAGATTCTTTTAACCTTCCCACTTTTGCAGAATCACGGGGTTCAGGTGAAATTCAACACTGCTGTTCGATTTAAAAAAAAATACTGACATCAATGCTATATATAATGATATTTAAAGGTATACTCACATACAAAGTAAATAAATAATGTGAATGTTGATCTTGCTATCAAAACTATACTAAGGTCACTATGCCCCTAATTCATAGTTGAGTGACAGGGAGATTTCTAGATTTAGCTTCTCACTGACTTCTGTCATATGGCAGAATATACAGTTGGTTACATTCATGTCCAGTAATATTTATGATACGTTTCTAGCTGTGTGCTTCAGCCCCTTATATTAATTTTACAGCTATATTTCATAGTTTTGATGATGAGTTAGAGACATGATTTCACTTATTTTTTCAATAAATTTTCCTAGAGAAGTTTAATCACATCAAAACTGAACAGAAGATAGAGATTTCTTATATGCCTCCTATCTTCCTCCCCACACACACACTTAGTCTCTCACATTATTAATATTCCACACCTGAGTTACACCCTTATTACAATTAATAGACTTACAGTGGTACATATTATCACTCAAAGTTTATAGTTTGGCTTAGAATTCACTGTCTAATGACATATACCCATCATTACAGTACCCTACACTTAAAAAGTAGCTCCATTTACCAAGCTCCCCACATCCTCCAACCCCAGGCAGCCACAGATTTTTTATAAAGATTTATTTATTTATGCATATAATAACTGGGGTATAGACCAGAGGTGCAGGGTGGGGGGTGAGAGGATTCACCAGAGTCAGAGTGGGGAACAGAACAGGCAGAGAGACTGAAATACACTGCTGAGGGGAGTAGCGGGCAAGTCAGGAGAGTTCTGCTGCCCCATGTGGGTAGCTCCCTGGCCGGGGATCGAACTGGTGCTGCAGTGGCTACGGATAGCTTCATAGGTTACGCTTTAACCCCTTGCACCACCAGGGAGGCCCCAATCACACATATTTTTTACTGTCTCCATTGTTTCATATTTTACAGAATGTCAGATAGTTTGAATCATCTAGTATGCATTTTTTCAGACTGACTTTTTCACTTAGTAATATACATTTAAGTTTCCTCCATGTTTTTTTATTTCTTTTTAACATTAAATAGTAAGCATTGTTGGAATGTACTATGTACCTATTGACAGACATCTTCACTGTTTTCAAGTTTTAAAATTATAAATAAATTTGTTATAAATATCTATGTGCAGGTTTTCATGTGAACACATTTTCATCTCATTTGGGTAAACACCATGAAGGCTAACTTTTAGTTTGGTTAGAGTATGTTTACTTTCATAAAAAAAAAAAAAACAAACTATTAAACTATTCTCCAAAGTGGCTGTACTTTTTGCATTCCCATGAGCAAAGTATGAGAATTCTCTTTGCTCACAACCTCACTGTATATAGTGTTTCAATATTCCTGAATTCTGGGCATTCTAAGAAATGTGCAGTGGTGTATCTGGTCGAATTCAGCAATTTGTCAATTATATTCAGGTTTTCCTATCCCAACACTGATTCCTGCAGTGGTTGCTGCTTGTATATTTCTGCTCAGATCAGTTGTGATTCTATGTATTTACTTATGGATCTCCAATTTGGGGGCTATGGTTTTTCCCACAACATCGCTTCTCTTATGGATCTAAGGAGAGTTAGTCGAGTTTTACTTGTTGGTAGCGTGGGGTGGTGACTTCCAAACTTTTCAGTTGTCAGACCCTGGTCTTACTTTTAAATGTTGTGTTACTATATCCTTTAATACATGTGTTTCTTTTTCTGTTTTTACTCTCTTACATTCTCGTCTCCATCAACTGATAGAGTTTTCCAGTAGCACTTCATTTTTCACATAAGTCCTGGCTTGGTTTGTAGTTTGCCAACTGTGATGCAATCTCAGGATATTCATTAAACAAAGATTTTAAAATGTGAAAATGTACTATATTTATGATTTCATTCAAGAAAACCAGGCTACTTTTTTTTTTTTTTACCTTTCCTCCACTGAGAATTCGTATTTTTTCCATAGTTGTTTATAACCAGAAAATAACAGAGATAAGAGAATAAAAAGCACAATATTTTAATGACTTTAACAGACAAGTTTCCTATTCCCTATTTGTAACTAAAACTCTAGGTAAATATAGATTCTGAAAATTCTAAGAACATATTACGTGGTACATTAAAAGGCATTCAGGACTCCTTCAGAATTGTAAAAGTTGAACAGTTTGTCTAGGCATAGATTACAGATTTAGCTTGTCAGAAAAATAATATAATTGAAAAATGCTAAAAAAATCAAATTGTCTCATTTTGCTTTAGGGGATTATATTAGTCAGGGTTCTCTAGAGAAATAGAATCAATAAGATACATAGATTTATTATAGGAAATGGTTCATGTGGTTATGAGGCTGACAATCTGCCATCTAGATACTGGAGAAGCAGGAAATTTGGTGGTATATTCCAGCCTGAATGCAAAGACCTGAGAACCAGGACGTCAATATCCAGGAGCAAGCCCTAGGGTCTCTAGGTCCTAGAGCTAGAAGCTCCAACATCATGAAAAGATGGGTAGTTCAACTTAAGGAGAGAGAAAGAGAAATTTCCTTTCCTTTGTCATTTTCTTTTATTTCAACCCTCAGAGGCATGGATAACATTGCCCACACTGAGTGCAAACTTCTTCACTCAATCTACCGAATCAAATGCTAATTTCCTTCAGAAACATCCTCAGACACACTCAAAAATGTTGTTTTACCAGTGATCTGGGTATCCTTAGTCCATTAAAGTTAATGCATATTTAGCCATCACAAGGATTAAGATCAACACTTAAAAGAACTTATGGAATGTCTAATTTACCCCCTCACTTTACCCAGGGCAGATTATTTCTGGTATTGTTTTGAGGAATTCTGTGGGGGAAATTTAAGAAGCGACAGCTACTAGTTAGAGGGAGCACATTTTCATTAATAATATTCCTTAATCTAAACCTGAATATGAGAAAGTAACAAGGAAAATTAATTTCAAGAAAGATGAAAACAAATTATTTGAGAAAACAGTTCTCATTGGAGGAGAAATAATTTAGGAAATAAACTAGCATTTTGAAAGTATTATGCCTAATATTGTTAATGAGATACAAGAAGATAAAATAAAAATATTCAGCTATGACCAAGAAACAATTAAATTATGTCTTTAAAATTAATCAAAAATTCTTCAACATTTCAAGACAAATCTAGCAATAGGATGCATATCCAGGGCATGCCTTAATTTGGATTTGAAGGAATAAGTTGGGGAAGGGTATTTAAAGTGAAATTAAAAACGTTAAATAGGAAATAGCCCAATGAAAGAATGCCCCATATTTAAGGAAAATAATGGTAAAAAAGAAAAGTTATTGGCCTATCTGCAAAATCATTAAAAATCCAGTTTGTTAGTGAGAGAAATATTGCCAAAGAATTTTAAAGAAGATTTTATGGTACTGCAGTTCATATTTAGGTAGCTATTTTTTAGTCAATTTTAAAAAAAGGTAGTAATTTGGGCCTCCGCATAGCGGTTGAGCGCTAGGTTGCGAAGCTGCCCGCAGCCTCTGCAGCGCCAGTTCAATCCCCGGCTGCTCCCTGGCCACCGGAGGAGGGTCCCACATGGCGCGCAGACCTCTCCTGCTGCCCGCTGCTCCCCTCAGCAGTGTACTTTGGTCCTTCTGCCTGCTCTGCTCCCCGCTCTGGCTCTGGTGAATTCTCTCACCCTCCTGCGCTTCTGACTGTACCCCGTGCTTGTATAAATAATAAATAAATAAATCTTTAAAAAAAAAGATTAAAAAAAAAAGGTAGTAATTTGATAATTTGACCTAAAGTGTAGACAGCAGATATCAAGATGAACTTTAGCTGTAGTTTAGAAAGGTTTGATAGGAATCTTTTATAGTTTGGTTATGGAGGAAAAGTGTCAATAAAACAATTAAGAGTTCAGGAAGATAATATTATTTAGAGAAATTTGGTATATTACAGAGATGACAATTAGATATATAGGCAATTATATATTAACTTTTCAATAATTTGGAACAATTGACTCATTTCTAAAAATACAGTATATAACTCTGACAATATTCATGAATCTCAAATGGATTAAAGGCTTAACATTAAAATCTATGGAAAAATAGAAGAATAATTTTACGAGTTTGGATAGGAGAAACTTTCCCCATTGTGACACAAATCTAGAAGCCATATAGGAAAAATTTGGCAGAATTGACTATGTTCAAACTAAAAACATCTTTATAGTAATAAACACCCTAATAAAAGTTGAAAGAAAAACTATACACTAGAAAGATATCATAACATATATAGTAGACATACTCTATTTTCATAATACATGAGCTGAACTAATCAATTAAGTGAAAATAAAAAATGATAGACAAAAAGACAAATAATGGTTATTACTTTAGGTGTTGTGCTAAATATGTCATTAACATAATTTTTCCTTACAAAATCATCTATGATATAGGTGCAGCAGACCTCTCCTGACTCACCCACTGCTCCCCTCAGCAGTATATTTCAGTTGATCTGCCTGTTCTGTTCCCCCATGTCTCTGGTGAATTCTCTCATCCCCCATACCTCTTGTCTGTACCCCAGTTCTTGTATATATAAATAAATAAATCTTTAAAAAATTTATAATGTAGGAACCACTTTGAATTCTCTTTCTACAAATGGGAAAACTGAGGCTCTGTATGTTTAAGCATCTGTTTGTGACTTAAAAATAAGATTTTCTGGATTTTGTACTTGTACATAAATTCTGAAATTAAAGCATTTAATCTAATGCTTTAACTATGCATCGCTCTTCTCTGCTACACTGTATCATATTATGTCATATTACAACATCCTATCCTATCTTATTCTATCCATCTTATCATATATCACATCCATCTTCACTGTGCTAAACATATCATAGTATATACTGCTTCATACCAATTAGCTTCAATATAGTGAGAAGCAAAAGATACTTCATTTTAGAACATGTACATTTATGATATCTCCCCTCCTTGGTAGGAAATAGTACATTTTCTATTTTTTTTTAAAGATTTGTTTATTTATGCATATAAGAACTGGGGTATAGGCCAGAGGTGTGGAGGGTGAAAGGATTCACCAGAGACAGAGTGGGGAACAGAACAGGCAGATTGACTGAAATACACTGCTGAGGGGAGCAGCAGGCGAGTCAGGAGAGGTCTGCTCTGCCATGTGTGTAGCTTCTTGGCAGGCCAGGAATCGAACTTGTGCTGCAGAGGCTGTAGATAGCTTTGTAGGTTGTGTCTTAACCCCTTGTGCCACCAGGCCCACATTTTTACTTTTACTGTATGTTTTCTGTGTCAGTGCACATGGGTACATGTGTCCACAAAAACACAAATATTGCAAATATCTGTGAACAGTAACTGTGAACAGTAATAACTGTGAACATTACTTAAATATTTAAAGAAAAATAGTTTATTATGAATTGTGGTGAGCAGCATTTATGATTGTGTAGTTCCACAAATTTACTATCATATATCAGGACAGTAAATGACAGCCATAGTCTGAAAGCAGCCAGTCCAAAAAAAGAATTATTTTATATTGAGATCTTATATTTACTTGATTACTATAAATGCTAATAAACTCAATTATAAACACAATGTTTTCTTGATATGACAAATTCCACTCTAAAATTTTATTAATTTGCTGGTTTAAAAATGATTCTGAAATCTTCATTTACACCCACAGTGCTGCAAAACCATCTAAACATTACTACTTTATGATTGGGTTAAAGAGCATAGTTTTTATTAACTGAATGACTGTACTCTCGAGTTTTTCACTGTACTATTGAAATATTAAATATGTTAACATACATTTTACAGAAATATTTTCTTACATAGAAATATTTTCTAGTGGAAAGCCACAAAACTAAACCCTTCAGGTTCAGCAAAAATAGAAATTAACATGGAGCTTAACAGTATTGCTCTTACATTTCCTTCTCATAAAGGGAGAATCTAGCTGGGTGAATTGCCTGTCAAGTGCTATAAGAATGATTGCCTCACTAGGTAATTTATTAGCTTCTTATCAGCACAATCTATTACTGCTCCAGCCAAATTGTTTGATTTGGCAGAAGCAATAGATGCAAAGCCTGGCACTTATGAATTTGTTAGAGATGCACATTTGTTGTTTTTTTTTTTTTTTTTAATTTGTGAGAAATGTGCTCAGAGTGATAGCTCCAGACTGGTCTGAAAGAATAGGATAGCTTTTCATGACCATTTCCTAAGCTTCCATATTTGGAGTTAAATAAGCATCCTTAAAGATATTTGTCTGAGGTTATCACCAATTATTTCATATTTATAATAAAAAGATCAGCCTTTTTTTATGAAGTAGAATCCTTCATGTTTTATAGTCAACACACTGCAATTTGAATATAAATAAACTTCTTACAAAAGCTAAAATAGGGGCCTCCCGTGTGGCGAAAGGGGTTAAGCACTGTGCTATGAAGCAATCCACAACCTCTGCAGCACGATTTTGATCCCCGGCCGGCCAGGGAGCTACCCACATGGTGCAGCAGACCTCTCCTGACTCGCCCGCTGCTCTCCTCAGCAGAGTATTTCAGTCAGTCTACCTTTTCTGCTCCCCATTCTGTCCCCAGTGAATCCACTTAACCTCCCCCACCCCCACCTCTAGTCTATACCCTAGTTCTTGTATGCATAAATAAATAACAATCTTTTAAAAAGAAAAAATGTTATGTGAAACAACTAATAGGATGTCAAAGATTACTGTATCATCTAAAATTACACTACTGGGAGAATTTTTAACAAGCATTAAAGAGTTACTACTTGTGGCTTTAAAATATCGAGTACATTAAAGGTTAATGGTGTTTTAGTCAATAAATAGTGTAACATAAAAAATGGCTTTAGTGTAGTCACCTCATTTTTTTAGCACAATGGCAATATGTCTATTTTTGTGTTAGCATTCTTTTGTTACCTGTGAGAGTATTTGTACCCTTATGGACGTATTTGTATGTATACATGCATGCTTGTGGGTTCAGACCTCACTAATGACTCCCATGACTTTTTCTTATAGTCATGCAATCCTTAGAAAATGGAATGGTGAGCACTGTAGAGTCTTTGGTGACTTTTAGGAAGAAAAATTCACAGAATTTCCTTTGGTCCAATCACTGGGAGAAATACAAGCTTTTAATGAAAACAACAACAACAACAACAAAATAAAAAACAGCCAAGAAACTACCTAAATAATTGTGAACTTAAGTAGTTTTGAACTCCAGCAAAATCACACTTATATGGTAAGAGATCACTAAAATAAAGGGAAAATCAACTAAATGAACCTAAACTTCATAATCATATAGGAAGGAATTTTTTATTTTGATCAGCTAATTGAAAACAATGAATCAACATTTTGATAGAATTCATTTGTAGTGATTTTAAAGTAATATCTATTTATTTTAATATGTGATGTTGCAAATTTTGTTTTGCTCTTTGCTTGATAAGATGCTAAGAGTAATAGTGGAATAAATATGTTAATTTGCATGCTGTTAAAGTTTTGAGGTATGAAACTTTAGTTCTTTGTTTTAGTTTTCAAAGCATTTCCTCCTGTGTATTTGCTGAACTAGCATAAGGCAGTAAGTAAAATAACAAGGACATTTAGTACTATATTTACAAAGTAAGCAACTAATTTTGCGAAGAATACACGTGTAAAGATAAAACTCTGGGCAAAGAATAAAGACATAACGAGGAAACTGTAGAATTTCATTGACATAAATATTTCAATAATTAATTAAATTAACACTCATGCAAATGGAGTGATTTTTATAAATGAATATTTGATAATCTATAAAATCCATAAACTAAATATCAAAAAAACTATACACTTAATAATGCAGAAATGCAATAGTTAACTTTTGAATATTCTTCAGAATTAGTCTCTAAACAAATTAGAATTTAGTTGCTCAAAGAATTGAATTTTAATTCAAAATCATGCAATATTCATGGAACAAAGGTTGATTGTCTCTACTCCATAATCTGCATGAACAAGTAAAAATCTGTTATCTATTTAAGTAATGAAGCTTATTCTGATATTTATTTTTCTTCTTTATCCAATTATTTCTAATTCTGTTAAATTATTTTGTAACTGACATTAAGTCAGGTTTTTTTTTTGTATAATGAATAACATATTTAACTCTGCTATATGTGTGTATATAGTTTATTTCAACAATGTAACAGTAGGAATTAGAAATTTACTTTTTAGTTTCCCTTTTTCTTCTTTTAATGTTGGAGAAAGCAATTTTAATAACAGTGCTAGTAGATCAACTTAAGTAATAAGTGAAACATGAAATTTAACCCACATCAACAGTCTTTTCTGAGGAAATAACTCCAGATGATCTTATTTTTAATGATTTAAGTTTTTAGACATTGATTGCATCACTAGTAAATGAATAGTATATAGCTATCCAAAGGTAGTTTAATAATTTAGTTTCAAATATTTTATTTTTTTTAAAGATTTATTTATTTATACAAGAACTGGGGTACAGGCCAGATGCGCGGGAGGGTGACAGGATTCACCAGAGACAGAGTGGGGAACAGAACAGGCAGACTGACAAAATACACTGCTGAGGGGAGCAGCGGGCAAGTCAGGAGAGGTCTGCTGCACCATGTGGGATTCTTGCCGGCCGGCTGGGTTTGAACCTACACTGCAGAGGAGGCAGACAGCTTCATAGTGCAGTGCTCAACTGCTGTGCCACCAGGGAGGCCCTCAAATGTTTTAATAAATATCCCTTACTTATGCCTCTATATTATTTAGCTGATGAGAGTGTTTATTTTCTTGTAACGTAGTGAGATGTGCTTCATATTATCAGTTAGACCTAGAGAGAAAAATAAGTTATTTAAATATCCTGGGAGAAGTCCTTCATATTGATGTAACCATAAGATAATCATCAAATAATGATATTAATTATTTCTGATACCCCCAATGTAGATAGATAAAAGAAGTGAAATTCAAAGAAAAAGAAAATGAACATGAAGCGTTTTTAAGAACAAAGTACTTTGAAATATTTCAGTGACTACAGCTCACACTAAAGGGTATTTTTCATTTAATTTTTCATGTCATGCTGAACTTTTTGGAAGAATTTGAGGCAAATTGCATTCAAAAGTAAATGTTAAAGAGAAAATAATAAATTAAAACATGGAGAGATGTAAGTTAAGCTAAATACACACACACACACACACACACACACACACACACATATATATATATATATATATATATATATATATATATACACACACACACACACACTGATTTAAAAGATACTTAAACATCAAGGTGAAATATAATTCTACCATTGTTGTCTCAATTGCTTTATTGTAAGTTCAATTCTCTACCTACTACAATCTGCAGCCCCTTAACTACTGAATTGAATTTGTCCATTCTGGGGTGTCAATTACTTACTTATTGATAAATTCAAGTGTGTTCTTCAGTATTTATGTACTTGAATTTCACTTAGTTCCTTCTATCCCCTTTGCTTTTCAAAACATTCAATTTCTTTGCTGGCTTTTTTTTCTCCATTTATAGGAGTATACAGTATTGGTCAAGAATAGAATTTTTTTTCCTTATTCTGGAATAGAGGTTCATGATTTTTCATCTAGGGTGCAGCAGGTTTATATTACTATAGCCCTATAAAAATACCTTCTAGCTTGTTAGACAATATGTGAATTATGTATAAAGTAACTGAATGTATACACTTGAGGCTAGATGACACTGTGTATCTGATCTGAGGTGAGATTGGTTGAAAAACTGAAGTATGGTCCTCAGGGTCAATTCAGATATAGAGAAAGAAAGAAATTTAACCAACTAATTAATAGCAGACATAATGTTAGGTCATACACAGTTGTGGTGTATGCCCATTCTTATGGCATGGGGAGAAATTCTAAATTTCAAATTTTGTCCAAGTAACTTGAGCAACAAATAGATCATAGTGTGAGAGCTACAGTTGTACCATCAAATATGTACTTGGGAGGTCCCAGCATGGGTGAATGTTTAACCACATGCAATTCAATGATGGAAGAAACTATAAAATTAATGGTGAAACAGTTTGAAGATTTATTCTTACTGTTATTTAAAAGGTGCAGAAAGTTTTGTTGCCTGAATTGGTTCCTCAAATTCCCAGCCAAACTCAAAGTATACAAGAGGAAAGATTTTTTTTGTCTCATTTTTTTTTTTTAATTTTTAAATCAAGATGACCTTTACTTTCAGGAGAATAAGGAGGTTTTTCTATATAGAGAAAATAATTTTAATATATTAGACTTTGCTTTGGTTTTGGGATATTGAAAAGCAAGATAACTAGGCGCACAGGGTAATCCTTAGGATTACTGAATCTGCTCTGATATAATACTGCTTGCTGTGGTGAAAATGAGGAGTCTTAGAGACCAATGATTGTTTGGATAACTACTTTAATGTGAATGGCATTGAAACACCAAATGAAAAACGGATTAGCATACTGAATAAACTAACAAGACTCAAATAATTGATTGTAAAAAACTCACTTTAAGTTTAAAAACAAAGATTACAAGTATAAAGGAGAAGCATGCTAACACTAATCAGAAGAAAGTAAAAGTAGCTATTCTTTAGACAAAGACAAAGCCATCTTTAGAAGAAGGAAAATTAACAGGGCCAAAGCAGAATTCTCTTATGTCTTGTCTTGGTACAACACTAACATCAGCAGTCACAAATCATGTTGACAGGATGTATCCTTGATTTGATGTGGGGAATATGTCACTGTAACTATGATTGTCCTTAAATCACAAAATCTCAGTCTAATCATTAGAAAAACATTAGGCACATTTCATTAAAGTGGTTCTACAATATGCCTGGCCAGAACTACTAAAAACTGTTAAGATCATCAAAAACAAAGAAAGGGGCCTCCCAGTGGCAGAGCGGGTTGAGCGCAGCGCTGTGAAGCTGTCCGCAGCCTCTGCAAAGCAGGTTCGATTCCTGGCTGGCCAGGGAGATACCCACATGGTGCAGCAGACCTTTCCTGTCTTGCCCGCTACTCCTCTCAGCAGTGTTTTCGGTCCATCTGCCTGTTCTGTTGCCCACTGTGTCTCTGGTGAATTCTTTCACCCTCCTGCTCCTCTGGCCTGTACCCCAGTTCTTGTATAAATAAAATAAATCTTTAAAAAAAAAACAAGGAAAGGTTAAGAACTTTTCATGGTAAACAGGAGGTGAAGAATACATGACCATTGAATATATATGTCCTACTTGTTGGGACCATAGAATAGGGCATTTAGTATTGCTAAAGAAATTTAAATGAAATCAGGACTATAACAAAAATGGATCAATATTTATTATTTATGTAACAAATATACTATATTAATGTAAGAGATTAACAATATAAGAAATGGGATGCATGTGGTATATGGGAAAACTATACTATCTACTCAGTTTTTGGTAAATCTAAAACTGCTAATGACCCTGACTTAGAATAGTTCAACTGATGATTTTTGAATGTTGCAATGATGTGAAAGCCATGCATCATCAGTAGAAACCATTCTTTGAATATTGAATTTTGTTCTTTTCATAGTTGGCTATTGATATATGTTATGATTCTCTCTTTTGATGCTGGTCATCAACAGTGAGCTTTACCTTCCTGTCAGATAGACAAGGGAATAATAAATATTCTTTAGTGTTCTTGTGTTGCTAGCATTTTTTGGATATTGTGTTTTCATATCTCTTCAAGTTAACATAATACCCATCTGTATCTCCTGCTTAGATGGTAAGAAGAAATGAAGCTTAGCATAATTGCCTATCACAAAGACATTGAGGGTAAAGAACATTCCAACAAAGAGACAATCAAACTGGAGAAAGAAAAATGTTAGGAAATTGAGATAGAGGAAGAAGTTATACCCAAAACACCAATTTTTCATATCAAAGAAATCTGCAGAGACACTCATTGCCATCAGAGTGGTAAAATGTTAAAAGAAATGGACTTCAATTATCAGATTCTCAAGAACTGACAGGTAGATAAATGTGGCTCTTATTTGCTACAGAGTATGTAATAAAAAGAAGAAACAAACCAAATGTCAGAATATGTTATATTCCCAAAGAATTATGCTTGCTAACACATCAAGTGTTGACATTCCAGTGCCTTCTATCAGCTATTCCAAAGTCTCAGTAGAAAAGAACCACAACTGTGAACCTGTGGTTGTAGTATTCCTATCATCTAGCAATTAATTTCAGTTAAATATTAAAACATTCATCATACCCAATGTGCTTCCAGATATTTATTTTAATGGCAGACATCCATGAAACCATTCTACTTTTCACTTTCAGTACAGCATTTAATGAATTACATGTGATAGATCATACCTTTTAATAAAATAGGCTTTATGTTAGATTATTTTGTCCAACTGAAAGTTAATGTAAGCATTGTGAACATGTGTCAAATAGGTTAGGCTAAGCCATGATATTCAGTAAGTTAGGTATATTAAATGCATTTTTCACTTAACAATATTTTCCTTTTTTAGATTATTCTGGATATTATGATTGTATTTAATTTTTATTGAAATAACATTTTATTATAACATAAGTTTCACATGTGCATCATTATAAATCACTGTCTGTATATACTACAATAAGTTCACCACTAGAAGTCTTATTTATTGTATTACTTTTCATTGAAGTAACATTGACTTTATGATATTGATATTTTCAACTTACAAAGCGTTTGTTGGGGAATAACCCTATCATAACTGAAGGAAGAACTGTACTCTAAAACAGTCTATTTAACTTCTATTATTAAAAAATATGGCCTTGAAATGTATTCCTTTGTACATTGTCTTGGTTACTGATCACTTCCAGATTATTTATGATTCAGTTATCAGGAATATCTGAAAATAAACTCAAGAACCTGACATAGCAATTGTGATCAGATCTTGTAAACTCAGTAGAGAATAAGAGAAAGCCTGTTCCATTTGAATAAGCAACATTGGAAGAAAATCTAAGAAAGACATTTTCTCACAGCAAAGCTTAAGTATTTAAATTGGTGTCAAGAGTAGTTGTAGAGTCTCCTCTTCTGCAGGTGTTTGTAAATAGTTATTTTAGATGTAATGTAATTAGGAAACAGATTGGTGGATAAAATGACTTCTTAGATATGCTTTTTCTGATAAATCAATATTACAGGAGCAACTTGCTATCCTGTAGAAAATAATTGAACATTGGAAAATGATGAATAGTAGCAAGGAAAGACACAGATGAAATAGAGACTTAAGCTGTACTTGAAAGTATTCATATGATGAAAAGCCTGCATTTTGGAAATGGACTGATCTATTTCACAATGTCAAAAAAACATTCATTCAATTATCCATTTGTTCAACAAATATTAAGTGTGTATAATTAACCTCTTTGATAGTTGATTGATACTACTGTATTTTGAATAAATGATTTTTCATGAAGGAAAATATTTGGAATTTTAAATACAATTAGGGGTTCTGGCTTTGTTCTTAGCAAAAAAAAAAAAAATGTCTCCAGGGTTATAATTGAATTCTTTTTGTCCCTTATAAATTGTTAAAATGTCAAAATCACAGTATACTTAATTCCTTATACTTCTCAAAGTAAAGTAAATAACAGTACAACACAAACATACACATACCTAAAACTACTCTCATGTGGAACATCAATAACTACCTTACTGCCAATAAGCATATTTTTAAGGTTTTCTACTGAATTTCTAAACTACTTTCATAACTATAACATGTCCTGTCTTATGGAATAATATCTTTATAACCTTAAATACAGTGATATTATCCTTTTGTAATTCTCTCTCCTGGCTTGCTCTTGTATGTTAAGATTCTTCATTTTTGTTACTTTTAAATTGTGTTTCACTATAATTACTTTTTTGAAATTATTGAAGCCTTCAAAATCTTAATCTCCCCTCAATTTTATATCACAGTAAATAATTTTATAGTTATTATCTAATCAATCATTTTACATATGAAGTATTTTAATTTTCCCTGTATACATATGATCCAGCAATTCTACTCCTAGGTATCTACCCAAAGGACACAAAAACATTAATTCAAAAGAAAACCTGCATCCCTATGCTTATTGTAGCACTATTTACATTAAGGTAAGCAATGGAAACACCCCAAATGCCAAAAAATAGATGATTGGATTAAGAAGATGTGGTATATATGCACAATGGAATATTACTCAGCAGTCAAAAAATATAAACTCATGGCATTTGCAGCAACATGGATGGAGCTGGAAAGGATTATGACCATTGAAATTAGCCAGAAAGAAAAAGAAAAATGGGCCTCCCCTGGTGGCGCAGGTGATTGAGCGCCACACTGTGAAGCTGTCTGCAGCCTCTGCAGTGCTGGTTCCGTCTCGACCAGCTGGCGAGGGTCCCACATGGTGTGGCAGACCTCTCCTGTCTCGCCCGCTGCTCCCCTCAGCAGGGTATTTCAGTCAGTCTGCCTGTTCTGTTCCCTGCTCTGTCTCTGGTGAATCCTCTCACCCTCCCACACATCTAGCCTGTACCCCGGTCCTTGTACAAAATAAATAAATAAATCTTTAAGGAAATAAAAAGAAAAAGAAAAATACTGGATGGTATTACTTTTAGGAGGAATGCAGAGGATCCAAATATGGGATCAGGGGGTGGGGTGCGTGTGTGAAGTAATTATAATAAAGTGAAAATAAAAATCAACAAGCAACTATAAATCAGAGACATTCGGGGTTGGGGGGCAGAAAAGAGTAGGATCAAAACAGGGGAGGGAAGAGCACATGGGACTATGGTGATGGTACACGGGTGAACTGGTGGTGGGAATTTCACGGGGACTATAACTGAGATGAGAAAGCATATGTTGTACAAAAATGAAGAACAATGTAAAAAATAAATAAATTAAAAAAATATAAAAAATTTCCCCTTACAATTTCCTACTTCCATTTCCATATTTAAGACCTTTATTAGTTATCATCTTGAGATATTGTAACAATCTTTTTTTGTTCTCCTTGCTTCTATGTTGCCTCTATTCTTTACCTAAGTTCTAGACAATTCCACCTAACAACAATTTGGCCTACACACATTTTTATAAGACATTTCAATGAGGTAACTTGCCTTCAGAAAAACATATGTATGATCATTATGAGCAAATTCAAGGACTTTCAATGTCTGGGCTTTACCTTTTCTTCATCATCATATTCTGAATTAGTTTTTTTATTATGTAAATTATGCGAAATTATGATTTTTCCTGTTAGTACTCTAATTGGATTGCTTTTTCTGCTTTGTCTGGTAAATTTCACCTATATTTTGACATCAATTTAGTCATAATATTCTCTAAACAATAGTCCCTGAACTTCAAGTGTTAGCTGAGTAGCCTTCCTACGAGTTCTCCATGACATGTGTATATATCTATTTCTTTTTTAAGCATCTAAAACAACTTAACAAGATGTAGTGGATATGACCCATATATCCATTATAAGTGAATTGAAATTATTTTGATTCTATCTTCTTCCACCTATGTTTTTCTTGCATATTTTGGCAAATTTTATATACACATATATAATTACCTTTTTGGGTCTTTTAAAGCAATAGGACTTTCCAGACAGCGACTACTATTCTGCTAAAGATTTCCTCACTAATTATTTTGACACAAGTATTTCTCCAAGAGAATATGATAGGGAAAAAAAGAAGTACAATATCTTAAGCACTTCAACTTGAGTAGCAGAGGGTATCTGACCCTTTGAATCACCACATTATTAAGTTTTTAACTGCCTGTTCTGGGCTATAACTGTTTTTTTTTTTTTTGTTTGTTTGTTTAGTGCTGTTAAATTGCAAGATAACAACGGACACCCAAGAGGTTCGGAGTTAGTGAAAAATCTGTAATATTGGGACTTTAAAAATATTCTTGAAATTGAATAAAAACAGAAAAGAAAAAAAAATGTTGGCACAGAATGAAATTAAACATATCCATGTAAACACAATTGAGGATCTAGATGAGGATTAGATTGTGAGGGAGGGAATACGTGCTCTAAATATCTCCCCATCTTTTGCTGAAATAAGTGAGATAATTAGGAAATGAAAATCTTGTTTTTTTTTTTAATTTTTTTTTAAAACAAGGCAAGGTATATATCAGCTGGTGAATATAATCTTGTTTTTCTCCAAATTAGTACAAAGGTACATATGTGGAGCAATCAGAAGAGTAGATGTCACTAACAAAATGGAAATGTGCCTGTCAGAGGTATAGGATGGAAAACACCTGCCACTTCATTAATGCAACATTAACTGAGTCTGAGGTACATAGAGGCTTTTTAGGATGAAGGATCATTGCCCAGCCTTAGAAAATCTGTCTACCAATGGCAGTATATCAAAGCAAACAAAAGCCCAGATATTGTCTTAATCCACTAAAATACAAACTGCCTGAAGATAGAGTTCATGTATGAGTGTGTGTATGTCTGTTCACTTATGAATCCCATTGCTTTGAATATGCTGGTGCCAATATTACTAGTCCACCCAATATTAATTATTTTATCATTATAGTGTTCCTATTCCTTTTATTTTATTTTATTTGTTTTTGTTTGTTTGTTTTTCTGATGTTCTTCTTTCAAAGTTGTGCTCCAGTAGATGGGATTTTATCTTTTTATTTATTTATTAAAGTATCTTAAGTACTTTTTCAAAAACCTTTGCTTTGCTGTCCAAAATAAAAATCTACATTTCGGGCCTCCCCTGTGGCACAGTGGTTGAGCGCTGGGCATCGAAGCAGCCCACAGCCTCTGCAGCGCTGGTTTGATACCCGGCCGCCAGCGAGGTTCCCACATGGTGTGCAGACCTTTCCTGCCACGCCCACTGCTCCCCTCAGCAGTGTACTTCGTCAATCTGCCTGTTCTGCTCCACGATCTGGCTTTGGTAAATTCTCTCACCCTCCTGTGCTTCTGACTGTACCCAGAGCTTGTATAAATGAATAAATAAATCTTTAAAAAAATCTACATTTCCTAGATTCCCTTGTAAGTATAAGTAACAGTGTAACAATTTTTTTTAATCAATAATGTCAAAGTGTTTATCACGCTTCATTTCAGAGCATCAGCATATCTATCATATCAGAGTATCTATCATACTTCATTTATATGAGTACGTACATCATTTATGTGACAGGAAAAAAAAGTCTTGTGTACACATTAAAAAAAATTTAATGTTCTAAGATATTTGGGTGAATTTATTGAATCTATTCCCAACAAATACATGATCCCTTCCCAGTTCTGTATTTGAGTAAGTGTGAATGATAAATATCACCCTATATGTCCTATGTGTTTTTGTTCAACATGCACATTCTTATCCTGAGGTTAGGTAGTGTGTAACAATGAACTACTCCATAATATGTTGTTATTTTTTTTTTTTTACTTTTTGTTGAGGCAACATTGGTTTATAAAGTAATATAAGTTGCTGTACAGCATTATAGTGTGACATCTGTATATGCTGCTAAATGCTCTCCACCAAAAGTCTAGTTTCAATCCACTATCATACAGCTGACCTCCTTTTAATAATTTAACCTTCTGCTTACCTCCTTTGCTCTCTGATATCAACTGTACTGGCAGGAAACCTGAGGGTATGTCTTTGTTCAGTTTGGTTTGTTCATTTGATATTTTTTATCTTCTATATGTCAGTGAAATCATACATTATTTGTATTTTCAGACTTATTTCACTTAGTATCTTAGTATAATACCCTGAAGTTCTACCCATATTGTTGCAAATAGGAAGATTTCATCTATTTTTTATAGCAGAGTAGTATTCTAATACACACACACACACACACACACACACATATATATACATAAAACATCCTCTTTCTCCACTAATCCCTCAGTGGGCACTTAGATTGTTTCCATATGTTGGCTATTGTGACTAATGCCATATATATCTTTTTAAATTAGTGTTATAATATTCTTAGGGTAAATACCCAGAGTGGAATGGAGGAAAAAGAATGCAATTTTTATTTGAAATTTTGTTTTGAAATCACTATATTGTTTTACATAGTGGTTGTACCAATTTACATTCCCTCCAACAAAAAGTTCCCTTTTCTTTGAGTCATTTCTGACACTTGTTTATGTCTTATTGATAGTAAATATTCTAACTGGTGTGAAGTGATATTGTGGTTCTGATTTGCATTTCCCTAAGATAAGAGACAAACACCTTTTCATGTGCCTTTTCTTTGAAAAGTATGGTGTTGTGTCACCTGGATGCCTCAGAGGAAGAATAGCAGATGATTATAAATCTAATGTCTATCTTAGTTGTAAAATTTCATATGCTACTTGAGCTTTTGCTTGTTTTCTAGAAGTTATATTTAATCATTGTTTATTGTATTAAATTATATCATATAACATAAAAAATAGACAAATGGTTGTTGTAAAAGGTGATCTATAGTTAAGGTTAAACATGTAAATCTAGCAAAAGAGTAAAGAAGACACACTATGTCAACTTTACATTAATATATCAGAAAATAATGTATTCTTCAGTCTGTGTTTCTATGCAGATTTCTAGAAACACACTTCTTAATAAATTCACACTTCATTTTAAGTTTCCATCATCTCAATCAATAATATAATTCTAGGTGTTCTGTGGGAAGTATGAAAACATATCATAACATATGCAATTCATCCCCAAATTTCCATTTCCCCCCAAAATAGTGTTGATAGGTTGAACTTTTATGACTTGGAACATATAAATAATGCTATTCATGGTGGCTTGGTTTCAGGCCAATCTTCAAATCCACTTAACTGAAAACGTAATTTAAAAATTTATTCTAATCTTCATATGTAACTACATTTTTATGGGAAAATAAATCAATATGTCTTTCTTACTGAAACACAAATGTCAGACCAGTTACTATTTTACTTCTTCAGACTTTCAACTTCTAAAAAGGGGTTACAAACACTCTAGTGGTGTGATAAATTATTTTTCAGCAAATACCTATTAGTTAACCCCCAATCCACACCCCATCATGGAAACATTATTCTTGCTCAATTCTTGACTTTAAACTTAGCTATATTATGTCAGTGGAAGTAAAGAACACAGAAACCTTAAATGTGCTTGTGCTATTTTCCTTGTGGTTTTGCATGTTTATCATTGTCATAGGAAACCATGCCTTGAAAAGACAGTGGCCCTCTATCTATGGTCCCAGGACAACACAGAACAAAGTCTCTACAGACAACTCTCAGTTATGGAGTGAGCAATACACTATTACTGTTTTTTGTCACTGGTATTGTATAACAGTTTGTTTATAAAGAAACAATAGCACATACCATCCTCTACCTGGAGGGTGAATCAAGGAGAAGCAAAGGGTGAAAAAAAAAGATACAAGATTTGTGTGAAAGTTAAGCAGAGTATAAGATTTTGAGTGTGAAGGGTATGACACTAAGTTCCATGACCTAAATTAGTCCTGACTTTTTTTTTTTTTTTCAATTGAGGTAACATTGGTTTACAACACTGTAAAGAATTTTGGGGACTAGGGTTACACCTCCTCATCTATATGTCACCACACAACATCTACCATCAAATCATTCACAGTGCTTTACTCTAGACCACTGGGTTCCCTAGACCAATGGGTTGTTTCATATCATCCTTCTTCCTCTTCCTCTAATAGTCTTAATTGTGGAAAGGCAGTTATATGTTAAAAACGGAAGCAGGAGCCTCCAGGTGGCACAGCCAGTTGAGTGCAGCGCTGTGAAGGTGTCTGCAGGCTCTGCAGCACCAGTATGATTCCCGGCTGGCCAGGGAGAGTCCCACATGGTGAGCAGACCTCTCCTGCCGCGCCCGCTGCTCCCCTCAGCAGTGCTTTCAGTCCGTCTGCCTGTTCTGCTCCGGGCTCTGTCTCTGGTGAAACCTCTCACCCTCCTGCAACTCTGACCTGTACCCCAGCTCTTGTATAAATTAAAAAAAAAAAAATGGAAGCAAGAATACATTTTGGGAAAAGACCTCTTATTCATACCCTTGCTATAACTGACTCTACAAAAAATGACCCAGGGCAAGATGAATAATGGTAGAAAATTAATGGTGGATATTTAAGAACAATTACCAAAGACAATATAGATGAAGGAAATAACAAAATACTTACAAATCCTTTTAATATTCAAGAGATTAAATAATTTTTGGTGATACGAAGTCTACACAGGTGTCCGTGTGGACAAGAACTGGGAAAACATTCTAAAATTACATCAGCAAATAGAGTGCTAGTGCTAGGAAAGCAAAAATAAAACTACAACTCAAAGTATTATACCAGGTGATCCTGAGAA
Organism: Talpa occidentalis; assembly: GCF_014898055.3. Lineage (NCBI taxonomy): Eukaryota > Metazoa > Chordata > Mammalia > Eulipotyphla > Talpidae > Talpa > Talpa occidentalis. The sequence goes on along the minus strand of NW_023601653.1, from coordinate 24,956,899 downwards.
AGATCTAGACCCTGATGTGTAAGGTTAAGAATGGTTCACTGTCATAAGAATTAATATCTTTTGTCAACAAAGGATGTTTTTTATAAGAGGTATACAACCAGAGAGAAGGCATATTGGGAGTATTCCTGATATCATTGATGGAAAGCCCAGAAAAACATGCTGTCTAGTTCTTGGCCTGCTTATTTCTATCAAATTTCTCTCAGAATGATTCTGCTCCAAACCACGCTCTGAATACTGAGGCAGTATTGGCACTTGATTTCCATGAGCAAGTCATCCATTTCCTTGATTACGAGGGAGGCAACAGCAATCAATAATAAGCATCAACATTTAGTACATTTACAGGCACGCTGATGGACTAAGCATGCTTATTTTAAGGCTTGATGTGGATGTTTATTCAGATGTTACATGACTGCAGGCCAAAGAAGTATGAAATAGAACATCCCAAAGAGATTTGTGGGAAAAGGTGATTGCCTACAGTTTTATTAATTTTGACATGATACATCACAAATATCCCCAGGTAACTTGTCTAAATCTTTGTTTTTGCCAGAATATAATACATAGATTCTTATTTATCAGACAATTTTTTTCTCAAGAGGAATCTTACTGAATAGAAAATCCCATTCCAATGTTTGCTTTTTTACCACAAACTAAAACATGCTCCAAGATGCAGACATTCTTTCAAATAAAAATTCACACCTCGGAAATACTTTAACTTGTCTTCAAATTTATATTTCTAGGCTAGGGTTGAGGAAATACAAAAAAAAAAAATCTTAACTTACATAAATGAATGTACAAAAGCTTTCAAAATGTTATACTTTCTACATGTAATGAAACTGATGAATAGTTAAAAGAAAATGCCCTTATTTTGTCTTTTTTGTTATGTTAAATACTGGCAAGCAACTTATGCTTGTTATCAACCTGGACATATAAATTAATATCTATTTCAGGGCCTCCCTGGTGGCGCAGCAGTTGAGCGCTGGGTTGTGAAGCTGCCCGTAGTCTCTGCAGCGCCTGTTCAATCTCAGGCTGCTCCCTGGCCACCAGAGGAGAGTCCCACATGGCACACAGACCTCTCCTGCCGCCCACTGCTCCCCTCACCAGTGTACTTCAGTCTGCCTACTCTGCTCCCCGCTCTGGCTCTGGTGAATTCTCTCGCCCTCCTGCGCTTCTGACTGTACCCAGTGCTTGTATAAATAAATAAAAATAAATCTTAAAAAAATTATTATTATCTATTTCAGTGATTATGATATCCTAAATGATAAAGGCAAATGTGGAGATCTGTAGGTATGTCTCATAATTTCGGTAGACTCAATTTTACAGTCATATTTCTAGAGTTTGTAATTGATTTGGTTTTATGTGCCACTTTGTTTTGTTTCTCTATATTCCCCATGTGACATCATCCTGTATTTGCCTTCTCCTTCTGTCTTATTTCACTTAGCATATACCCCTCCTATTCCATCCATGTTGTCAGAAATGGCAAGATAGCATCTTTTTATAGCTGAGTACTAGCCCATTGTGCATATATAGAGATATATCTACAGATGTAATCTACAGATATATACCATACCTTCTAACCCACTTATTTGTTGTTAGGTTGTTTCCATAATATGATTATTGTAAATAGTGCTTCAATGGATGTATGTATGCATATAGCACTTGGAATGAATATTTTTGCATTCTTCTGATAATTTAGAGGACTGCAAAGTCATAGACTAGATAAAATATTTAAAATAGTAGAGAAAGGATTGTATACAGAGTATATGACGAATTCTCAAAACTCAAATAATGAGAAAACAACCCAAATTAAAAAAAAAAAACACTCACTGAAAAGATAAGTGAAAGCAAGTACTCACATAAAATATAATCATTCTTATTTATTATATATTTACATATTAATGCCACAATGAGATATCATGTTGCACTTAACTAAAATATCTCTGTGTGTGTGTGTAAAAGAAAACCAAAGACACAATAAACCTGAGAATACCAATGCTAACATGAACATGGAACTATTAGAATGTATACATTGCCTAAGGAAATGCAAAACATAGTCACTTTGGAGAAGTGTTATAGTTGTTTATAAAGTGAAATATGCACTTGCTGTATGACCCAATTATTTTATACTTCAACATTTACTCATGAGAAATAAAAACTGATGTTTACACATAAACCTGTATGTGACTGTGTGTAATAGTTTTATTAGAGTTGTCCCAGAGACTTGGAAACAACCCAAATGTTCTTTCAGTGGTATTTGGATAAAGAAACTGCTATATCCACACAATGAACTACTATTAGCAATAGAAAGCAACAAATTATTGATTCATGGAGCAACATGACTGAATTGCAAATGCATAAGATTAAATGAAAGTAGCCAGACTTTAAAAGCTACATATTGAATGATTCAATTTATATAATATTCTGGAAAGGCAAAATGATGAGAACAAGCAGATCATCCATAGGTTTTACATGAGAGGAGTGGGTCTATCACACCGCATAAGTTAATATGGGGGAGTTGCTATAACTGTACTTTATCTCAGTTTCAGTGGTGATTACATGACTATCATTTATCAATTCTCGCAGAGTGGTATATCAAAAAGAGTTAATTTTACCAAATGTAAATTTTAAAATATGAGTAAAAAATACTGTGTATGACTCATGGTGTTTTTAAATATAATGTCACACACACACACATACACACACAGACACATAGATATTTCATTTTGACACAAGGTATTTTGTGTCTTTTTTAAAATGCAAGTTCCCAACCTTTACATATTTCCCACCCTTTCTTTCCTCATCCTAAAATTTTTATTTTAAGATTGATTTATTTATGCATAGAAGAATTAGGGTCTAGGCCAGAGGTGCCGGGGCAAGGGTGAGAGGATTCACCAGAGAGTGGGGTGCAGAACAGGCAGATATACTGAAATACACTGTTAAGGGGAGCAGTGGGAAAAATAGGAAAGGTCTGCTGCACCATATGTGGGTTAGTCCCTGACTGGGGATTGAACTCAAGTGGTAGGGTGGTAGCTGATGGGGCTGAAACAAAACCACTGTGTCATCACGGAGGCTCCCCAACAAGTATTTTTTTTAAGGTTTATTTATTTATTTATACAAGCACTGGGTACAGTCAAAAGCGCAGGAGGGTGAGAGAATTCACCAGTCAGAGCGGAGAGCAGAGCAGACAGACTGACGAAGTACACTGCTGAGGGGAGCAGCGGGCAGCAGGAGAGGTCTGCGCGCCATGTGGGACCCTCACCCAGTGGCCGGGGATCGAACTGGCATTGCAGAGGCTGTGGGCAGCTTCGCAACCCAGCGCTCAACCACTGTGCCACTGGGGAGGCCCCCAACAAGTATTATTTGAGGAAAGGAGAAACATTCATTTCTATTCCAAAGTCATAAATGAATTCAGTATTTTGTTTTATTTTTTAAATTTTAACTAAAGGATTATTTTTAATTAAGAAAACATTCAAAATTATGATACATATTAAAATATATAGAATATTTATTTTTAAATGTTTTTTTACTTCCAGTTTATTCTTTAATGTTCTTAATTAATGATAGGTTTTTTGGATGTGGTTTATATTTTTTTCAACTATTTTTTGAGCAATCATTTCTCTGATATAGGAAAATAAAACTACAAGGATGTATTCACTTAATTAACATTGTTGAGACACTCTATCAAAACTTTTAATAGTTAATATGGAGGTGCTCTTGATCTCCATTAAGCACTTTACTTTTACTATCATTTTTAATGCTCAATGCAAACTTGTAAAATCTATATTTTTCCTTCTGCTCTATAAATAAGAAAACTGGTGTTCACTGAAACTAACTTTCAAAAGATCATTTTCTGTAAATGATGCAGCTCAGAAAGCTCAGAAATAAACCAGGAGAATCTTCTTTAAAGATTTTTAAAATTTCTAATAGTAATGTTATTTTTTGACCTATTACTAATTACAAATACTTTTTATTTGAGCTTTTAAAAATTAATAAAGTCATAAGCATGTGAAATTTATGTTTTGTTTTAGTTTTATTAAGGTGCAATTGACATTTAACATGTGCAATTTTGAGGTATATAATATGTTGTTTTGGGGCCTCTCCTAGTGGTGCAGCGGTTGAACGCTGGGCTGCGAAGCTGCCCACAGCCTCTGTAGTGCCTGTTCCATCCCTGGCTGCCCACGAGGGTCCCACATAGCGTGACAGACCTCTCCTGCCACGCCCACTGCTCCTCTCAGCAGTGTATTTCTTCAGTCTGGCTGTTCTGTTCCCCGCTCTGGCTCTGGTGAATTCTCTCACCTTCCCGCACTTCTGACTGTACCCAGTGCTTGTATAAATAAATAAAATAAAAAAATAAAAATAAATACATAATAAATAAATAAATATGTTGATTTGATCACTTATATATTGCAATATGAAAGATACAAACTTCCTGTTAGAAGTGAATACATCGTGGGGGTCATACACACAACATTGTGGTTATATTTAACAGCATTATATTGTATACTTGAAATCTGTTAAGAGAGTAGATATGAAATGTGCTCACAAAAAAAGAAGAAATGGTCATTATTTTATGTAATGGGGGTATTACACTAATTTTGAATTGTATTAATAAAGTTGTTACTTTTTATGCCATTACATTGTTAGGAATTTCAAGACTATATCAATAATGACATAAGCAAAATATATAAATCTTTATAAATTGCAGAGAACAATGTATGATAGGCCAGTGCTTGCCACCTAAAAACATTTCTCATTCTTTAAAATGAAAATCTAAATGCTTTACTTTTATCTTTTAGGTCCTGCATGAAGAAACTGACCTACCACCATACAATGAAGAATAATGAAGTAAAAGGAAAGAAAAAAATTAATGATTGATGTAACATGAATGAATTTCACATGTGTGATTCTAAGTAAAATAAGCAAGATCTGATTCCACACATGGTTCTCATTAACTCTCTCATCCTTCCCCATTCGTCCACTATGTTGAGTATGTGTTGACCTTTTCTAAGTTGTTTATATACAACATGATCTTTCATGCAAATGGGCTTTCTGCACTGTGTCTGAATTCTCAAAAATCTTCTCCATTGTTGTGTGTATGCCTGTTTTTTTCTCTTTCTCAACTTGGCTTAATGTGAAGATCCTTGAAAAAGTCTTCCATGACCATAGCAGCCTACCTATTATTTCACCATATTACCTTATATTATAATATATCTATATAATCCTATTAGTATCATATATAATCCTATCAGTTTTTCTACTATTCTTTAGTAACGAAGATTAAAAATAAGACTATAAAGACATTATATAGTCACACATGCTAAAATAAATATTTTACATTAAGATTATTTTCTTCTAAGATAGGGGATGATTTAATTTCTACCTTCTTTTGAATGCAGGGCCCCAAAGCAGGCTGTATATCGACTCAAAAAATATCAGTTAGGCAATTAAGACACACCCTAGATAAATTTCAGAAATTTAGTTTAAGATAATGGCATGAGACACTACAACAGAGAGAATGCGATAGACATTATTTTGAAAAATACATAATCCAAGTATCTAGAACTAATATTAGCATAGATCAGAATCACTATCCAAAACACTGATTGTTGAACTTATCTACAAAGGTTTCTGATTCAGTGGATCTACTATGGAGCCTGAGATTTTGGTTTTGTAACAAGTGCCTAGTTAACACTGATGCTGTTGGTCTACGGACTACACATTGAGAATCGCTGTGATATAGAGGGACTATCTGGGGAAGGAGGGCAGGGAGAATTATGGATTCTGAATTCAGGAAGGAGGGAGAGAGGAAACGAATTCTTGGAAACTGAGAAAGCAACAGGAATAGAGGAATTCAAGTTCCACAGTTAATTTTTGACTCAGAGTTTTATCTACGAAAAATTTAAAAATAATGAATGAATGAAGCAATAAAATTACCACTCATTAAAATATATTATTTAAGGTACAGCCAAAGAGCTATAGTATATTTGACTGTAAAATGTGTAACAAAATACTTCCTGAGCAATATTAGATTTAATCAATTTGCAATGCATTTCAAAGGATCATATAATCATTAACATCTGTCTTAATGTGTGAAGCTCTCTAAAGAACCCTATCAAAATTTAATTTGAATCCAATGTTTAAGCAAATCTGGTTTAAATGATTTTTTTCTGTGGATAAAGGACAGCTTCCTTTTCTCCTTTGAATATGTCATTTGAAATCTTTACCTTTGTCCCCAGAAAGGTGGAATGGAAAGTACACGAAATTGGAGTAGAAATTTATGACCTCTACTTTTCTCACAGGGATTTTTTGAAGGTTAACAAGATTTTCACTTGTTGCATGTTTGATGCCTTTTGATGAGAGAAACTATATAAACATCAAATATTATTCTAGGCAAACGGTTCATTAATGCTTTATTTTCCATTAATATTTGCCAAAACCAAATTGGCACCGAGTGTAATTCTACAGAATGTTTGGCAACCACTTGTTTTCTGTCAAAATCATGTCAATATACAGATGGATTCCATTTTCACAGGAACCCAAATAAAGTGATATTCAAGATTAAAATTTGGGATGAAATAACTAGTAATGTGTGAAATGCCTTAAGGAATTTATGCAGTAATGCAAAACTGTGATAAAATGCAATAAAAGCTAACTAAATTATAAAACCATTCCGGAAAATAAACGGAGTTGGATATGTTATTATGAAGACCATCGGCAATTTCATGTAATCATACTATACCAATAGCAAAGGGAATATTTTTGAATCACACATGTGTAATTTTTAGAATAAGTGAATCTAGTCAGAAATAACTCCCAATGCTTATAAAGAAATTGTATTTCTCTTGGGGAGGTGGTGTTTGTTATCATTAGGGTATATTGTGAAGCTTTAATTAATAATAGATTATAACAAAAATGTGTGTATGTGTGTGTCAGAATACTCAAAGGTTAAACTACTGATAATAGAGATCCCACAAAAGTGGAATAACCTGGCAGTATGATCATGAAATGCTTGATCTTTCTCAGGAATGAGTATAAATTGTCTATGTTATAAAATTATCTGAGATTAACAGATTTAATCATATGTAAAAAAAGATGAAACTTAACCTGACAGTCTATACAGAGACAGAGTGGCCCTACAACCTCTTCCTTCTTTCTTTCAATAGCTCCTTATTGAGGGCAAACTAGGTAGGTGGTACAGTTTTAGACATTAGAGCAAATAGCTATAAATGAACAATATATGTATTTCTATGGAGCTTAGTGGAAGTTAGCTTATATTAGGAGAAGCTTATAACTAATATATAACATATATATATACATATATATATAACAGTGTAAAACTATTCATATATATGCATATGTGTCTATGTAATGTACTGTCAGGATTATAAAATTATAGAAAAATAATGGAATGCTTTAAAGAATGGATGCCATTTTATAAGAATGCCCTTCATCTGCCCACTAACAAACCCTGAAATTTATTAAGACATATTTTGGATCACCAAGTTACAGTAAATAAATAGTCCAGAGGTGATTAATGTTAATGGAGATTTTCATAAAATATTGTTATTTGAAGAGACCTCTAACATTGGGGTGGAAATGGGTAGGAAGTGATTGAAGGCAAGGGTACATTAATATAAAGTTCAGAGAAAGTTTTGGAGATAGAGCTGGAAATTCTTCCTTAACTGGAAGGCCAAAAGTTAAACTCATGAAAGCAAAGTGAAATGAGTCTAAGAGAATTATTTTAGAATTCTTTCTTACTTGAAAAATATTTCAAGAAGGTTCATGAAGGGACAGAAAGCCAATGGAAAAATATCAGTCAAAAGTATCAGTATACTGATCTGGCATCTAATATTGCCAGATTGAGTTAGAGATGATTTATAAGAAAAAGGTAGAGAATTCCCTAAGAGAGCATAAACACAAAATTAGGAAAGGGTTACTCGGATTTTTTTTTTTTAAGATTTATTTATTTATGCATTTAAGAGCTGGGGTACAGACCAGATGCGTGTTGGGGGAGGGTGGTGAGAGGATTCACCAGAGACAGAGTGGGGAGCAGAACAGGAAGATTGACTGCAATACACTGCTGAGGGGAGTAGAGGGTGAGACAGGAGAGGTCTGTTGCACCATGCACCATGTGAGTAGCTCTCTGGCCGAGGATTGAACTCGTGCTGCAGTGGCTACAGATAGCTTCATAGATTGTGTCTTAACCCCTTTGTGCCACCAGGGAAGACCTGATTCTTTAATTTTAACGGAAATTCCTGTAGAACATGTTACTTGTGCCCTTGGAGTAACAAATTCCACAACTTGCAGAAACAGCATTTAGGAGGAAATGAACAAAATAAAGTGAAAACAAATAGCACAGAAAGTGATGGAAGAAGATGCTGCAACATGTTAGGAGACAATGTAAGTAGACAGGCAGTAGTTGATTGTAAATTAGCCAACCAGAATAACTTCCCAGTGATTTAAAAGCAATTAAACAGTCATATCATCACATTAAAAATCACTTTAATCAACTTATCTGTCACCTGTCAAAACAAGTTTATCAAAAATTAGCTTTCATGTAAAATATTCCATAGTAAATTCCAAACTATTCAACCTGATTATATTTTATGAGTGAAGGACACATGAATAAAATATGTCCTACAGATAATTTGATTGATTTTTTTATAGTATGTAGTGATTCAGTATTTTAGTGCTAAATTTAAGGCTAAAATCTACTTATGCACCTTGAAATTCCAGAGATTGTGTAATACATGAAAAAAATCAACCATTCACCTTCAATCTAATCTGATTTCTTGATTATGAGTGATTTTTATCAAGGATTTCTTAAGTAGGGTTTTTGAAGGGCACCCAATACTGTTAAGGTCACCTAGTATAGAAAGAAAAATAAGTGCTTTTTAAATTTTTTTCTCTTCCCCTGAATAATATCCAAATCAGTTCTTTTAGGGAATGGAGGGATCTTGTTTAAATAATAAAAAAGATTTCATAGGGAGACTTATGCATGCTAGTCATAGGAAATATGAGTTTTCTCATTTCCTCACCTTAGTTCCCCCTCACAATATTTGGATGTTTCCTAAGTATTATTTTATATCATCAAATCCAATTCGCAGTATGGTATTATATTTCCTTATTGATTTTAACTTGAAAATGTGAGTTCAGGCTTAAATTCTATTACTAGTCTCGTTTCTTTAGGCATGTTATCTTCTCTTCAAGTATTATACAAATAGAACAAAAGGTTCTCTAACAATTCACAGAAGGAAAAAGTGTTATTGATGTTTTGCTCCATCTCTCAAAATTTGTTCTTGGTTATGTCTGGTGGTACCATTTAATAAGATTAAAAACTAAGCTCCCACTCCTGGCCCAGCAGGCAGGTTTGGGAGGCTTGAACAGATAAAGGGAATTGATAAGGCTGCCTTTGGGAGTAGGCCATAAGACTGACCACCGTGACCAGAAAATCCAGCCCAGCTCCAGGAATGCAGAAGCAGGACCAGCTCATGTTTCTGAGTCTACAGTTGGTACCCAAAAGCAGATATCCCAGTATATGTAAACTGGTGCCCCAAGTTAGGAAGCCATGAAAACAGAGTGTAAAAGAGAGCCTCAGATCCTTTTGCCTTCACAGACCTGTCCTGGCTCATCCCTACTCTCTTGCAGAGTATTTCAATAAATTCATCTTTTCTCTTCTCCATCCCGTCACTGGTGAATTCTTTCACCTTCGTGCTTTTAAACTCATGCGATATTTCTCACCATACAAATTTTTAACCACTGTACAGAGATAATCTAAAAGCTGTATTTTTTTTTAAATAATAAATTTTATTTTTATATTCCCCATACAATTGCAGCCCCCCCATTCTTACCCCAATCCCTCCCCTCCCGCCCCCGCCCCCTAAACGTGTCTCTGGTTCATAGTTTTTTGTTGATTTTGATTTTCACTTTCTTATTTTAAACTGGAGGAAAGAAGTCCCACATGCCAGAGACCAGGAGCTATACTTAATTAATTTGTGGTCATTTAAAATTATAATCTCGGGTTCATGCTATGACAATTACTTTTATAAACAAATATTCTATTATTGTTTTGATTTCAATTAAAAAAATTATCTCACAATTTTCCTTTTCAGGTAAAATATTGTTTCCTTTGTAGGTTTACTGTGTTCAGTCATCAGTTTCTTAACATTTATATTTCCTCGACACACAATTTTTAAAATTCATTTTAAAGAGCCTTTATTCAATTAGTCTACTTTAACAATAATCAAAATCATGAAATTTTATATCAAAATCTATATAGGCCTCACAATTAATGCTGCATCTCAATTGTTTAATTTTTCTTATTTTCATAAGAAATGTTTTTCTCATCAATTTTGCTGTTCTTCAGTAAGATTTTCAAATTTAAATTAAGCATGTTAAACCAAAGTATATTTCTACCAGGACTTCAAATGCTGGACATTCTCCTACTTTTCATTTTCCAAATATTTGTTTTGTATCTACTACAGGCAGTCCCTACCCTGTGTTGATAATGAATGTAGGTCAAATAAAAGTCACAGTAGCTCATCTGGTGACAATAGATACTTTAAATATTAAGTTACAGGAACACATAATTTTAAGCAAGGACAAGTACAGGGGCGTAAAAATTTTAAAGGGGGATTGATCCATCATGGGTGTAAGTTCCTGAATAAATTTTCTGAATATAGAAAGCTTTAGTTGACATCTAAAAGAAAGACAGGAGTTGGTAAGGTAAATAAATAAAGGGATTCAACATTCTAGGAATGTGGACAGTTCCAAGGGAAAGTAGAGGAATAATAACTGAAAATCACTGACATTGAACTTAAGGCTTATTTATAGTGCTATTACCTGAAAGTATCTTACAAAGACATTATCAATAGCTTACTGTTAGCCAGATGGAAAATGTAAATTCAAACTTCATCTATGTAAAGTTAAATCTCCTGATGATAAAGTTAAACCCAAAATCGTAATCACAGTATGGAAGAATTGTCACGATCTGGCCTTAGCCTCCCTTTCAATGTAATTTTCTATTCTGTCCCACTGTGTAATCTTCATTCCAGACAAATGAGATGGTGAAATCTTAGAAGTCAAGAACCAAACCGTATTTATCTTTATATCCCCCTCGGGGTCTGGCAAAATATCTTGCTCTAGTAGGAACCCAATAAATATGTATTGAATTTTCATTAAAATTTCTATTGCCATGAAAGTGTGGTTTCAACTGTAAAAAACAAAACAAAACAAAACAAAAAAACAAAATCTAATTTGTTATTAAATGGAAAAAGTAGAAGAGCTTTTGTGTTGTTTTAATTGTTTTGCTAATAAAAATCAACTTAGCCAAAGTAATAGGATGATATTCTGTGACAACTGTTGCATAACCTAGAATTGTTAGTTTTCAGTAAGAGTTTAATTAATCCCTTAGCAGAAAAAAAAAAAAAAAGTATGGTATCAAATCTGCAGTTATTTGAAACATTTTAAGATTAAAATATTTTAAGACTTTGCTTTTTTAGACATCTATAATTTACGTAAATTTTGCTCTGGGTTACATAGTTTTTAAGAAGGCTTAAATGCTAAATATTTTTAGAATGTGGTGGTGTATAAATAAATAAAACACTTATATCAGAAACTATTATTGTCTGAAATGTATCATTTGCTTTTTGTACAGTTAATTCGTAATGGAGAATTGTCATATGAGTTAACAACCTGGTAATTTCACTTCTCAGTTATATTAAAAAGTTGTGTTACTAAATAAAAAAAAATCCTAATTATAAAATACAAATGAGATATGATTTGAGATACATTCCTTAGTAAAGATTTTAGTGACATTTTAAATTTAGATGGCTAGTACTTTTATCATTATAAGATGTTTTACATTTTTGGTGTTTTGTGGTTTTGCTTTATCTTTCTCGAGGTTTGTGGGGTATGTGTGTGTGTGTGTATGTGTGTGTGTGTAATGCACTTATATTTCCTAACCAATTATCTAATTCTGAGCCCAGGTTATTTAGGAAGACATCTATGCAAAGTTTAAGAAACTAACTGTATGCTTCACTAAGATGGGGAAAGATCTAGAGGAGGGCTTAGGATGGAAGTTCCCCCTCAAAAGTGTGCTAACTGCATTAAATAAATTCCTTCCTTAAACTGAGTCCTAGGGCAAATTTCTTCCTTAAACTTAACTGGGCAGCATCAGGGACAATACAGGCAGGAACTTTGGGAGAGTTAAAAAAGCTTCTGAGATAAGGACAGAGAAATCCAGGAGGGCTAGTCAGGGCCGTAAATTTTAAGGCTAATAAAGAGTGTAAATTTTAAGAGAACTAGGACAGAAGCAGTGAAAGAAAGACTAAGATAAGAGCTGTAAAGCTGGACACAGCTGCCCAGGGAAGTAAAACCACAGAGAGAGAGCCAATCACAAAGAAGATGAGAGATTTTAGAACAGAGATAAAAGGTTTAAATATCCCCTTGATACAGGCCCATTCGGCTTCCTTGCCCCTCCTTGGCCTGGATCCACCAGCCTGGGGGTCCCACTTTATTTCTGTTCCTTTTCTCCTTAATACACTTTTACTTTCTCTAAACAAATCTGCCTCTTTTTCGCTTGCTTGCCTGAGTGTCAGCGAAGCTCCTGCTGTGGCTTTGTGAGATACCAACCAGTGGTGGTCTAGTGGCTGGGACTCAGCGCTGCTGCCACAGCCTGGGATCCATCCCTGCTGGGAGACTAGACCTGAAAACCTGAAATTATGGCATCAAAACCACACAACAATCTATTAAAGAATGTTTTAAACATTCTTTATTTCATATGAATTAAACATGAAGAATGTGGCATTCCTATGATCACACAGTGGTAATAAACCTGGATTGTTTTTCTCCTACACTTTCCAGGTCCATCTAGTTGTAATCTCCTGAGTTAGCCATTAAGCTCCAGTGCTTCTAAGTCACATAGATCCACTCATCGTGGTTGTTTTTTGCTTGAAAGATATGAAAGGAAATCTCACATTTCCATATCGTATCTTTGTGACTTTGAGAAATTTACATACTTTACTGTATAAAATTAGGACCATAATACTTAACTTTTGAGATTACTGGGATAAATAGCATAAAGTGTGCACACAATATTGCTGGTACCTGGCTCTGAATCACTTTTACTGTTACTACTCTTTATGGCAGTTAACACTGAAAGCAATAACCTAATCAGTAATTGAAACACCCTCCTAGTGACCTGTAGTTAGGTGAGAGACTGCAGAACAGTCGTCATCTGTATAAGTAGAATAAATATTCTGTCTTTGTTAATATTAGAACTGATAATGCATACAAAACTTAGCACTGTATCTGACATATTGTGAGTTCTTAACATGTATTTATATCTTATTTTCTCTGTGTGCATTACCTTGCCTACAATTTTAATATATGAGGAATAAAACCATTGGGAGATGCAGGGACCACCGGCTGAGTTTTAAAATCTTTATGAATTTTTAAATGTGTGTGGAACTATTTGGGAAGCAGTATTTGGATTGGGAGAGGTACTCTAAGGTGCCAAGTTGCAAGTATATCCTTTATGTGTCTTTTTAAATTAATTTGTTATAAAGAACATGGCAATTCTGTTTTTAAAAGTTTAGCAGCATTACATAATGATATCGTAACTTTCTTTTTAATGACTCATAATGCAAATTTCACAATGTTTGGAAGTATACTTTTTTAAACTAATTTTAGCCAGAGAAAATATCTTAAAATGTATAAACTTATTTAAGTAACTCCTTAAACATATTATAGAACTACCTTAACTAAACTTGTCTTACCTAAACTAATCTAGTCTCAATGCAACTATGGACATAACTATATTAAAATATTTTAATATTGAATATAAAATTTAGGTTTTGTCTCTGTGGAAAGTCCCTTTAAATTACCAAGGGAGACCTGTGAAATCACTGCATAAAACTAATCACTAGTGTGGTCATCCACACTAAAATCAATTGATGGCCAATTTTAAGAATGTGATGATATAAATCAACCAACACATCATTATTTACAAACAATTGATTATTAATTTAGCTGACATTTTAGTCAGTGTTATATACTCTAGAAAAAAAGTAAAATTTTTAGTGATGTAGGAAAAATGAACAATTATACATTTTTAATTCATGTGATTTTTCCTTTTATTTTATAATTTTGGTTTCAAGAGTATCAAACAAGATATATTAAGTATGTCTAAATGTATAGTAAGCTGATTTGACATTATAACCTTTTCACTGATAGAGTTAACTAAGTATTCTTTGTATGTAAATTTAAGAACTGTGTAAATTCAATTTCTTATTGAATCTACAAGCTAGAAAAATATAAACACTCTAAAATCAAATACATGCTTTAAATAAGATTTAAAGGAACATATTCCCATCACAGTTCAAAATTCTTTGGTTGAAGATAAAGAATTAATTCAACCAGCCAGTACAAAAGAGCTATATACCAAACAATTTTCTAGGCAATGGAGGTACAAAAATGAAAAGGAAAAAAAAAAAAAGAACAAGAAAAACAAAAGCACTCTTATTAAGGGCTTTCAGTTAGTGGGAAAATTAGACAAAAACTAAATAGTTAATATAATGGTATGGGAAATGGTGGTATATGTTAAAAAGAAAGAAAATAGAGGGGCTTTGGAAGGAGGTTGTTGGGGAGTTGAATAGAAAGAAGTATTCGAATTTGAAAAAGTAAATAGAATAGTCAGGAAATATATCATTGAGCAAGTAACATTTTGTTAAATATCAGAAAGAGGGAGAGGATAAGCCACTCAGGTATATAAGTGAAGAAAATTTTAGGTACAGAAAAAATAAGTTCAAAGGTCTGAGACTTGGAACAGCTAGGACATCCATGAGAGTTAAGAGGATGGAAGTAGATATATAAAAAAAAAAAAAAGACAAGTCTAAAATGGAAAGGTTTATGCTAATTCCAGTTTCATCAAACTAAGATAATTAATTACAGTTTTCACTCTCAGAAATGGGAACGAAAATCATTCAGGAATCACCTGATTATCATTAGTTAGGTAATCTGCCTGATAGCCCCTTAACATCCCCTAAAGCAAAGGAACCTTACAGTAAACATTCTGCCTTTTTTGTCACTATAACTGCCTTGTGCCTGCTCAATTTCTGCCTTTTTGTACAGCTCCTTGGAGATCTTTTCTATCTGTTAGATTGGATGTTGTCCAATTCATGAATTATTGAATAAAGCCAACAAGAACTTTACAATTTATTTAGTTGAATTTTGTTTAACAGTTTTGGCAAAAGTGATGGGATCTATAGGAGACTTCTGACAGCTTCAGAGACAAGGAGAAACACAGACACTGGTACCTGCTGAGCACATTCTATTCTCTGTCTCTCACCATTTCCAAGGGCTCTTGGTAATTTCTTCTGTGGTTCAAACTCTGCTCTTTCCATGGAACTCCTAATCTAATTGACTTTTCAGTACAGGGTTAACAGGTCAGTCTGTACTGACAGGAGATTCAAAATGCCAAAAACCTAAAACTATATCTGGGTTTCCCCCACTTTATTCACTGAGGGATCCATCATAAAATTCTGTTTCAGAAATCTGAATCTCATTTACAGAACACTGGAAAATATTGTCTGAGAAGGTTTTTGTCAAATACTTCCATATCAACAAACACTCCTACATATTTACAACTTGAACATCTCCATGTTTACATCTCCTCAGTGGAGTATTTCAGTAGATCTCCCTGTTCTGCTCCCCACTCTCTCTGGTGAATCCTATCACCTCCCACCTCTGGCTTATACCCCAGTTCTTGTATGCATAAATAAATAAATTGTTAAAAATAAAATAAATAATTAAGCACATTAAGGAAAAAACAACTAATGGATATCAGTTTTATACTCTCTACTTTATACTTTCCATATCCAGTGTCTGCAAATAAGATCCTGGGAAGACTTGCAAGAAACCAGTAAAGTATGAGAGTTCTCCCCAGCATCACTTCTTGTGGATTTGTGTAGTACTTGGTCAAAAGAGGAAAATCAAATATCCCACTGTTTTTTTCTCCCCAGTTGACTCTTGGGAGTCTACACCCACTGTTGATCCTTTCTTTTCCAAAGCACAGTTGTGGTCATCTTGTTTCAAAACCTGAGAAATTAGCCTGACAACTATCAGCTTGGGTGTTCCAAGATGTAGTTAGAAAAAAAATGTGGCTTGTCTCTCATTTGTGTCTCTGGTCCTGCAAATTATTACCAAATCTCAAAGGGATTATTAAGACTTTTGTTTTGTATCTCTGCAACTTGGGAGGGTAATATCTTCTGTGCACTCTTTGGAAAAGTCTCCTGAGTCCAAGGGAGGCTTTGCCAGTAGCCAATGATTTAATCAATCACAACCCTGTAATCCAGTCTCTATAGAGTCGAAAAACCATGATTTGGAGAACTTGCAATTTGGTGAACAGTTGGAGATCTAGCTGAGTTGAATACTTGAAGAAGGCATGGAAACTCCTTGCCCTTTGTTCATATCTTGTCCTATGCCTCTCTTTGATCTGGTTGTTCCTCAATCTTTTCTTATAAATTGGTAATTTATAAATTACCAATTATCTTATAAATTTCCTATAAATTGGTAATATGCAGCCACTGCAGCACGAGTTCAATCCCCAGTCAGGGAGCTACCCACATGGCACAGCAGACCTCTCCTGACTCACTCACTGATCTCCTCAGAGGTGTATTTCAGTCTATCTGCCTATTCTGTTCTGTACTCTGTCTCTGGTGAATCCCCTCACCCATCACACCTCTGGCCTGTACCCCAGTTCTTGTATGCATAAAAAACATCTTGTATGCATAAAAAAAGTACAGGAGACAATGTAGATTTTCAATTTGCAACTGAAGGGGCAAGGGGAACAGCCTTCTAGAATTGAATCCTTAACATGTGCTACCTGATGCTATGAAGACTGTGTCACATTGAGTAGACATATAGCTAGTCTCACAGATGTGATTGGTAGTATGAAAAAAAAAATCACATTGGAATTTTTTGATCAAGATTTGAATCTTCCTGAGTTTTTAAAATATCATTTCAAATTATTTCTTTATTATGAAATATATAGTTAAATTTCATTGCATGATTTAGCATGTTCTAAAGGAGATCATACAGCCAACCACAATAATATGGAGGAATTACATCTTACCATAAGAAACACTATTTAAAGTAGTCCAGGTCAGTCTGTGTCTCTGATTTTCTATAATTCTCTTAGGAATTCTTTGGAGTGTTCTACGTATTATTTGGTTTCCCCAGTTACTATGATCCCAATGTGACTGAGTTAATATGATCCCAGCGTGACTGTCCAATATTGGAAGTAGATTCCTTTTAAAGGCAATCCAGGGAGAAAGAAAATATTTTTCATCTACTGCCATTAACAGCTGCCCTGAAAATTGGATGATGGACCACTCTTCAGCAAATCTCTTGGGTTTGGGGAATTTCCTGTATTGATTATCTTAAGCTCAGATCACTTGTCCATTCCTTAACCCTGTGACAGGGGTTTAGGGTGGGGGAATATTAAGTTATAGGTCTACACAAGTCAAAGTTGATCCCTGCAACTGTCAGCTTGACAATAGATGAAATACTACAGGGGAATGGTTTAATGAGTCTGTAATCTAGTCCCTCAGCCTTTCCAGTCTCCTTGGAAAACTCAAGAAATGTACTCAGTCATCATCTGACTCTTCACTTTGCTGTCATCCATAAATAAATATTTTACGTTTTTTAGACAATGCAATCTTTAGTCAGGAATAAAAACATTCAAGTTAAAATACCAAATCAAAATTTTAGCTTCCTATAAAGTTAAATATATTATCTTTGTGTAGCTTGGACTAGTTTTTGTCTGTAAACTGACCCTAGGAAAAGGGTATGTGCAGTTGCTGTCGTCTCTAAATTTTCCAATATAACTGGAATAATCTTATTTAAATTGGTAACATTTTAAGATGGGGTTTTATTCTGTGTAGCTAATCAATGTTTCAAGATGATTTTCTTATGGAATATTTTTAGTGATCCTCAGAAGGTCCACACTAGGCCCCTTTTTTCCTGAAATTTATTTAACCTTGGAATGCTTTTATTTTCTTCTAGTGATCATTTCTGGCACTTTCCTCCAGCTCTAAGAGTTCACATTTAAATTTTTTACTGGTAAAGTGCCTTCACCCTTCCAGGCAACCTGAAGGACTCAAGACAAGACCACTGAGTCACATGGGACTTAAAGGTCTTCCATGGGAACTAGTCATATGCAACTGTGTGCTACAAATTCTGGGAGTGATTCAACTCAATTGATAATAAAGTAGCACCCTAAAGACTCCAGATTCAAGTAGTTCCACAGCCTATTTGCCTTCTTTACTTTCTTTTACAGGAGTGGGCGTTTCAGCACACTGTATGTTTAATCTACATTGGTTTCATTTAAGTGTGTGAGTAGCTTAACATCCTCACAGTCTTTGAAGGGTAGATAGTACTCAATAAGTGGAATGGAAAAAGGTGTTAAAGCAAGATTTCTTCAATGATATCCTAGTCACAAAAAAACCACTTTATCCATTTCTTTCATACTTTCAATATCAAAATTGGTATTGGTGGAAAGGTAGTAATCTAGGATTCTGGAGTTATGGTGCAAATATTTGGCAATGTTCTCAAATACTGGCACATTACTGTGCATGGCATGTTATAACTATTGTGCCTAGTTGAAATTACTTTGTGAAGAAAAATTAGTTTTTTAATTTTTTCTATTTTTATTGTAAAATATACTGATGCTTGCTTAAAAATATGTATTTCAGAATAATCTTTATTGTATCTTTAAAATGTATTTGCTAATAATTTAAAACATTTCATGAATTAAAAAGACCTGTTCTCTCATTGGCAATTTCAATATTTCACTGTGAAGGTAGTTTTATTATCAAATTCCTATTTTATATTAATATAAAATAAGCTTTATATTAAGTTAACAGGGATATATTGGCTATATTAAAATATATTCATTTACAACATTAAAATTGTTAACACCTTTTGATTTACATGTGCGTTTGTGAAAAATGGTTCTAGTAGCCTAAAAAAAATCATAAATAAAAACTCATTTAGTTATTCTTTCTTTTCTTTTCCAACATTCCTGGCACAGCTTAGGTGCTCTAAACATATTTTTGAATATAATGACTTGAGAATATTTTAAAGGTATAACACCGATTTATGGTTCAACTTATTTCAACAAACTCTTTTATTACCCTTCTTTTCCTCATCTTCTGTTACTTAGAAGCAACCAAAAAATTCTTCATGCCCATGGTTCAGCAGCAGAAGAAAATCACTGAATTGATCACAAACATTAGTCTAAATATATTCAACCCAATTTAAACAGACACTAGCTAAATTCATCCAGAATATAAATTCTGTGAGAATACAAAGAAGGATAGAAAAATCATGGCTTTAAAAAATGTTGAATATTCTCATGTATTTTAATGAGACTTGCAGTTAGATGAAGACAATTAAGAAAGAGACTCTTAAAACAGATTGGAACTCAATAAACACTTCTGAAACTTTTTTTAAATGTAATTTGCTTTACTGCCAAGTTCTTTCCTAGCAGCTTCTCTATCGGTTCTTAGCAGCACATTCAGTTAGTCAATGAGCCAATTCCAAAGATATTTCAGGAACCTAGTTTGTGCTTAGGGGCAGCATTTTAGTAATTAGAACTTCTATTCTACACAAGTGGAACTTATTAGGGGGAGTACATTCAGTGGCTTAAGCAGGTAGAACTATTTGTACTTATTTTCTGAGCTGTCAATATGTTAATCTAGTATCTGGGATGAGGGGTGGCTTTCTCTGCTCTGCCTCTAAGCTTAACTTTGTTTTTACTTTTCCTCTAGAAATTAATGTCTTAACATAGTATATTGCTAACGAAGATATTACCTAAAATAATATTTGCTACTATTTTGATCACCACAGTGCATAGCCCTCACGTTAAGCTTTGCAAATGACACCTGCTTAATAAGTGTCTGTAGAATTGAACTAAAGTTCTGAATTTTATTACCCTAAAGAAATAATGGATAAATGCTAACTTCTTGTAAAACAAGAATAATAAAGGCAATAATGACAATAATAGGTATGTTATTATAAGCCAGGTATTATATTTCTAGCTCTTTCTGTGTATTAATCAATCTTCATAACAAGCTTAATAATCAGATTTATTTTTTTAAGACTTATTTATTTATGCATAAAGAGCTGGAGTACAGGCCAGAGGTGTATGTGGGGCGAGTGGGGGGTGGAGGTGAGAGGATTAACCAGAGACAGAGTAGGGAACAGAACAGGCAGATTGACTGAAGTACACTGCTGAGGAGAGCAGTGGGTGAGTCAAGAGAGGTCTGCTGTGCCATATGGGCTGCTCCCTGGCCACGGTTTGAACTCCTGCTGCAGTGGCTGTGGACAGCTTCATAGGTTGCGTCTTAACCCCTTGCGCCTCTAGGGAGGCCCAGCAGATTTTTTTTTTATGCTTACACAATTAGAGACTGAAATTTATCTGAGATTAAATACTTTTTTTCTTGGCCACTTTTATACTAATGGGTGATTCCAAGATTTAAAACCAACCATTTTTGCTATAAAAAAAATTGTGTATAGAAATAAGCAAAGCAAATCTTAAAATGAGGTAATAAGCATTTCGGCTTCTGATTAGAATGGGGTTGTTTACAACTGAGTGTCACGTGGATACAAACCATAAAGGCAAATTAAACAAAGAAGTACTTAAGTGTATCAGAGAGCTACAGAGGCAGGGAATGCCAGACAGGCTAGGATTTTGGAAAAGTAAAGGGGAAAGTTTATTTATGTATTTATTTTTAAAATTTATTTATTTATACAAGCACTGGGTACAATCAGAAGCATGGGAGGGTGAGAGAATTCACCAGAGCTAGAGTGGGGAACAGAATAGGCAGAACAATGAAATACACTGCTGAGGGGAGCAGCGGGTGGGGGGCAAGAGAGGTCTGTGCGGCATGTGGGACCCTCGAACCGGCATTGCACAGGCTGAGGGCAGCTTCGCAGCTCAGCACTCAACCGCTGTGCCACTAGGGGAGGCCCTAAAGGGGAAAGTTTAATATCTGCAGTTGCTTTTTCCTGGAGTGTACTTTGTTTCTGAGCACAGGCAAGAATACAGGATATGCTGAGGTAGATGTGGGTGTAGGTGAAAGATTCCAAGGAACTTTCACCAGTTAGAGATGGCTAGCCCACTGTGGCTGAAATTTAAGACTCTTAAGACACATGGTTGGTTTCCCCTGGAGATAACTGACCAATTCTGAGGTATATATATCAAGATGCTAAAAATCTATGAAAAATTTTGAATTACAGAACAGAATCCTTTATAGTCCTGATGGTAATGAGATAAAGACTGAAAGAGACTCTTCACCTATTAATGTTTAAGCTTGATTTTGATAGATTCCATATTTTAAGCAAGTACAACTTTATTTTACGGTGTTCCTTCAGAATACTATAAAGTGCATACATTAAAAATTATGTGTATGAAGTTTTTATGTATGTAATATACTATGTAATGTAATATAGAAAAATCTCTGACTTATGGTTTGAGTTTCATAACATTGTCTTGTTAGGAGGTTTTGAGGGTCAACCTAATTATGAATAATAGAATTCTAATTATGTATAATTTTTAAATAAAGTTCTGGAGAAAATTAGAATCACTCATTTCCTTTTTTGGACTATTTTTAAGTCTACAGGTTTGTAAATGTCTAGAACTCCAATCTCACTTCTCTGTGAATAGTATTTTATGAGGCTAGTTCATTCCTAGGACTTTAATTTCAGCAATCTACAAAAACATTCAAGTATTTTTCTCTAGCTTTGACTAGTCCAATTTACTACTTCATAACTCCCTTTGAATATTTTGAAGTTTCAAAGACACTTAAAATTCAACATTTCAAAACAAAACAAAACAAATCTAAACATCTTCCCCCACAAAACCTGGTTTTCATGCAAAATTATTTTCTTTTTGAGCAGTTGCATACATATATATCCACTTAGGCAACAAGTATCTCCTCCTCATCTCTAGACTTGCTCATAGCCAGTCCAGACCCAAGAATCTCTGTATTACCTTTTATGTAACTGTTGACTCCTTAGACTGACTGATTTTCATAAGCACAGACTGTCTAATTTTTCGCTCACTGATGTATTTCCCAAACCCTATGTGATTTATTAAAAATATGTAAATATACTTAATAAAGAGATTTTGGTGTGCACTATCTGTGAAACTATGTAATGTTTCTATCATTCAGGATATTGAAGGGAAAGCAAAAACAGGATTAAATCAAAGGGACATTACAGGGAATTGGCTATGCAGTTAACCAAAAGTCTGAGGAGTTAACAATGGACAATGAAAGAAACAACTAGAAATGTCAAAAAAAAAAAAAAAAAAAAAAAAAGGAAGCTGTACCACTCATAGAATGGGGAAACAAAGGGAAGAAGTAAGGTTTCGGGCCTCCCCTGGTGGCGCAGTGGTTGAGCTCTGGGCTGCGAAGCTGCCTGCAGCCTCTGCAGTGCTAGTTTGATCCCCGGCCACCTGCGAGGGTCCCACGTGGCACGCAGACCTCTCCTGCCGCCCGCTGCTTCCCTCAGCAGTGTACTTCAGCCCTTCTGCCTGTTCTGCTCCCCGTTCTGGCTCTGGTGAATTCTCTCACCCTCCCATGCTTCTGATTATACCCAATGCTTATATAAATAAATAAATAAATCTTTAGGGGAAAAAAAAAAGAAGTAAGGTTTCATAAGAGCAGAGTAAGTAAGGTTTCATAAGAGCAGAGTTTAGTGCCATGAGTCACAGCTGGATATGATAGACATATCCTGTATCTGCTGAAGCTATAAGAGAAATGTAGTCTTTTCCAGAGATGACTGCTGATGCATGGAGATGCTTCTCCCTATTCAAAAAGCCAGAAGAAACATGCCACAGGAATTCAAGAATACAGCTTCCATGCACTTATTATATACAATTAATATTATACTAATACAGATGTATGGATACATGGTAATACAGCTAAGCAAAGTAAGGTAAGGAAGAATTCAATATTTAAAAAGTTTCAAGACTGTCACATTGTCTAAATCTATGAGGAAAAACTCTGAATTCCTGTTTCCAGTTAAGGTTCATTGATCACCTGGACAAAAGTCATTTATGGACTATGAAGTGATATATTTCTCTTATTACATCAATTAGTGTTGGAGTCTATTAAAACATGATTTGAAAACAAAACAAGTAATCTTTCACACTAAGTGCCATAAAAAAAAAAAAAACAGGTGGGGAGATTGCTGGAATACAGATTATCAACTATAACATGAATATAGTTCTGGGGTTCCAATGTAAAGCATAGTGGCTCTAATTAATACTGCTATGGTGTAACCGCTCAAGTTTGCTTAAAAGAATAGAACTTAAGTGTTTGCATCACACAGACACACACACACACAGAGCGGTAACTAAGTGAGATGATGGATGTGTTAATGAATTTGATTTGGCAATCTTTTCTCTACGTATCAAATCGACATGCAGTGTAACTTAAATACATACAGTTTTACTTGTCAATCATAGCTTCATAAATCTGAGGAAGAGAGATCTTTCTGGTATCTTTGATTAAAGCATAATTTATCACTATATATTGATTTGATTGTAAGGCAAGTAATTATTGATTTTAAATTCAATTGGAGGAAGTTCCCTTTGATATTGCTAACTGAAGCTCAGTGTTCCCAATAACCTACAGTTAAGGCACAAAGCATACTTTATAGCATAAGCACTTGAGAAAATGCATGCAACTCAAGTATGACCTCACACTGACTCTAAATGTCTTTTTGATCTATTTTAGTTGATTTTTCTTTGCATTAAAGTGAATTATGAAGCTTTCATTTGTGATACACAATAATTTATGAATTCCTATATGCAGATGGCAAAATATTTAATATAAGGTTTTAATGATTTCCATTAAAAGTGAACAAAGATCATCTCAGTGATTAGCTCGATTTTCTAGCTTGAAGAGAATATAAGATGAACTTATTCAATGACTCTATACTGTAAAAAATTATCTAGAAACTTTCCAGTAATCTAAAACTAAATATCACCTGCCAGCTAGTCAAGAAAATTGTATTTTTTTCATTAAGAGTCCAATTGTCCTCACATAAGCAGAGGACAATTAATCTTAAAAAGTTATTTCAATTCAAGTCAATTATTTCTTGGAGTTCTGTTTGCACAACTTACATTTTGGTCATTATTTATAAAACAACAAGGAATACAGATTTCTTAACATAGCATACACATGGATAATCTGGGTATTTTTACTTTGCCTCAACATGCTTTCTTTCTCTTCTTACCTACTTCCATAGAGGAATTACCTAAACCATTTCCCCCTATATTCTGCTTGCTCAAGTTATTCTGTTGATAGTATGCCCTGTTTATTTCTACCTTTTGATATCTGCATTGGGTAGAACAAAAAATAAGATGACAACTTTGGTTTACCTTTCTTTGACTACTCTCTTCTTATTCTTTTTTTTTTTTTTTTTTTTTTTTTACATTTTAAAAGGACAGGTTTATTAGGAAAAGAAGAAAGAAAATGAGAGGCACCTGCATAGTCATAGGCAGGCAGGAGAGTTACCATTACTCTACACAGTCATGGCAGCAATTGAAGTTCAAGTGGATCCATAAGGATACCGAGAAATCATACTGTCTCACTCTCCCTTATTGAATGTGACTAATCTCTTCTCTTCTCCCCTGAAATTTCCAGCCACTCCTCTTTCTTAACATAAATGATCAATTTAAGACCTACCTCCTACTTTACTCCTATTCTCCTATCTATCCAAACACTTCCTATGTGACATTAAAAGTGAACAAACCATCCTCCTATCTTATACCAATCTTTCATGTGTTCACTGCATAATTTTGCAACTATGAAATAGAGGGATGACTGCCATGGTTTTGTTATTTAATCATCTAAGCATATTTAACTTATCTATTTTAAAGGGTTATCTAAGAAACCAAATATCATAGAAGATAGGTTTTTGTTGCACACGTTCTTCACTTTTAAGAAAGAATGATTTTTTTAAAAAAACTACATTTAATTTCAAATTAAGAACAAACCATTAAAGAATAATATTTACAAATAGAAAGAGTTTATGTATTTACATAGCACTAAGGAATTCCTGAGAATACCTTAGTAAAATAGCAATAATAAAATTCTAATCATGTCTGTTTGCGACTGGAATCCCATATTGTTTTTGGCTATACATGAAATAGGGGGGAAACTGCTCAATGACACTTGACTGTCACGTGATTGTGATCCTTCACTTCAGTCTTCCAAATTTTTGCTAGTAAAAATGTCATCAAATTGTAAATATTTTTTTTTTATTATTCACAAGGAAAAATTTTAAACAGAAATTTAACGATATAAAAGTACACTTCCATACTTCAATCAATCCATTTTTGGATGGCATATAATCCAGATTCCCTTTTAAATCCAAACAGCGTTGTGATTTCTGTTTAACATCCCTGCATTTTTAGGAAATATGCAGTTGGGATTCATGCAAAATCAGTCCATGAAATTCTTCAGAATTTATCTTGCATGAGCAACTATGAAATGTCTTATAAATATTCATAAACTGACAGCTACTCATAGCTGAGATATATTTGAGGTATGAAAATAAAAGCTCATAGAAAAGTTCAACTTGATTATTTTAAAATTGAGGTACAAACTTTCCTCAGGGACTCATGCATGACCAATGTGTTTACTCTATTTTAAACAGCCCTTTTTATTTTGTTATTTTTCATGTTTTATCTATTATTAATGCAAAATGATTTCATTTAATAGAGGTTATTTCTTTCACTGGGTACTCTGCTATATGATTTTCTTTTGCATATAGGATTATTATAAATAGAAAAATATTTTTATTTGTCTTGACGATACTTAGTATTACCTCCACATTTTTATGTATCACTCTCATATCTTTATGTGGTGACTACCAGTTTTCTGCTTTCAACAAATATCTGATTTATAATTTTATTAGGAATTTATCAAGATAATCTATTTGCTGTTTGTCTACATATCTATTTAATATTGGAAAAATTATACATACAAAATCCCTTATATGTTTTTTATAAAAATATACACATCAGATGGTTGATAGGATCATAATTATTATATTGAGAGTACTGCAAGATCTATGTATTCATACCTATTAGCTCAAAGTAAAGTGATGTAAATGACACAAATAGATGTTGCCAATTCCTCCAATAAAACTGAGCAATCTAAAAAGGAGAAATAAAATATTACCCAGGGTCTATATCTAATTTAAATAAAACAGCATATGTAAACGACAATACTTTATGACATTTCTGTAATATAAAATATGTCCTATGTATGTGTTTTCTATTTTATCAAAGCTATACTTAAAATATTATCATACTTAAAATATTATCTTATCTTGTGTATTGTTACTTCAAAATTATCATTGTCTCAGAAATACTCTTATAACTTACATTAATAAAAGTGCTGGAATTTTCTTGCACAAGAAATAATTTCCCTGTAGAAAATTTTTTAAATTAGCATGCATAGGTCATGTTAATAAACCAATTTAGTAATGCTTTGGAGTGGAATGGTTGAAAAATGAGATTATTACTTTTGCCTCACTAAACTTCTAGGAAAAGAAAAAGACCATGTCTATATTAAGCAGTTGAAATGAATCAGATTAAGTCTTTGGCTATTTTTCATTGCTGTACATTTTAATATGGTCCAAAAGCATCAGAACAATTTTACAAATTTCCTTAAGATAATTTCCGGAAAATCAAACCATTTAAATATGTTTTCCATTTTGAATATAGTCACACCATATAAATTTAACAGGAATCTTATATATACAGTTTATTTTTCAACTGAGGAAAATTTTCCATATAGAGTCCAAGTATACAGTACAATTCACACACACACATATAGCATATATAGCTATACATATAACACATATTACTATATATTTAATAATATATAGCTATGCAGCAACTTCCCTCACCAAGACACAGATAACTTGTATCACCTTGATAGTGTCCCTTTGTCTCTTATTTAAACTCCAACTCTGTCATTAAAACTCCAACTCTGTCATTAAAACTCTGTCTCTCTCCTGTGTTCTATCACCATATATTAGATTTGCCTATCTTTGAACTTCACATAAATTAAATCATACAGTATCTATTCATTTCATTGTTAAAACTCACTTAAAAATAATTATTTTCAGATTCAATCGAGTTCTAATATTTCTAGCAGTTTATTCCATTTGTGTTTGTGTTGTGAAGAATTAAGCTTTGATCTTTACCCTCCACAACTGGGAGGTATTGCCAATGCACAGAATGTCATGTCTGTTAGGAATATTTTTGTTGGCATAGTGGCTTTGGCTACTGGGCAGTTAAGAGCATGATTTATAATGGGAAATCTGAGCCATGTGGTATCAATTCTTCCTTTAGAGGGACTAGAGACTGAAGATATCAGCCATCTTCTGGAAGAGATAAAGACCAATATAATGTCAAGCTCCAGTAAAACTCTTCCTTAAAAAAATAATCATGTCTTGAGTGAATTTCCCTGGTTAAAGTACACAGTTTTATCATACATCAGTAGCAAGAAAGTAAGGGAAAGACAATGGAAATTTTATTTCTGGTACATTTTTGGACTCTGACTATACATTTCTGCCGTTGGCTATCTTTTAAGCTTTATTAACAGTATAATTTTCTATGCTGATGCTATAAAATTTGATATCTATGTATCATTCTATCTATCTATGTAAATTATCACAATAAGTTGGTTAACAAAGCTACAACTTCAGTTTTCTTGTACGTGATATATGTGATAACACGTAAGACCTCCCTTACCCTGTTTCAAATATAAAAGAGTATTGTTAAATGTCACACTGTTGTACTTTATACCTCCAAACCTTGTTCATTTTACATAACATAAACTTTCATCTCTCCCAATACAGGCTCAGTCTCCCTACCCCTAACCCCTAGCAATTACCTTTCTATACACTATTCCTATGACTTATTTATATAAGTCACATATAAATAAGATTATAAATAAGATTATCTGTATCTGGTTTATTTTACATAGCATTATGCCCTTCAGGGTTTTCTGTTTTTTTTTTTTTTTAAGTTGAGTACTATTCCATTGCATAAGCATACCACATATTCATTATCAATTCATCCGCCAACTCCATTTAGAATGTTTCTGCATTTGGCTTTTGTAACTAATGCTGTGATCAACTTAGTGTGTAAATATCTTTAAGATGCTGATTTCATTTCCTTTGGATAGACACCTAGAAAAGGGATGATATGGCACCTCCACTTCTTAGTTTTTTGAGTAACTTCTATGCTATTTTCCACAGCGATGTAACATTACACTCCCATCAACAGTGTACGAAAAATTTTCTTTTTCCATATCCTCAACAACACTTGTTATATTTTCTCTTTTTTGATAAAGGGTATCATGACAAACATGTGAGATGATATATCTCATTGTGGCCTTGATTTACATATCACTACTGATTAGTGATATTGAACACCTTAACATATACAGTAAATACTCACTTACTATTTTATAAGTTCTTGGGAACTGTGACTTTTAGCAAAATGAGACACAACCAAAACAGGGCATTGAGTAACTGCTTCATCAATGTGGACTAAAATTGTTATTTTTTTAATATGTGTGCATTTTATAGATTTAAAGTCTGTTTTAGGCTGATAACTTCTGAAGTATGAAGATTCACTACACTTTACTCCTCAGCACTTACTTTACTTTTTATTTATGCATACAAGAACTGGGATACAGGCCAGAGGTGTGGGGGGGGTGAGAAGATTCACCAGAGACAGAGTGGGGAACAGAACAGGCAGATTGACTGAAATACACTGCTGAGGGGAGCAGCAAGCGAGTCAGGAGAGGTCTGCTGTGCCATGTGGGTAGCTTCTGGCTGGCTGGGGATCTAATTCATGCTGCAGTGACTGCAGATAGCTTCATAGTTCTGTGCTTAACCCCTGGAGCCACCAGGGAGGCCCTTAGCACTTACTTTAAGTAACTGATGTAAATTTCAATTCTTCCTACACTGGGTCACTATAATTAATGCCATTATAGTTATTCTTAATAATTTTGTCTTCTAAATTACATACAAATGTTATAAATGATGTATATGCCATCATTGCAGCATTACAGTACTCTGTGTTTTTCTGTTTAACTTTAGCAGTGAGGTTTGGTTTCATATGTTTCCATGTTGTTCTTTAACATCTTTTTGATCATCTGAGTACATCTATATCTTGTCTTCAGTTGCAGTTTATTTTGCCAGATAAAGTATTCTTATATGCCATTATTTTCTTCCAGTATTTTGAATAAATCATCCATTCTTTCCTGATCTGTACAAGCTTTTTGCTGAAAAGTCTGCTTACAGTTTTATAGGGTCTCCCTTGTATCCCTGACAATTAGCTATTCTCTTGTTGCTTTAAAAATTCTCTTATCTTTGACATTTGACAAGTTAATTAATGTGTCTCAATATAGACCTCTTTAGGTTCAACTGATACAGGAAATTTGTACTTAAAAAATTAAGATTTCTACTGCCTTCCTTAGTTTGGGAATTTTCAGCCATTATATCTGTAAATTTTCAGCCATTATATCTGTAAATAATCTTTTTGCTTCCTCCCTCCCTCCCTCCCTCCTTTCCTTCCTGAGGTTATAGATGGGGATGTCTTCCTCTGGATTTATGGGTGTGCAGACTGTCCCTAGATATTGGCAGGCCATAGTAGGAAACATGTATAGGAGTGCTATAAGGTTTGCACTAGGCCTGAGGAAAGCAGGCTTATTACTGTGGCACAGATGACTGTATATTCCACTGGTTCTCAGAACAGCAAACCATGGTAAGTTTACTTACCAAGTTATAGGAATGCATAGGTATCACAGGTAGATTTAAGATCAGAAGACCTCCTTTTGAGGGCATAGATGAGCATGTCTACCACTGTGTCCCTAGGCTGGCAGGAATTGCACCCAGAATATCAAAAGTGGGACTATAGTCAAATCACAAAGATACTGCAGGGTCCACTCAGAGACTGAGATCAGTGGGTGTTTCCAAAGACATGGATTGGCATGGATCGTCCTAGGTCCTTTGGTAGATGAGGTTGATGGTAAGGCCTTGGTCAAATGGTACTGAATCAAGTTCACACTGGAATGGACTGCTCCTGGCTCCTTGCCACAACCATGGATGGCCAGCTTGCCACTGAAGTATGTGTCTATCTTCTCAGAGAGACCCTACTCCGTCTTGAGTTTTGCCATGTTCTTGGCTAATTTCAATCAGAATCCTTTCTTTTAATAAAGCATAGTAGTGGTTATAATTGGTTGTGATGAATTCTGTGAGCTCTTCTAGTGAAATATCAATCCTATTGGTGGTTTTGGGAACCTCTCAGATGTGCTACATAGTAGAAGTGAGGGCAATCCTGTGTGGATTGTTTCTCTTACAGCACAGTTTTCTGAATTTTCTCAATATGGCTTAACTTTGCTCTGCAGTGTTCAATTGATAAATACAGCTTATAAATCTTCACAAACATGCTTTTTTAAATTGTGGGACTATTTTGAATATAGATGCTACTCATAATTGTGTATAAAATTTGTATAGGCGGGCCTCCCTGGTGGCGCAGCGCTAGAGCGCTGGGTTGTGAAGCTACCCGCACCCTCTGCAGCACCGGTTCGATCCCAGGCCACCAGGCAAGGGTCCCACATGGCGCACAGACCTCTCCTGCTGCCCACTGCTCCCCTCAGCAGTGTATTTCGTCAGTCTGCCTGTTCTGCTCTCTGCTCTGTCTCTGAATTCTCTCACCCCCCTGCGCTTCTGACTGTACCCAGTGCTTGTATAAATAAATAAATAAATCTTAAAAAAAAAATTTGTATAGGCATTGATCTTATGTTTCTTGGCTAAATATCTAGAAATGGGGTCTGTTGAAAATTTGGATCTGAAATGTAATATTTTTGCCAAATTTGGAAAGTTTCTAGTCTAGACATATGTGCTTAAGGTTTTTTTATTGTTCTTTCTCTCATATCTTCTGGAATTCTAATTAGATTTTTGCTACTATGCTTGATATTTCTGTTTTATTCAAGCTGGATAATTTTTAAAATGTACACTTAAATTCTCTGATAATTTTCCTGCAGTACCCAATTACTTCTAACTCATTCAATTTTTTTTTCACTTTAGATTGCAATTTGCAATTCTAAAATTTACATTTTGCCCTTTTTAATAGTTTCTATTTAATTGCCAGTATAACTCATCTGGTCCCTCATTATGATCATATGTTAAAAATAGTTATTCAATATATTTGTGTATCTGCTTTAAAGTCCTTGTCTGCGAAGAACAAATCTGGCTTATCTTGGGTTCTGTATCTATGAACTGCATTTTTAATTGACTATGGGTCACTTTGCCATTTGGCTTATCTGGAATATTAGTGTCTCATACATACTTCTTGCTAAATATATCAACACAGATGCCTACCTCTCACTTCTATGGAATTAACTATATCCTCATATCCAGCTGAAAAGTAGCCATAAGCAGCAATGTTCCATGACTCTAGACCCTCTATACAACTAATTAAATGACAGATGAGCACTTGATCAAAGAACAGACTGTATTTTTAGCAGTTTAATATAACACACTTGCCAATTCTAAACAATAATTTCTAGCAAAGCTAGTCAGAATACTTTTCAGCAGAGAAGCATTAAGCAAACATCCAGATTATAGTGGGGAAAAAAGCTAAATGCAAATTAAGTGGTGAGTTATGTTGACTGCATAGCACTGAAATGCATATCCACAGCCTGTAGCCCTGACTTCTGAGTAACCTTTTGTTTGCATTCCTGAAAGTTCTGCATCTACTATCCTTCTGCTATTCCCAATGTCTGACGGTCATTTTATGTTTTATATGAGTCATGACCTTATCTTCTGTGTAGTTACAAAAAAAAAAATTCATGTTACTTAAAATAATTCAAGTGAATCTTTGTTCCTTGTGACAGAAAGCAACTCATTAAAATTCCTTTCCATGGAGGTCACCCCTACCCAGGTGACCACAGTTTCTACATCTTGACCTCACTTTCTGACATTGGGTATAGGCTATGATGGAATTTTTCTCAATTTCTTTCTCCTCACTACAACCGCTTTCCTGAGTCATCTTTAAACTTAAACCTTTTGGTATTAAAAGGAAAACAATTTATATTGTGGAGTCAAATCTGTTGTCATCTGACTCCTCTCCTTTTTGATGTATTCCCCAATTCATCTCCTCTAAAAACTCTTGTAGTCAATCTTCCTCAATCTCTTCATTATTTGATGAACACTTTATTTCATTATTATTCTACCTCAACATATATATGTATATGTATATTTACTTATGTGTGTGTATATGTATATATATATATATATATATTATATTCTTTTGCATCCTAAATGAGAATCTTCTTTTATTCAATCTTTTCCTCTCAATATATTATCTATTTGCTATCACATTTTCCTACAAAGAGTAATTTGAATTCATGTCTTCCCATTTTTCTGGGAGTACTTTCCCTCAATCTTTCTGAATAATTTCTTCTACCCATATTTTCTGTTATAAATTCTGTATCATATCACTAGTGACCAAATATTTTCAAATAAAATGCCCTCCTTTTGCTTTTTATTGTAAATAATTACATTGCAGTATGTGATACAAGTGATAACAACAACTCTCTTTTATACATCCATAACTTGTACCCATCTGTCCTACAAAAGGATAGGTGATGGAAGGGACAGAAGGGGGGGAAAAAAAGGTTTCATATCCTATGGGGACAAGTAACAAGAAAAGGAGATCTCTACTTGTCTCTTGGTGTGCTTGTGAACTTTTTCCTCAGAACTCATATTTTCACTCTTCTTATCCTCTAAATATACATCTTCTGTGTGCTAGCATTTAGTAGACTCTTAAGAGGATAGCTTGCTATTAAATGTGACTTCTCTGTATGGTCTAACATATTTATGAGTATTCACTCTTCTGCATATCTCAGCAAGTTATCATGTTTGATCTATATGACTAGACTCTCTTTACCTACAGCTTAAGTTTGGCTACTAAGGACCACTAACGGAAGGTCGAGGGGGCCTCCCTGGTGGCACAGTGGTTGAGCTGTATGTCTTCTGCATACAATGATAGTTTCACTTCTTTCCTGATTTGGATTTCTTTTATGTATAAGATAATTATAAAAACAGAGATTGGTGCCTCATTGTTGTAACGGTACCCTTAAACATATTACCATAAATTAGTTTTCTAATTAATGTTAAAATAATTTACAAAAAAAATACATGGTCATCTCTAACTCATTAAAGACATACACCCACCTATGTTTACAAGTATCAATCATTCAAATTTCAATACTTAAAAGTGAAATAGTTCCCACCAATTAGAAAGAATAATACTTTTTTTCAAATGATTTATGGATTCTTACCAGATCCATCTGTTAGACTGGCTTTCTGACAGAAACTTTTCACCTTTCATACATCTTGAGCTAGTCTATTTTACATGATGGATAACTATCCTCTGTGTTTAAAAATGCATTATATGTGCATTTTCCTGCTAGGGTAATATTTTAAATGATTCAGCATTGATTTTTTTCCCCCTTAACTATCATCATATCTGCAATATGATTACAATCTAGTAAAGACTGACTTCCCACCAAACTCTTATCTTTCCATTTTTTCACTAGTAATTTGCACTTTGATATACATACAGATTTCATTTTTGTAGTTTCTTCTCTTTTCACATTATTGATCTTAAAAGACAGTATGTTTATATTTGAACTGCAATTAATAAAGACTCTTCATGAATGGAAAATGAATAACATCTAAAGAGACCAATGCACTGCTTTCTTTTACTATATTTCTTGGAGATACAGAAAGCAATAGCTGTAAATTTAACATAACCATAATAAGACAATTAATTTCTGAAAAGAACACTAAGATATCCTAGCTCTGACTATAATAGACTTAAATGTGTCAAATCATGGAATCTTGACTCCAAAAACAGATAAATGACGGATGACAAAAGTCTATTTATATATGCTAACAAATTATTGCTTGAAATAATGAAAGGATATGAAAATTTCATATCTTTTCCAAAATTACTAATGAATATCAACAGACTTCCTAGGAAGTTATTGCATAATTTCAGCATGCTTACAATGCATACTTGCATGTTCTATATTTTAAAAACAATATATATTATAAAAATATAAATTATATCAAGAATGGTTTAAGAACATATTAAGCAAAATTATTGGTTAAGTATAAGAGAATATACCCACATTTATGTAAGAACTGTGAATTTTAAAAATTTTAAAGAATTCTAAAGAAAATTAGAAGAAATAAATTGGTAGTAGACAGAAAAATTGAATGTTATAAGTTGCAGAATGAATTAACGAGTATTAGACTGTGGCAACGGATAAGAATAGAATAACATGAATGGGTACACAGGAGCATACAGTTTGAGAGTTTAAATAACCATTAATATCAGTCCCACAGCTCTTTAAAGAATATGCATAGAAAAATCTCAATTTTTTTTTGTGTTCAAGGCTACTCTCTCAAACCTCAGACTCATATAAAACTGTCTAATCAAATGTCCACTTTGATTGTCAAGAAAACTTTGCTCATTCGATACATCTCAAACTATACTGTCTTCTCCCAAAATCTACTTTATCCACAACTTTCCATATTTCTGCTAATGCACTGGATGGTATATGTGCTGCCAAGATTCCTCATTAGCACTGAGGCAAGCATTCCCCCATATGCCAGGAGTATTGGCTGCTTGGAGAGCACAGCTGAGTCCTTCTCCCAGAATTTCCTGATCTGAATGGATCAGAGCTGAAATGCCAGAATTATGTCCCATCTCCAGAGGTGGTTTATACCTAATGAATATTCAGTAAAAAGTACAAAGGTCCAACCCTCTTGCCTGAAATTCAGTGACAAGCTCCAACAGTATTACTGTTAAACATTTCACAAATATAGAAGAATCTTAGCAGCAGAGACTCTGTGGCCTTATATACACTAGGCATTTGAGAGATTAGAGAAAATACTAATTATACATGATAATGAATGGAATGGAGGAAAACAATGAAGGGCAAATGCAATCAATCAATAACTTAACATGAAGTATGAAAGTCAAAGGACTTTATTGGCAGTATATGTAAAGGAGCTAAAGGACAGATGCACCTGAAAATAAAAATGCAGTATGTAATTATAAGGATAGCTGGGTTCCAGGAAGGATTTAATTTTTAATACAAGCCTGAATTGAGAAGAAGATAATTTGAAACTTTGAATGCGTACCCATGGTTCAGTGCATTTGAAAATTTGTGACCAAATTCCCAGGTTTTGTTGAAAAATGATGCAGAGGTCTTTTCCTTGCAAGATAACACAAATACCCCTGAGGATAGCCCTTCCTTCCTCTTTGTCACCAGACCAATAATTATGGTTTGTGAGGTACAACATATTTCAAGGATGGCTGGGATTACCAGGGTGAAAGGATTATAGTTAGAAGTAACATACGAATGGAGGACACAACCAACATGTACAGAAAGTGGAAGTCTACTATGTATTTACGAGAATGTATTCTGAAAATAATGGATCTAGGGGAAAAGCAGATGAAGTTTAATAAAAAGACAGTTTACCACTATGCAAACACTCACAATGCAGTGCTTATCTCTGTGGCAAGGACCCTCGAAAAGAAGAATTTAATGCTGCTACTAGTTTGGGACTTGGAAGCTATATAGCTTGTTGAAAGTAATATACCACCTTATGTGAGGTACACATGTCAGAACAGATGCGGAGGATGGTGAAGAAAAGGATGAAAAGCCTCAGAGAAGTGTGACATAAAATCTGAAAATATTAGCCAATTATCTTCTGTGGGAGGTGCTAGGATAAACTGTTTTCCAAGGCAATAAGGCTTTTCCCTGTAGACAATAGTAGCTCTGGAAGAGATGTGTTACTGACCTGGGCTGATAATAATGAACATTAGAGGATCTTGAGCTGATAGAAGCAAAGTGAAAATACTTAGCCTACAAAACACGAAAGGCACAATAAAATGCTAGAAAAGTTTGAAGGCAGCAAACAGATCTGACTTCAGAAAACAATGGAGACAGTTAACGGAACTACAAAGAGATTCATATCACTAGAGCCATATAACAACAACAACAAAAAAATCAAGGATGGAAGCTGGGATTTTGAAGGGAGCTACCCAATAAAAGTCAATGGAGCTATCATATCCTCTTTTAATTTACCAATCATCAATCATCTTCCTATAAAAATAAGTGAATTATGGAAGACACCAATGGACTAAAATTTTAGTAACACCAATATTTTAATCACACCAATAGCAGTGGTATGGTGGATATATAATCTGTTCTAGAAATAATGAACAAAGGCTCAAGTATATTGAATGGGATCATTGGCAAATAAATTTTTAAAATAAATCAAGTTGCACTGATTTTACATTCATTTACAAAACTGTACAATTTGGGTAGTGCAAATTCACACCTCAAAATGTGCACATGCTTTGCTTGCCCTCTACCAAAATTCCAATATACAACCAGTTACCCTTTCTATTCTCTCCTCCATATAACCACTCAGGTAATCACCATATCTTTCCCAGAGTTTAAGAGTTATTTTGTTGTGTCTTGCCAGTTTTTTTTTTTTTTTCAGTTATTTAGATTCTAAAATGAGTAAAACAATTCACTAACTGACCTTCACCTTCTGCTTATTTCACATAGCAATATCACACAAAAATCCAAAAAGGAACTATTTCATCTTTTTTTAATACCACAATTTCTTTATCCAGTCATCTGTCAGTGAGCATTTGGTTTGATTCTGTGTTTTGACTATTGGGAATATTGTTGCTATGAATAGAAGGCTTTTATACTAGTACTTTCATATTTGGGGGTAAATACCTAGAAGTGGTATTGCTGAATCATATGGTATTTCCATTTTTTATTTTTTAAGGTATCTCCATACTGTTTCCACAAAGATTTCACCAATTTACTATTTCTTCTAACATAAAGGAGAAGCAGAGGTATTCATATGGGATTATAAATACAGTTGACATTCGTATTCTTGCCCAAGAATATGTTAACTTTCTGCCTTCTGTCATAATGTAGTTCAAGGAGACCGAAATGACTTGAACATGCTGTGTAATATTGTATGGGCCCAACCTCCATTTTATCAATAATAGAATGTTCATCAGATATAATGAATAAGGAATGATAAATTGAAAACTTCAATATAACACATATATTTCAAAATAAGGAAGATAAACCCTATCAAGATTTTGTGATATACTGTATCAGTGAAGTATTAGGGAATTTAGTAATTATTAATAATTTAGTAATTTAAGGTGGACTCACCTCCACCTTAAAGTATATGTCAATTAATTGCAGAAATGCTAGCACTAAGAGGAAGCATATTCATATTTGTCCATACTTTTCCAACCATTTGCTGAAGAGCAAGAAATGTTGTCATCTGTGAGAAGGGTCATAGCTGCCAACCATGGTATAGCCGATCCTGCCTTTTTGGGTCCAATGACTTAGCAGTTCTTAAGGCATTAGGTGTTTCTCTGGTGAAAATGTTCTATTTGCAGTTTATGGCTAGTCCCAATAAAAACCTAAGTTTTTACAATGACTTACAAAGTTTTGCATGACTTCTCTTCTGTCCTCTCTCTAACCTCATTGGGTGCTATTCTCTCAACATTACACATTCCAGTCATACTGGCCTCTGTCCTGTTCCAGGAATGGTCCTCAAACAGGGCATTTGCTAACTTCCCTGTTGCCTGGAAGGCTCTTCTTCCAGATGTCTGCATGACTAATTCCCTCACTTGAAATATTTGCTCCAAGTCACCTTTTTAATTGGGCCCATCTTTTGAAAGCTGCACTCTCTCTCCTAATCCTCCATACTATACTCCCAATTGCTATTATCGTCCATTCTCCACCCCCTTTAAAAAAAAATAGCACATCACAAGTGCTCATATCCATAATATTTTACCTATTTTGATCTGTTTTCTTGGCTCTGCTCACTGGTACAATATAAGACAAAGAGCTTTCTTTTGTTTGCTGATATGTTCCAAGTACCTGGAACAATTTTTGGTATAGCTCAGTACTTGATAATTTTTATAAAATATACTGGAAGAAGAGAGCAATCACCCTTCAATTACAACTGCCTTTAAAATGATAGTTGTGTTGTTGTTGTTGTTGTTGTTTTCACTTCAGAATACTAAGTATTGAAGACAGGGTTGAAAAATAGTTACACACATCTGAATAACTCCTAAGGGCATCTGTTAACCAGAGTGGGGGCAGACAATTTAAACCAGTGTGAGTAAAACAATGATACGCTAAATTAATCAGTCCTCTGAAACTTCATTAACATCTATAGAGTTTCTTCCTTATCTACAGCACAACATAAACATT
Organism: Talpa occidentalis; assembly: GCF_014898055.3. Taxonomy (NCBI): domain Eukaryota; kingdom Metazoa; phylum Chordata; class Mammalia; order Eulipotyphla; family Talpidae; genus Talpa; species Talpa occidentalis. The sequence continues at coordinate 24,918,452 of NW_023601653.1, read as the reverse complement.
ATTACTCATAGTGATGACTTGAGATTCTTAAAGGAAATACTGTTAAAATACATTCCATATGTACTCTTTAAAAGTTTGGAGAAGATAATGCGCTTATTTATTAGTGCATTCATTTTGAATAATTGAAAACAGTTTGAATGGTCAAAGGTATAAATGGTTAATTTCTCAGTTATTTAGAAAATATTAATGTACCACCTCTGTCTGAGAGTCTAAATAAAAGGTGCACAATGTCACACTGTGAAATCTCAATTATTGGTGTATAGTTTTTCCAGTCTGTGGAGTCTGTGGATTATGAAGCATTTGTTTTGAATCATAAAACAACTGTTCTGCACTACACAGAATATTTCTGACTGTCAGATTCTGTCTTCATTTGTAACCTCTGCGTATCCAGGTGCTCCAACATGTGTAGTTGCCACCTGCAGATTTTGAATTGACAACAGTCTAAAACAAAATCAGATTTAGCAGAATCCAAAGGAGGTACTTCCATCCAGGGGCAATAACTTAATAAAATCACAACTTAGTCCAAGCAGGTGCCTTAAATATGATCAGATCCTATCAAATTTTAGCAGAAGCCTAAGTGTCCGGTCTCAGACCCAATGAGGAACATAGTGTTGCCTTTAGAGATTGAAATCTACCAGTCTTGTTTAATCAGTTTAACAGTATATCTTTGCTTTATCTCTTCTACTCTCGAATACCACTTGAGACTTTTTTTTCAGTTTCAATGATTTTTTTTTAATTGAAATCACTACCAACTTTTATTTTTTATAGAAAAAAACTAAAGTTCCAAAGAATGGAGACGATCCATGACTCAGGCACAAATATTCATTTGTTTAATCCATGCATAAAACCATTTTTAATACTACAGTCTAAGTTTTGGAAAGTTTCTGTAAATCCCTTGCGGTTAATAATTCAAAGGCAGGGCCTCCCTGGTGGCACAGCAGATTGAGCCTCTGCAGTGCCTGTTCAATTCCTGGCTGGCCAGAGAGAATCCTACATGGCACGCAGACCTCTCCTGTCTCACCTGCTGCTCACCTCAGCAGTGTATTTTGGTCCTTCTGCCTGTCCTGCTCTCTGCTCTGTCTCTGGTGAATTCTCTCACCCTCTCGCGCCTCTGGCCTGTACCCTAGTGCTTGTATAAATAAATAAATCTTAAAAAAAATAATACAAAGGCCATGGGAGAGACTTTGAAGTTCACAACTTCAAAAAGGAAGTTTCAGGTTGTGAAAACCAAAACTAAGAGGAGTGGTAGCAAGGGGGTCAATATTGAGGGTCAATATAAGCAGAACTGTTAAGATATACAGACAATTTTAAAAATCTTTATTTCTATTTCTAAACTTCCTCTTGAATTTTAATTTCCATGAACTCTCTATTGATTATCTGAGGATTACAATGCACCTTCCTCAAGAAAACACTTACTTGTCTTTTTTCAATCTATGAGAAAAGATCTTTCCAATTCTTTGTTCTGTATTTTTTAATAGAAGTTTTCATTTACAGATCCTTCACCTACTTTGTTAAGATTATTTCTAGGTATTTAATTTTTCTGATGCAATAAAATGGAATTATTTTCTTGATTTTTTTTTCTTTTTAAAGATTTATTTATTTATTTATACAAGCACTGGGTACAGTCAGAAGCATGGGAGGGTGAGAGAATTCACCAGAGCCAGAGCGGGGAACAGAACAGGCAGAAGGACTGAAGTACACTGCTGAGGGGAGCAGTGGGTGGCAGGAGAGGTCTGCGCGCCATGTGGGACCCTCGCCTGGCGGCGGCCAGGGATCAAACCTGCGCTGCAGAGGCTGTGGGCAGCTTCGCAACCCAGCGCTCAACTGCTGTGCCACCGGGGAGGCCCTCTTGATTTTTTTTCTCTTCTAATTTGTCATTTGCGGGCCTCCCCCCATGGCGCAGCGGTTGAGCACTGGGTTGTGAAGCTGCCTGCAGCCTCTGTAGCACCGGTTCGATCCCCGCTCTGGCTCTGGTGAATTCTCTCACCCTCCCACGTTCTGACTGTACCCAGTGCTTGTACAAATAAATAAATAAACCTTATTTGTCATTTGCATGTAGGAACACACATGTTAGTAGTGATTTTATTTTAGTTGAGTAGTATATCTAATGATGTCCTTAGGATTCAGTCTTGGCAAATGAAACCTAAGACACATCCATTCGGGGAATATATGCAGAGTTAAGGGAGAAATAATTAAAGCTAAAAATGAACGTTGTTTATGAATTGAAAAATAAAATCTATTACAGTCTGAAAATTGTTTTTTCTATTGACATACTGCTTGCAAGGGTTAAATCACCTGGTAAAGTTCTCGTAACTATCTACTGACTCACATGTAATTGGGCCTAAGGACTTCAGTTAAAGCCTAGCACATCTATTCCTTCAAGTCATTATTGATCAACCACTATGTTTAGGAAACTTATTGAATAATAAATATGTAATACTGCAGAAAAAATACTAAGAGCATTGTTTACATTTAATGACTAGATAAAAAAAACAGATTTCAAATTTTGCTTGTTGGTGGTCAAGCAGCTTGGCCAGTGGGGCCTGGCTCTGTGAATTTTGCATCTTGTTTTTTTTGGAAAAATTTCTTTTTTCCTGACCACTGGCTAAATATTTGTTTATTTTCTGACACAGTGATTGCCCAATCACTCCATTTACTAAGACAATTTGTTATATGCTTTATAAACATTATTATAGCATGTATTTCTATCAAATCACTATGCTTGACATTACACATCCTATATTTCAGGTGATGTAATTGAGTACTATATACAAATAGCTGGTAAGAAGTTGAACTAAATTTGATTACCTTTGACAAGTTTGACAAAGTATATTCCTATACCAATTTAGCGATACCATTCTGCATTCTCATTAGTTTTCCTTGATCATCAGTACTTGGTTGTTTCCTGAATTTTATCTTTATCTGCACTTTTTAGTCTGGAGTCTATATACAGGTTTTTGGTTTAGATTTGCACTGTCAGTTTTGATAAAGGTTTTTAAATTAAATCCCCAGTGTGTGGTAATTTTTTCTCAGTCTATTTCTGTAATCTTTTACCCATGATCAAGCCCATGACCAAGCACTGCCAAGAACACTTATCCACTAGATATTTTTGGTTGTAATTATACGAAATCTGATTTTAAAATTAACATATGCAAAAATAATGATTTACCAGAACCATTTACCTTCTTAAAAATATATATATGAGTGACTTGGTTCTACTGATAGCTATAACTGAGTTCACAAAAAGAGAAATAACATCTTTTTTTTCTATGATAACCAATTGAGAACATCACTAGTGACATTATAATTGTGATTAAGAAAAAGGGCCTCCCCTGGTGGCACAGTGGTTCAGCGCTGGGCTGCGACGCTGCCCGCAGCCTCTGCAGCACCGGTTCGATCCCCGGCACCTGTTTGATCCCTGGCCGCTGGCGAAGGTCCCACATGGCGCAATGGACCTCTCCTGTCTAGCCCGCTGCTCCCCTCAGCAGTGTACTTCGTCGGTCTGCCTGTTCTGTTCCCTGCTTTGGCTCTGGTGAATTCTCTCACCCTCCCATGCTTCTGACTGTACCCAGTGCTTGTATAAATAAATAATTTTTTTTAAAAGAAAACACTTAAATTATCACTGATACTCTTTTGTAATAAATTTTTTCAGGCTGTGACTGGTAAATCTGGATGATTTAAAAAATAAACAAGGCAAGAAGTCCTGGTCAGCTGATCTCTTATTTGGTCGTAAGCACTGCATTGAATAAGAAAAATGATATTTCCATACTTTTATCTATTTTATTTTTGATTTATCCATGGTTTGGGGATGGATTTCTTAGGATTTGGTGTTCATAGCCTTGAATTTATGTTGATTTGGTGGTTTCAGTAATAGTTTTGCTGATTAATATTTACTACCCAATCTAAAATATTCTTCCTGGCTTCTGGAGACTGTGCTAAATATCGTTTTCAAGTCTTGACCATTACATGGAACATCATTATTTACTGTCTCTATTCTCCTAAGAGGAAGGGGATGCATATTAGAATAGTGATACCCAAAATATGAGCTAGGAATTATTTTCTCTCACATTTTGAAGGGAATGGAAAGGAATCTCTATCTTGTAAATAACAAGGAAGCTGGGATTCTTTTTGATATGTTAAAAACAAGGATTAGTGAAGAAAACAATTTCCTTTTTCTACATGTTTTTCCATTAGGCTAGTGCTCTGCTTCTTTAAATTGTATTGTGTTCTTAAAACAGAATATTAAATAACCACAACCAAAATGACAACAAGCTTACACGCTCTGACTCCCCATGTACAAATTAATGTAGAGAACTGATTAAAAAGTACAAGGAATATTCTTTTGAATAATCTCTTATGTCCCTGTATTTACTGATATGAATAAAACTTCTAAAATTCAGTCAAGTCTGAAACTTCACATAGTTAAGAGCAAAAATAAATACATTTCCTTGAATTTAATCTTGTTCTTCAAATTAGAGTTTGCCATTATTTATATCCATAGAACACAGACAAACAAATATATTTACAGTAACCAACCTATGAATAATGCATAGATAATTTAACTCCCCCCTTTTTAGAAAACTGGCAATAAACACATCAAACAAAACACCTAGGTCATATTATTTTAAATAATGCCTATTTGAGATTTATCTTGAATACATCCAGTTTCACACCAAGTGGCTGGATAATTCAATAGCCCACCTGCAGAAAGTTCCTGGACACATAAAACTCACAGCCACGATTCATTTCCTATTCACTTCTAGAAGCAATTTAAAGCTTGATTTTAATGTTTAAAGGCAGCTTGAGTTCCCAGATGCCAATTTTTATGCTGCATTTTTATAAGTACATGATCCAAGTTATGGGTTCCTGTGAACGAGTTCTCAATTTGATTTTTTGAGAAACAGACAGATAAAATTTGGGGACCCAGGTGCATGGGTGTTTTAAAAGGTACCTTGTAGTTTTGAATTATCATCAGGTAAAATTCAGAATCTCATTTACTTCACAACATATATTACAGACACCTGCATATATATGTGCTTGTGTGCATGTGTTAAACACACATATATAGTTACATTTACCTAAAGTAATAATAGCATAATGCTTAGCAGAAATATCAGATTTTACTTTCTTTTTATTCTCAAATTATATAAGGAGAATTATATAATTACATATAAGGAGAATTATATTTAGAAAATTACACTAAAATTTTAAGCAGGGATATCTGTGAAACTGGAAAACAATGTCAAAATTTAATTCTACATGAAATAGTGGAATCTCACAGGAAACCAAAGTTTTATTTCATTAATTCAACTATTATAGGGCCTCTCCAGTGGCGCACCAGCTGAGCGCTGGGTTGCAAAGCTGCCCACAGCCTCTACAGTGCCGGTCCAATCCCTGGCCACTGGTGAGGGTCCCACATGGCACGCAGACCTCTCCTGCCACCCGCTGCTCCCCTCAGCAGTGTACTTCATCACTCTTCATGTTCTGTTCTCCGCTCTGGCTCTGGTGAATTCTCTCATGCTCTAGCACTTCTGACCATACCCAGTGCTTGTATAAATAAATAAATAAATCTTATAAATAAATAAATAATAAACAAATAAACAAACAAATAAATAAACTACTATAGTATATGGCTCAATATTTCAAACTAGAAATCATAACATTTACAACTGATGAAAATTCAAATTCTTCTTCATTAGGACCATGAAGACATGAATAAAGATTTGTAAATCTCATTATATTTGAACTTCAAATAAAGATTTGATTCACTTGATTTCAATGAATATCGGTTTCAGTAAAGTAAAATATGTTTCTAATATTCTGTATCCACTCCTGAGGAGATATCAAAATCCAAATTTTACTTTCTGTCCTGTACTTTGTATTTTGAAATATATATCATAGAAATAATCAAAAAAATGTCTACATATAAAGTGACAATGCACTTCAAAACATGATAGAAATACCTATTGCTAATATAAAGTTAATTGCTAATATAAAGTTGCCTGAGAGCCAAGAGAAATACATCAGGGCTAAACCTCTTAATTCCTTCCACTCCCAGGTGACTGTGAATTCACCCATCAGTTATAGCAGTACCTGGAATAATGTCATTTTGTTCAACATCATTTTGTTATAACATTGATGAGAAAAAAAAAAAGAATCCTGGCAAATACAGAATCAATAGATTTTATATGAGACCTGATTTTTCATTCATCATTTGGTTTAAAGTCACAGTTCTTAAGTATGTTAAGTAAGAACATAGTATATTTTTACTAAATTATATTTGATCTATATATAGACTCAAATCTGAATTCAAGAAATTTCTAAATGTAGTATAATCATTTAAATATACATTGAATTTTATGTTTTATATTAAAACTAAAGATGCCTCAAACATGGAAATATCTAGAAAAAAAGTATATATTTATTAATATTGTAGAATCTATTCATATAACAGCATTTTATCCTGACTAGCAAATAACTACTTCTGTTATTGTCAAGAATACCAACGATCCCTTTCACTTTCAAATGCATTCTAAAGAAAATTAATATCTAAAAATCGCTCAAGAATTCTAAGTAAATCCTATGAGGAGCCATCTAATCATTCTGCTGATTTTTGCATTCCCCCACTGATCCATTTCTCAAATTAGAAGATAATGGGATTACTATAAAATCAACTTAAATCTCTCTAATTTATGTATCCTGACTAGTGTTCATACAAATTTTAGAACTAAAGAGAATGTTATCATTTTTTTGATTGATTGATTGATTTATACAAGCACTGGGTACAGTCAGAAGCATGGGAGGGTGAGAGAATTCACCAGAGCCAGAGTGGGGAGCAGAACAGGCAGACTGACGAAGTACACTGATGAGGGGAGCAGTGGGCGCAGCAGGAGAGGTCTGGCACCATGTGGGACCATCACCGGTGGCCAGGGATCGAACAGGCACTGCAGAGGCTGAAGGCAGCTTCACAGCCCAGTGCTCAACCACTGCACCACTGGGGAGGCCCACCTATCATTCTTTATTCATGACTCAAGGGAAAAATTGTCCATGGCTCTTCCAGTGAAGAAGAGACTTTTTTAGATCATACTATAAATAATTAAAAGAAGACATTATATCAAGTAGAGTTATAATAAAGGTAGTTTTTAAAGCACTGTGAAAAAAGAAATGAGAATTGTTGATGTCATGGAATCCAGAATATATTTAAATATGATTAATAAATGAAAAATAATTATTGAATATTTATCATATATTTTAATTTGTATTATTGTAGGTGCCACAAAGAGAAAACATGTATAAAGATGAAATTCTTGATACTGAAGCACTAGCAATTGAGTTGAAAAATAAATAACATCTCTCAGGATACAAGTTAACATGACAGCTACTATCAAATTCCAGGATATACGCCATTCTAGAAATTTTTAGAAATGAGAGTAATGCCTTTTCTTCAGTGGCCTAATACTATTTGGTTTCATTTACAGGAGCAGTCAAACTTTTCTAAAAGTGAGTTATCCTAAAAGTAATTTTTTGCTAATAAGTGTAACCTGAATTAGGGAAAAAATAGAAATGTGGGAGAGTCTTTAGCTCACTAAGTCAGAATATTAAAATTGAAAATTAATTATAATATGGATTCCAATTGTATCTTGAATATTAATTAGTCCATTTAGCTATTTACTGGTAACTTTAATTGGGTGAACCCTAAAGTCACAGATTCACAGATTTGAACAAAAGTGATGTGGTCTAACAGTCTCAAAAAATGCTATTTAAAGAATGTTATGAGTGGGGTTTAAAATATTTAATAAACATCTGTGAAATATTGAATTTCTTATGGTAGTAAATAATTGTTTTATATTTTACATTGCTTTTACGATTTATACATTTCCAAACACACTTGTTCGTTCAAGGTACACAGCATCACAATAAACCTTTCAATAAGCAGAACCATTACGACTCTACCAAGTTTTGTTTTGAAAATAAACAACCTAGAATTGAAAGCACAAAAACAAGATAAATGAGAAATTGCCTGAGCTAGCCATTGTTGTAAATTTTAGAAAACATAGTTATAGTTCTTCAATTGTTAACCTATTACCTCACCTAAAAGTACCTTAAAAAAGCCTTCCAGTACTAACCACAGCCCTTAGAGTTGTTTCAATTCATCTTTTGACAGATTAATTGAAACTACATGACACATGATGAACCAGTGACAACCACCCTGGCCACGTGGACAACATCAACACAATGGCCACAAATTTCACAGGAGGGAAAAACAACTTTCCTAGCAACAGGAACAAATTAGCCATATATCAACAAATTAACTATATTCACCAAACTCATCTCTACCCACCTAAATGTGCTATAAAAACCCTATATCATTGCCTAAAAATCTGAGACAGTGTCTTGAGGACGTGAGCCTTTATCTCCTCAGCCTACCAGTTTTTTGAATAAAACTCTGCTTCCCTAAACCTGGACCTTGTCTCTCATGATTGGCTTACCACTGAAGTACAGCTGAGCTTTCCCTGGCAACAGAACAAACAAAATTTAAGTGACTTTAATCATAAAACACTCAAGATTTTTTTTTTAATAGACACTCAACTGGGACATATTCTCCTGTTAGAAATAAAAACTCCTCCAAATTCTTAAGATTATTCCATTATTTTGTTCTCTTTGTTCACTGTTTCAGAATAATCAGAGTGCTAATGTTACAGAAAGGAATCTCCACAAGATGGGGGAGGGGGGTTCCATGTTCCCTGCACCTCCTAATGAAGAGAGGAGCTAACCTGTGAGGAGAGAACACCTGGAGGAGACTTGGAGAAGAATTTGGACAGACACATGGAACAGAGGGACATATGAAGAAGAGTGTATTTGCTGCTTGACTTTGGACTTGCACCCAGGACCTACAGACATGTAGAGACACTTGGGAAGAGATATGGGTGAGAGACACAGGGAGTGGTTGTCAATGGCAGCCTCTTCCTTAATTTCTATTTTGTTTTTGCTCCTTTGATCCCAGACTTCCCTATATCCTTTTGCTCATTTCCTATGGTTCCTTGACAGAAGGTGTCCTAGACTTATGGCAACATTTTGGGCCTCTGTGGGACAGCTTTGGGCCAACCCTGTTTGACTAGGAACTTACCCATGAGGTGATGGGTAACTTTTGGTGTTTTTTAAGGAAATCATTCTCTTCTCACTCTACACAAACCAATCCTGTTAAATTTCTTTCACACTAAGAGTATGCTTTATCTTTTTGTGGCAGATGGCAGAAACTCTTCAGAGCATGCAAGTTTGGGGGTAGGCCTCAGTTGTGCATGCTAACAATAATAGTAGTGTCTTAAGAAGGGGTTCAGCTAAATAAGGTCATAAATTAAAATGCAAAGACTCTTCTAGTAAAGTTGGGGAAAGAGGAGAAAAAAATGTAGAATAATCTCTATCTTCTAGTAAAGCTGTGATTACCCCTCAGAATCTACTTACAATGCAAATGAAAAGGCTACAGAAGATTCTTTCAGCATTACTCTTTACATTTAAACAAGTTTCACTTCATTGCTAACACACTGGGTTCACTGCGCATAATAATGAGTGTCACTGGCAATGGATTTTGTAAATGTATAACCACAAGAAATAACTCAAATCCTTTTAAAGCTTATAAAAAATAATGCTTAACAAAAGATGCATAGTAATCATAGTAATTCTGTTATTCATCCCTGGATTAGATTCATTTGTTCTTCTTTATTGTTTCAACCTGGTAAACATTTTCTCAAGCTCTTGCAGTTACATACCATAGTATGAGTTGGCTTTGTCCCTTAACTTAAAATTGGACAGTATGACTTTCCCTTTTGTTCAATGAATATCCATTATTTAACTTATCTCAGTATAACTTTAAGATTTCATGTTACCAGAAAGATTTTGGAAACTATTTTCAAGTAGACATACCATAAGCATAATTAGTATTCAAAAAGTTCATTTATAAACTTTTATCAAACTCACAACTATTTATTTATCCTTAACAATTACATTTAGAATACCCCTAAAAATTTCACCAGACATTAAACAACAATGGTGTATATGTACCATCACCTTCCATACATAATTTGCTGACAAATTCTGTAACAAAGATAACATTAGTTTATTTAACTTTTAGAAAACCTAAGTGGAATAAAGTATTATATTTAATGCTTATTACTCTAAAAATATATCTGCTTTCATTAAACCAACAAATTAAAACCACTTTTTACTAAGGATTATCCTTAATCACATGAATTGGAGAAACATCTGACTTAGTTTCTATATTACTGAAGGTATATAGAGCCTGTTTGATGTAAGATAAGGTTACATACTAATAACAAACCATAGATTGAAAATGTTAAGTCCAAAATGTGTTTAACATAACTATTCTGCCAAACATGATAGCTTAGTTTAAATGAACTCAGAACACTTGCATTAATATATCACTGAGAAAAATCATCTATCACAAAGACTTATTTTATTTTTTTTTCACTTTTTTTTTATTTTTATATTCCCCATACAATTGCAACCCCAATTTTGACCCCAATCCCTCCTCCCCACAAAGAGTGTCTCTGGTTCATAGTTGTTTGTCGATTTTGATTTTTTTTCTTTCTTATAGTTATTCTTTTTCCTGGTCCATATTTAGGTTTTCTAGATTCCTGTTATGAGTGAGACCATCGGATATTTTCTTTTTCTTTCTGGCTTATTTCGCTGAGCATGATCCCTTCCAGCTCCATCCATGTTGCTGCACATTGCATGTGTTTATCTTTTTTGAATGCTGAGTAATATTCCATGGTGTATATGGACCACATCTTCTTGATCCAGCCATCTATTTTCGGGCATTTGAGTTGTTTCCAAAGCTTAGCTACTGTAAACAGTGCTGCTATAAACATAGGGGTGCAGGTGCTCTTTGGAATTAATGTTTCGTGTCCTTTGGGTAAATACCTAGGAGTGGAATTGCTGGATCATATGGAAGCTCTATCTTTAGTAGGTTGAGGAATCTCCACACAGCTCTCCATAGTGGTTGGACCAGTTTGCACTCCCACCAGCAGTACAGGAGAGTTCCTTTCTCTCCACATCCTTGCCAACATTTGTTGTTGCTAGTTTTTTTAATATGTACCATTCTCACTGGTGTGACTTGGTATCTCATTGTAGTTTTGATTTGCATTTCCCTGATTGCAAGTGATGTTGAACATTTTTTCATATGCCTGGTGGCCATTTGTATTTCCTCTTCGGATAAGTTTCTTTTTAGCTCTTCTGCCCATTTTTTGACTGGATTATTTTCTTTGTTTTTGACTATTTTATAGAAGAGTGGTGCATCTCTTATGTACCTTATTGAACGTTGTACTGAAGCGGAAACATGTTCTGTCGATTGTTTACACAGTTGATCTACAGTTTCTTTTATTATAATGTCCTTGTTTAGTTTTGAAATTAGTTTGAAATTAGGGTTATATTGATCTCATAAAACATATTTGGAAATTTTCCCTCCTATTCCATTTTATGGAAGTGTTTGCAAAGGATAGGTATCAATTTCTCCTTGTAAGTTTGGTAGACTCTGATCCTAGACTTCTGCTTTTAGAAGGCTTTAGATTACTGTTTTAATTCCCTTACTCAGGATTAGTCTGTTCAGATTTTCTTCTCCCTCCCAGTCATAGAATGTTGTATATTGCCAAGAAGTTTTCCATATTTTCTACACTGTCCAATCTATTACCATATAAATGCTCATAGTGGTCTCCCACAAACCTTTGTACTTTTGTAGTATGTGCTGTAATATATCCTCTTTCATTTTTCATTTCATTCGAATGTTCTCTTCTTGCTTGTTAGCCTGGCTAAAGATTTGTCTATTTTATGTTTTCAAACAACCAATTGTTGGTATCATTGCTCTTTTGACTGTCTTTTGTGTCTCTACTTTGTCTATGTCCTCTTTAATTTGTATTATTTCCTTCTTTCTACTGACTTTTTGCTTTAGTTCTTTCTTCTTTTCCCATTTCCTTTATATGTACCGTTAGGTTTTCTTATTTGTGATTTTTGTCTCCTGAGGTAGGTCTGCATTGCTATAAAGTCAGTTCTTTGTGGCATTTTTTTATCCCACAGGTTCCTTTAATTTGTGTTATCATGTTCATTTTTCTGAGGGAATATTTGGATTTCTTTGTTGATGTCATCAGTGACCCAGCAATTTTTTAATATTATTATATTGCTTAGTTTTTCCACATATGTGCTGTTTTCTCCTCTTTCTACTTTTTGGTGATTTCTAGTTTCATACAATTGTGATCCAAAATGATGTTTAATATGATTTCAATTTTTATAAATTTATGAGATTTAGTTTTGAGTCTCAATACAGGGCCTGTCTTCAGACTGTTTTATGAACACTTGAGAAGACTGACTTTCCTGTTGTCTTGGGTGGAATAATCTGTAAACATCTATTAAGTCTATGTTATTTAAGGCCATTATTTCCTTATTTCTTGGCTACTAGAATGATCTTTATATGGATATAAATAAAGTTTTAAAATCCCTTACTATTATTGTGTTTCTGTCATTGTCTCCTTTTAGATCTATTAATATATACTTTATATATTTTGGTGTTTCTATGTTGCCTTTATTGTATTAGCATGTTTGTTTACTTATTTTTCCGTCATTATTTAATGTTCATGTTTGTCTCTTGATAACTTTTATCTGGAAGTCTATTTTACTTATATTCTACATTGCTTTGGAGCTCACATGGAACAGGGTTATGGGCTTCAACATCATTTATACTCTTTCTTTCCCAGAATCTTTCAACATCCAATAGTCCTACCATCTCTGTACCACAGAACACTGCCTCAACACATCTGTTTCAAACCACCTTTTGATACACAGATGAATGGATCCCTTTCATCCTGTGGGGGTGATAGAAATAGATGAATTCTTATTTTCACTGATACATTAATTATGGATTTAAGAGGATAAATGTAGGAAGTGTCATATGTCACTATGTTGCTCAACTCATCTATGCCTTTTTATTTTTCTTTTCTAATAAAAATTATCTCGGTTACTAGATAATACTTGATCAGACATTTAATTGCAAAAGGCACAGAGAGAGAACATAAGTTCTAGAAAGAAGGACTTTTGTCCCTAATCCAGTTCATTTAAAATATCTACAAGGGGCCTCCCTGGTGGCGCAGCGGTTGAGCACTGGGTTGCGAAGCTGCCCACAGCCTCTGCAGTGCTGGTTCGATCCCCGCCTGCTCCCGGGCCACCAGAGGAGGGTCCCACATGGCACGCAGACCTCTCCTGCTGCCCGCTGCTCCCCTCAGCAGTGTACTTCGGTCCTTCTGACTGCTCTGCTCCCCGCTCTGGCTCTGGTGAATTCTTTCACCCTCCTGCACTTCTGACTGTACCCAGTGTTTGTATAAATAAATAAATAAATCTTACAAAAATCTAATCTAAAAAAAATAGTAAAAATAAAATATCTACAAGATTTTGTGATGAATGGTGAAGGCTTGGGATTTGCAAAAAGGATAGATGGATTTTGATATTGCTTCTAGACCACAATTCTGCTCTTGTAAAGTCTTAATTTAAAAATGACATTAAGGGATTGTTTAACCCATCCAGCCACATGATCTTCAATTTGATTCCTAAACCAGTTAGAATATCTTAAATTGCAATGCAATGAAAAAATTTATATGTTCTAGACATAGAAGTGTTTGTCTTTGGAAAGGTTTAGTTTCATTGTGAGTACAAAGTTTCATTTATCTTATGGGAGAGATATTTCATTTATAAAATGGGAGAGATAAGTTTCATTTATTTTATGGGAGAAAGAGTAAAGAATAAAGTTCCCACCAAGTTCCAAATATCAGCTAATTTAGCCAACTTCTGAGCATAAAGCATTTTTTTAAACAATTTTTTAAAGATTTTTTTTTTTCAAAATCTTGTCATACTTCAGCCAGTAGCATAAGCAAACTTGTGGTACTGAGAAAGTCTTTGGATGCAAGAGGCATTCCTAAAGAGAATGCAAAAGATACTACCCTTCCAAGATCTAGAGATGGCCAAAAGAAAGAAAAAAATAGAAAGTCCCCTGAGCTTACCGACAGCCAACAGGACCCTAGCTGAATATGGATGGAGTGCAACTCTTATCATCTGTCCAGCCGTATATCAGCACAAATTCAGTGTGACCCATTTGGCCACATTTTGGGGTCCCCTACTTAATAGTTAAACTTCATTTATATGCCATAACAAATAAGCTGTGTGCTTCGGGCAGACAGAAAACAAAGCCAAGATCTCAGGAACAAAGAAAGAGACAAAGAAGGAAATAGCAGTTCATGGGAGAGTTAGAATTAAGATCCAATGAGAACAGATTTGAAAAGAAAAGAACAGAGTGAAATTTTATCTTCTTTAATCATCTGGGAACAACAGACAGAGATCAACTCTGTCTGAATGATCATTCAAAAAAATCATTCAAATAGAATCCTCATCCTTTGCTGACTTCTGCCAGTTTTCCTAGTGACCTAAGAGCAGACTTTGGAATAAGTGAGTTTAAAGTAAAGTAGTGGCCCCAATGTCCTCAAGAATGTGACAGAGTTTTCCATTTATTTTAGTTTATCTTTGACTCTTCAAGGGAATAACTGGCAGCTATTTATCAGCAAATCACTAAGAGTTTCGTTATCTCTGAGAGGGGCAGAGTTATCTCCTATATGGGAGCCCCCTTCTAGATATAAGGTATCTGTAATACTATTAACATGATGAGCTTTTTCTTATTCAGTTAAAGGGTTAGTAAATTGAGCACTCAGAGAAAGTAGGGCAGAGTAATGGGTAAATACCACCTCAGTCTTTTAGTCCTCCCATGTCCTTATCTTTTTGTTAGACTTTTGAAAGAAATCTTTTAATTAAGCTATTTTGAAATCTCAAGTCCTTTGGGAGGTTTCTGCTTCACAATTAAAAGTAGAATCCTATTATTGTTGTTGGTTTGGGAACTTGACTTTCAAGTGCACTTTGAAATGAATGGTCTTATCTAACTAGAATATTCTTCATACGCCCATTGTAAGTCTAGATTTTTGTAATAAGATTTTACCATTTTTATAGATATACACAGTTTCTGGGGTCACAGTCACAGACTTAAAATAAGCAAGGTGGCGCAAGGGGTTAAGCACAACACTGTGAACCTTGATCCCTGGCTGGCCAGGGAGCAAACCACATGGCACAGCAGACCTCTCTTGACTCACCCGCTGCTCCCCTCAGCAGTGCATTTCAGGCAGTCTGCCTGTTCTGTTCCCCACTGTGACTGCAGTGAATCCTCTCATCCCCCACAACTCTGGCCTGTACCCCAGTTTTTGTATGCATAAATAAATCTTTAAAAAAAAAACAGATATGTAATATCAAGCAGTCCATTCTCAGAAACACAGAGATCCCATTTATTTTTGTTAAATGTTGGGTATTTTAGAGCCAAAATAACACTTAGAGGGATGTGCTTCTGGCTTGGAGATTTTGTGGTATTTGTATTCTGTTTCATTGCACAAACATTTTCTTAAGGTTGGCAAGGAACCCAGTGTCAACCTAACTAATTCTGTGAATAACTCCTTCTAGCATGGGAGTCTTAGCATTAGTTGGCAGATGTTTCAATAATTTTTAAGTGCTGGACCTGTGCCCACCAATTTTGTCACTTTGTGTTCCCAGCTTTCCATTAATGATAGATCTATTATTCCTTTCACAAAATCTCTTTACAGCAGCTTGACTCTTGCATACTTAGGCTTTGATATTGATGGTCAAAACAGTCTGAATCTATATTTTAGTTCATTTACCCAAGTATCCCAGTGGTTTATATTGAGAAGTCCCCTTGAGACTCTGAGTCCCCTAAGTGCTACCACCTACCATAGACTCTCAATGTAGCTGCCTTAGAACCTTTCAGAATGCACAACTTTCTGGGAATTTAATAAATTACAGAATCTTTCGAGGCCCAAGCGTTTCCAGGAACAAGAATTATACTATGTTTATATGAAAGAGCTGCATGCTAGGGAGTGGAGTTCAAATTTGAGAATGACTTACCAAAGACCTTCAGTAATAATGACAAAAAACTGCAGTTTAAAGGTGCAATGGTTGTCTCAGGTGTGCATTTGATTTCACTGTAGTCCAGGAGCAGTCATCTTTGGATCTTACTAATTGCAGCCAAAACTGTTAAAATGATTTAAGAAAACGATGTAGGTGATGTAAATGAACTTTATAATTGTTTAATTTTTTACTAATTTATTTGTTTTTAATTGAGGTGATATTTGGATACCCCCCCATCAGATATTCAACACCTCAGAAAGCATATAGTCCCTTTTGGGAGAACTGCAAGGACTTCAAGGCAGGGAACTATTATAAAATAGAGAAAAAGGAACAAGGGAGAGAAAAATAGAAATATCTGATTTACTGGGACATGAGAAGACGCAGATTTAGCTTAGTGTTTGGGGATTGGCTGACTGGATATATTGCACTTATGATCAAGAGACACGTTTACAGAAAAAGTTTTAATTTCTAGGAAAGTTATTTAAGTATCAGTTTGTCTATGTGGCAACTCAGGCCGGAGGGTTCTTTCTATCTTGCACATAGAAAGTTATTTCAATACCACTTTTTCATCCTTCCTTGCTCAAAATCAGTTTAACACGTGGGATTATACATAGCACTTTGGATAATTAGGTTTTACAACTATGAAAAATTTCAAAACAAACATTATGTGGTTTCCTAATTTTCTCTAAATCTGTGTTTTGCTTTTTCATTCATGTTATATAATTTTTAGAACAGAAATTGGCTTAAATGTTTAGAACTACGTTGAAAATGTAACAGAGACATGCATGGTTTGATTATTTGCTTTATTTGAAGGCCTGCTTAAATGTCTTTTGGTTAATAATTAATTATATTTGTCATTCTTAAAATTTATATTTATTTTTCTAATAATTAGCACAATGGTTTTAGAGCTTTATACTGTAAAAAATAATTACATTTATGGTGACTTTCTGGATCTTTTCATTGGAACCAAAATATTCCTTGTCATCATGATATTCCCTTTTATTTACATACAGTTATTTTGTGGGCTAATAGGATGCTGTCATATGAATTTATAAATAATTCCTGTAAATTTTTTTTCAAATTTCAGTTTTTTTTATTACACATAAATATTTGCATATGTCAGACTATCATTAAATTAATGCATTTTTTTTTTTTTTTTACATAGGGCTAATAGGATGGTGTCATATAGAATTTTATAAATTTAATTCTAGATTCCTGCTAGTGAGATTATTTTTTCAAGCATTTCAGTTTTTTTTTTTACTGACATAATATGTATTTCTTGATCATATGTCCAAAGCTTACTATCATTAAATTAATGCATTTTTAATTTTAAATACTTAAAGTTTGACATAGGTAAAGAAATTATGATCCTGTCCAAGTTGGCAAAGACAATAAAAATGCATTAAGTTCCCATTTAATAATTTAAAATGGCAGTAACTAAAAGAGCCCTCAGTAATACCACATATTTATGTATAAGCTAAAGCTAGTAGTAAAGATCTCCCAGGAAGTTAGTTTCACCTGAGTAGGATCTAAATGAAACAGATTGTTATTTGTTACATAAAAATTCTTCCACGAGGCTGTAGAATTAAAATACACCATAACTTCTTTCCTTCATACCCTCATACACAAAGCCAAATCATTTAGAAATTCACATTAACCTGAAATGTTAACTTCATTTATTTAGTATATTTTTGATTTTCCTTTTCATAAAAAGAGTACAATGCTCAAAAGAAATTATACGTAGCTTAGAGTGGGAATGCATATTTATATTTATTCATGTTAAATATTATTTTTTGGAAATTAATCATAATGCTTCCACTTCATACTTCTTAAATACAGGAGAATCAGTAATATTGCTACATTTACACTATGATTTGTAACAGCTGATTGCTTTAAAAATCACAAATCTATAAAAAGTGAATAAAAATTAAAATACTATTATTTATTATTCCTGTAAAATTCAAATTTATATAATATCTTAATATTATTTCATATTCCTCCTAATTCCTATTTCACATTTTTTTAAGATTTATTTTATTTATTCATGCATACAAGAGCTGGGGCATAGGCCAGAGGTGCAGGGGTGAGAGGATTAATCAGAGACAGAGTAGGATGTAGAACAGGTGGAACTTCTGAAATACACGGCTGAGGGGATCATTGGACTAGACAGAAGAGGTGGGTTAGCGCCCTGGCCAGGGATCGAACTTATGCTGCAGTGGCTGGTGATAGCTTGATAGTGCTGAGACATAACCCCTTGCACCACCAGGGAGGCCGACCTATTTCAAAATTTTATGAATGCTTAACAGAATAAATTTTTATATTACATCTGAAGGCCATGAAAAGGCCAACAACATCATAGACGGCATTTGCTTAGAATTTTTTATCACATATAAATAAAAATGCATATGAGATCAGTTGTTTCCAGTAACTGCCTTTTATAAATTGCAATGTCATTTCTTAAGGCACTAAATATTTTTAAATATTTGTAACAATTAGTCTTTGCAGAACACTCTGATGAACTAGAGCTCTTGACAAAGATAACTCAGTAAATAAAAAGTTCTGTTGGAAGACACATTTAACAGATTTATAATCCACTTACATGTTTCTCACTTTACTTAGATCAGCTCATTGTGGTACAACAGCTGTGGCCAGATAAAGAATGGAAGAGTTGAGACAAAAGCTAAGTATTTTCCTAAGTAAAAATGAAATTTCACTGTAGTTTTGATATCCTACAGAGGAGATTATGTCAACAGAAATTATGTTTTTAAAGAAAATATATTGCTCTAAACACTTTTTTTTAATATTCAGTCCAATCTTCTTATAACCCCATGCACTTTTTTCAGTTTTAATCAAAATATACACAAAATCATATTTACTTCTCTCCACCAAATGTTCCATGTGGAATACTCTTCCACTTTTTTACATGACCCTATTCTGAGAGATGGTTGAGTAGTATCTATCTGATGAAACAAATTCCTTCTTTTCTCCTATTTGGGATTCCTAGATGATAGCATGTTTTTAATAGTGTAAATAAGGCTGAATTTTTAACACAGGCCATTCTTTCTAAAATGATAATTAATTTTCAAAATTTTAATTGTTTTGAAAAGGGATTAAACACTGGGGGAAAGATTAAGTATTTTGAGAAAAATCCCTAAAATATTTTGTTTAGAGGATTTATTGGATACATATTTTTGTGAGTATATATGGATTGTTTTGGCTGAAAAGATAAGGCCACCCACAGCAAAGATTTGTTTTCACACTCCATCTGTTTAGTATGTACTGTGGAGATTAGAAAAAAAGTTCCAACCCTTTTGAGGCAGCATGTTTGGTAATATCTCTCCATATTCTTCCATTTTTCCCTCACTAACTCTTTTTATGTGCCTAAAAATATTGTGAGCTTTGGAAAAGCTTCCAGAAATGGAACCTATTGCTCAAAAATGAATTAGGATTAATGAGTACGTTGCATTTATCCAAAAATTGTTCCTTAAATAACAGTGGTTGGCATATAGCAAATATGGAGACACATCAGATATGAAGACTAACCAGACTTATTGTCTAACCTTTGTGATGAAAGCAAATATTTAAATTGGACTATTTGTTTGTGTAAGTAAAAGATCATTTCAAAACCTGCTGCACAAAATCGTTATTCCCCAAAACACCTTTATATTCATGGTGCAAAACTGGACCAACTTTGATATAATAAGATACCATTTATATTCAATTCCATTTTGTGAGTTTTTAATTTTCCATTTAAGCTTCATTCATAATTTAATAGGAAATAGTAATGAATTTGAAAGGTAGAGTAGGATATATCACACAAATCAAAAATGTCCCAAATCTATATTTTCATCAGTGCACTGAATATGTTTTTAATTAAAGTAATAGCACTGATTTTTTTCTTACATATTGCTTCCTTATAAATAATCATTTGGGACCTCCCTGGTGGTGCAGCAGGCCGAACACTGAACTGTGAAGCTGTCCGCAGCCTCTGCAGCGTGGATTCAATTCCTGGCCGGCCAGGGAGAAACCACATGGCATGGCAGACCTCTCCTGCCTCACCCGCTGCTCCCCTCAGCAGTGTCATCGGTCCCTCTGCCTGTTCTGCTCCCAGCTCTCTCTGGTGAATTCTTTCACCTTCCCCTGCCTCTCACCTGTACCCCAGTTCTTGTATAAGCAAATCTTTTAAAAAAATTAAAAATTAATAATAATCATTTGTCACCATGGAATATATAATATATTGTTATTTTTATTAGTAGCATTGTTAACTCATAATTAATTTTTGATTATCTCATTTTTTGTTTTAATTTTTATTTTAATTTTTTTTTATTTTTTACATCATTGTTCATTTTTAAACAATATTTGCTTCCCCCTACCCCCTCAGGTGTAGTCCCCATAGAGTTTCCTTCACCAATGCACCATCACCTCAGTCCCCTGTGCTCCTCCCTCTCTCCCTCCCTCTGATCGCTCTCCCTCCTCCTACCCTGCAGGATGTCTCTGATTTATAATTGTCCATTTTTGCTTTGTTGTGTATTGTACTGTTACTATTTTTTATACTGTCTTATTTGGTTCCCCTATATTCCTGCTATAAGTGAAATCATCTGATATTTTTCTTTTTCCTTCTGGCTTATTTCACTGAGCATACATTGCAATAATATCATTAAAGACTCATCACCCAAAGCAAAGAAAGTCAAGGACAAGATAAACATCTGGGATTACATCAAACTGAAAAGTTTCTGCATAGCAAAAGAGACATTAACCAAAACAGAGACACGCCACTGACTGGGAAAAAATCTTTGCATTCCAGTCAACTGATAAGGGACTGATCACAGAGATATACAAAGAACTCACACCACTCAACAAAAACAAAATAAACAATCCAGTCAAGAAATGGGCAGAAGAACTTAAAAGACATTTCTCCAAAGAGGAAATGCAAATGGCCAACAGGCATATGAAAAATGTTCAACATCCCTTATCATCAGGGAAATGCAAATCAAAACCATATTTAGATACCACCTTGCACCAGTAAGAATGGCACATATCAAAAAAAAAAAAAGCAACAACAAATTTTGTCGAGGATATGGTGAAAAAGGAACTCTCCTACATTGCTGGTGGGAGTGCAAACTGGTCGAACCACTATGGAAAGCTGTCTGGAGGTTCCTCAGTCTACTAAAAATGGAGCTACCATAAGACCCAACAATTCCACTGTTAGGGATCTACCCAAAGGACACAAAAACATTGATTCAAAAGAACACCTGTACACCTATGTTTACTGCAGCACTATATACAATAGGTAAAACCTGGAAACAACCCAAATGCCCCAAAATAGATGACCTGATCAAGAAGATGTGACATATATACACAATGGAATATGATTCAGCAATCAAAAAGATAAATGCATGCCTTTCGCAGCAATGTGGATGGAATTTTTGATGACCTTAATGGAAAGTTAGAGCATATAAAAATTAAGCCCACCTCTTTTAGCAATTAAGGGTCTACTAATTTTTTGAAACACAGAAAAAAAAATAAAGACCTTTACCAGGCTTCCTTCTTGTTTTAAAACCTTTATATTTATAAGTGCCTTTGACTTATTTTTAAATATGACCATCAATTTTCTGTGAATTAATGTGACTGTGAGTCACAAGTATCAAACAAAATGTCTTATGCACAATAAGCGCCCAATAAACGAGAGTTGATAGAGTCACAGAATTAAATTGTCAGAGCAGAACTTTTTATAAATTGTTATAGCAGAACTATATTAAAAGTGACTACATTACTTTTCATTCTGCCTTTTTCAAACCATATTATCTTCTGCTAAGATACGGTCTTTACATCAATAATTTCTAATTGATTATCAATAATATCAAGCTTCCCGAAAAGAAAACTTCTTTGATGAGCTTTTCCCTACTCAATCTCATCTTTTTTAAGATTTCTTTATTTATACAAGAACTGGGGTACAGTCAGAGGCATGGGGCGGTGAGAGAATTCACCAGAGACAGAGCGAGGAACAGAACAGGTAGACGGAACGAAGACAATGCTGAGGGGAGCAGCGGACGAGACAGGATTGGTCTGCCATTCCATGTGGGTTTCTCCCTGGCTGGCCGGGAATCAAACCCGCACTGCAGAGCCTGTGGACAGCTTCACAGCACGGAGCTCAACCCACTGTGCCACTGGGGAAGCCCCTCAATCTCATCTTAAACACTTTACATCCACACACATTTTTGGTACAAATGTAAATATCAGAATTTTATTCAAAAAATTCAGCAGATATACATTTACTTCAGATGGCATAGAGATAATTTGATTTCAAAGTTGAGTATTTCTATTACACATTAGTACAATTACCTTTCTGTAACTTCTTGCATATGATTGACTTTCATTTCAGTTTATACATTTATATAAGATTGGGAAATGAGCATGGCTAATTAAAGTTAAATATCTGATCACTTCTTTAATGTGTGTTTTCTCAGGTGGGTCTTATTGCAAGGCCTGTATCTAACTTGCCTATACTGATATTGTAATATGAGTATAGAACACTTAAGTGCCAATAAAAACATATGCATGTCCTCAATTGAAAAAATTTGGGCTTTAAGTGTTATTTTGATGCCTGCATATTAGCATATTTCTCATTTCCCTGACTTTGCACTGCCATGTTTCTTCTCTCATCTGCATGTCTAACTCTTGACCAGATCCTCTCAGGCATCTTGATCCCAAACATCCCAATTATCAAACACATGGTCTGCTGATCTCCCATTCTACTTTCTGAGAAATAATCTTCTTTCGTGTTTTCATATTTTGCATTTATAGAAATATTTTCTGAAGGTGCCAACACTATCAATTAGCATTCAGTTTTAGTCTCAGTTCTGACATTAGGGAATCTCCAGTGCAGTTTTAGTCACCTCAGGTTCATAATGTCAAAAATATAGTCATTATTTTTCCTTGTAAGTATAATTCCTCTCCTCCTCCTTGCACACTTTTGGTAATTGCTATGGATGTTATACCAATATTCCAGATCAAAACCAGAGATTCGTAGAATTTCAATCCTCAAACAACTGTTATCATTTATGCCACATATAAAATACAGTACTTCTATTTTGGTCTCTCTTTGCTCTTATGATAATCCAAATGAAACTGCACTTGAATTGCTGGAAAAACTCACAACCAATCTATTCTGACTCTGCATTTTGCTTTTGCTTAAATGTATTTAGTTCTCCGATACCTGGTAAATAACAGGACAGTGTTGTGTTTGTTAATAAAATCTCTTAAAATGTGATACGGCAGTGAGGAAATTTCAAAGTTCTTACATACATAAAAAAAAAAAAATCCCTAACATTTACAAAGGATTATAACAAGGATTATTTTCGACACTTCAGGTCACAGTTTCTTTATTGAGTATTTCTCCTGTTTTTGCAATATATTCCTTAACTCACCTGTATCTAACAGCAGCATACACAAAGACAAACAAATAAACATACAACATACACAAACAC
Source organism: Talpa occidentalis (assembly GCF_014898055.3). Classification (NCBI taxonomy): domain Eukaryota; kingdom Metazoa; phylum Chordata; class Mammalia; order Eulipotyphla; family Talpidae; genus Talpa; species Talpa occidentalis. The sequence continues at coordinate 24,894,951 of NW_023601653.1, read as the reverse complement.
CCACACATATCTCTGGTTAAATATAGCCAAGATTATTTTTTAAAAATTTGTTTAGTTGTTTTGTTGATATACAAATATTGCACACCACAAAGACACTACCTCGTCACAAAGTATATAGATTGATGATTTGTTTACCATTTTAATTTAGCTCTTTATTTCATGAATATACAATTAGAATGAATACAATTGATCATCAAAATATCTGAATTTTGTAAAAGATTTTATTAGTATGACTTAAAACCTAGATTTTATTTATTGAAAAGACAGATTACAATGTCTCTACATTTTGACATATTGTTGTCCTTTTGGTCAGAATAAACTGTTAGGTAACAATCTGAAACTCCTGTTTTCTAGTTCATTTTCCAATATAAAATCGAAATGTGAATATGACATTATAAAAATAAAGGCTGTGAAAGTGAATGTAAGGGATAGATTTGATCACTTTCCTCCCCAGAATCTAAACTGTTAATTACAGATGATCTACACTACCTTGTTAATGACAAGTGCTTTTTAGAGATACCCTAACAGTGAAAACAATCTGTTCTATTAAATTAAATTACTTTTAGTAAAAATCAAAATCAACAAGCAACAATAGACCAGAGACACACTACAGTGGGGGGCGGGGAAAGGAGAAGAGGGATTAGGGTCAGTAAAAGGAAGTGGGAATTGTATGGGGAATATAACAAAAATGAAAATGCATCCATTATGCAAAAATGAAAAATGATGTAAAATTATATAAAATAATTCATAAATAAAAATAAATAAATTAAATTACCTTTTCTATACAGAATTCCCTTGACATTTCATCCAAAAACTATTTTGTGACTACTCTATCAAACACCATGTTAAACTGCATACAGAGAGAGCAATGCAGAGATACTTCTTTCAGGATACTGCTAATCTAATAGTAAAAAGTAAATATGAACATAAATAACTGCATACAACAGACATTTTCATCAAAAACCCTAAGAATTAGATGCCAACAAAACATACCATAGATTGGTCAACTCTGGGAAGGTTAATTAAAAATTATTCATAGAGAAAGAGATGTTTACATTATGTCTTGAATTATTAGTATTTATTTAGATGGGGAAACATATTATTTTAGGGGAAACCAGCAGGATACAAAACACAAATATGCCTAAAATTAAGATGGAATTTGAGAAAACTATAAGTCTTGTATGGCTGGAGAAGATAGTGGAGTACAAAACCAAGACATAACAATAAGGACTATTATCATGAGTTGTATTTTTTTTTAAGATTTATTTATTTATGCATAAGAACTGGGGTATAGGCCAGAGGTGTGGGTGGTGAGAGGATTCACCAGAGACAGAGTGGGGTACAGAACAGGCAGATTGACTGAAATACACTGCTGAGGGGAACAGCGGGCAGAGGTCTGCTGCACAGTATGGGTCACCTCCCTGGCCAGGGATCGAACTCGTGCTGCAGTGGTTCCAGATAGCAGGAGAGCTTCATAGTGCTGAGTCTTAACCCCCTGCGCCACCAGGGAGGCCCCATGAATTGTATTTTTATCCATTTTAGCAACCTCAAAAGTAGAACTATTGAAGGATTTTACTATGAGAATAGCAGGATAAAACTGACAGTTTAGATTTTTTTTTTCTAGAAAATTAGAGAAAATACCATTAAAGTAAGTTTGGGAGGCTGAGACCATTTTTAAGCATCCCAGAGAAAAAAAAATGCAATTTATGACTAGAGGGCCCAGAAGAAAGAGATTGCAAAGGAGATATAACTGAACTGAGAATCTAGACCACTTGTGTCAACATGGCTTAACCATTTATTCCAGGAAATTTGTTCCCAGAAGGTAATGCTGTAGTAATTACCTTCACTGTTTGCCTGTTTGCGATCAGGAAGTTCTTGCAAACAAATTTATCTAAGCAGTTTGCTCATCTGGGTAAACAGATCTTCCATTAAGATAACATCTTTTTCACCTGGACAAACATCCTGCTTCTCAAGTATCAGTTGCTTTCAAAGAGTCCTTAAAAATCTTGCCATATAGAGTACACCAATCCTAAAAATCATGAGTTTTCCCCAATTTCAATGCTACATGCTGAAGAGGCAACATATCACCCTCTGAACCTAGACTTCAGACTCCAGTTGCTTTTCCCTAACTTGCCTCTTTTAAGACACCATTGAGACTCAAAGTGGCATTCTCTCTTGCTATAATTAAGTCTAGTAAACTTAATTTTCCTTGATGAATATATTTTTCTGGTGATTTTTGTGTGAGAGTTGCTTCAGGGTTTCTAGTTTCTTGCATAGTATGTGTGAATGGGGAAAGGAAAAAGCAGGGAAGATCTATAGAATTAAAGGGGAAAGGAAAAGATGATCAGTTTTCTAGACTAGCCTGGACAATGAATATCGAGATATATATGTGTACATATATACTCTGTAGAAGCAAATTATACTATCAATTCTTTATAAAATTGATTAATCATTTTTATATTGATGACATAATAAAATGTGCTTTTATACTGAGTGATATACTTTGTACCTGTAATATGATACATTCATAAGCAACATGCAAAATTTACTACTTTTATTGATCCAGTTTAGAGGATTTTCTATTCCATCTAAATTTTCTCCAGACAAGTTCAAAGATTTATTTGCTAAAGACAAAAAAAAAAAAAAAACCCACAAAAAACACCCACCCAAAACCCCAAACATTCTTGGTATCTTTTACATTATTTAACTATAATATTACTTAGTTACTGTGTCTTTAAATTGTTTTATGAAGCTTGCTAAGGGTGTTACACATATCATATAATTTAATCATAAAAACTTAAGCAATGAGGTCAGTACCATGTTCAAGTCCATTTATTTAGGTGAAAAAATTGGGGAGGTTTTAATTAATTCACTTCGTATAAAGTCACACCCCTAGCTTATGAAAGAAACAGGATTGAAACCAGACAATATTTATCCAGACCCTTGTTTTAACCTTATGCCATACTTCAAACTAATAGTAAAAATAAGCTATATACATATTTCTAGGTGTTACAAGGAAAAAAACAAAACAGTATAGTAGAATGATTTTACACCAATTGTAATTACAACATACTTCTCATTGTGTTTCTGTTACAGTTTTTAAGGTTGTATTTAAAATAATTTTTCTGGACTACTAGGAGAAATTACAATTGGATAATACGGATATTAGTTTTTCAGAGTCTTTGAGTAATCTGATGAAAACACTGACATTTAAAGTAATCTTGACTTAGTACTTCCCATATACTGCAATTTTGTTGATATTTTTCTATCTAGAAATTAAGTGTTAAAAAGTAGCAGACTGATTTCATAATATTCAATACTTTTTAAAGACAATATTTCTTCATTAAGCATAAATTGAGAGACTATTCTATTATAATAATTTGGTGAAAAGATATTGCAGATGAGTAGGAAGAATTCAGTTGCTGTGCCAGTTTATGATTTATCTTGTTAGTATTCTCTACATCTTTTTATTTAAAAAAAGATTTTTAAGATTTCAATTCTGATGGTAGGAGGTTCAGGATTCAAAGATTGCACATATGGCAAACAAACACAGCTTTAATTTTATTATAAAGAATTTTAAAATTATTTAAGCATTTCATTTAAAACCATCCAGCAGTTCACAGTGAGTTAGCATTTTCTGCTCTAGAATAACTCAATTCCAAATTTCTGACCAAGATTAAATTCACATTTCATGACATATCATTGACTCTATTTAACATTTACTTTGCAAGGCTATTTGAATATTAATACTTGCACTTATATATGTTCTTTTATTTCCCTTCAATCTACTGTCTGTAGTATTATATTAAATATAAAAAGACAAAGTACAAATGATTTAAAAGTTTATACATATATAAATATATGTATTAAAATGTATAGCTTTTCCCCAGTCTTGATAAAAGATCAACTTTTTTTTTAGATTGTGGAACAATTTTATACTATTCACTTTCATTAATGAATAAAAAATGTGTGATTCAGTGTACAATGGGGGGATAGGCAATGGGAATAGGATGCATGCTATTTAGCATAGTTACATATTCCTGGGTTCCACCTCCACTCTGCAACCAAGATTTACTTGTAAATATGAAATACACCTTCTCCTTTAGTTAGACATATATTCTATGCTATGTGTAGCAATAACCAGAAATATAAATTTAAAAAGACATCCAAATAAAATCATGATACAACTTGTTTGCTTAATGAAAATTCATAAAATCTTAATTATCATCAATTATTTTCTTTTTCTTTTTTTAAAGATTTATTTATGCATAAAAGATTAACTTTTAATGGGAAGTTGAGTACTTTTATATTTATACTTTCTGAATAAAAGAAAAATATAACTTAGCCATGGTTACATCAATGAATATGCTGTGGTAAAATGTAAAGTCCATCTACTTAATTGTGAATGCATTGTCTTTTTACATAATCTCATAAACTAGAGTTATTTCAAACAAAAACCTAGTTACTGAGCTGAATGTATGGTCTAGAAATAGAAATGCTTTCAGTGATATCCTTTATTCATTCTGACATTTCCCCACTTCTCTTTTTGTGTTCTTTTCTCAAAGTAATAATATTGATTTATGCTGTTGTGGAAATATTGGTTTACAACACCATATATGCTTTAAGGATATAGGTACACACCTCTGCAAATGTATGCTACCATACCACACTTACTGCCAAAATACCAAAAATCTTCCACCATAGTCCACTGGACTCCCCTCCTTGCTTGTATTCCCTTACCCTAGCCTTCTGGTAGCCTCAGTACTGTAGTCAGATTTCTTGGGTTGGTTTGTTTTGGTTTTGTCTGTTCCTTTGCTTTTTTCTTAATTATATTCTGTATATGAGTGAAATCACATGGTACCTGTCTTTCTGTTTCTGATTTGCTTTGCTTAGCATAACCCACCCCCCCAGTCCATCTATGTTGTCACAAATGGAATAATTAAAGAAACCATATCAACAATTTCATTAACTAAAAATGGCCTAGATACTCCAATTAAAAGACAATTTGTTTTATTGTACAAAGAAAATGTAATTATGGCTGCTCATAACAAACCCAAATAGCTTATAAACACACAGACAAAACATGGGAATAAATGTGTGATGCTAACACTAATCCCAAGGTAGCTGAAGTGTTCTGTATTAAAAACTAAAAGCAGATTTCATAACAAGAGGTATTAATGAAAGACATTTAATACTTGAAAAAAGATCAATTCATCCAAAAGACATGGGAATACAATAATTATGAGCATAAATAGCAGAGCTTCAAATACATGGCACAAAAATATAAAAATAACCTATCTATAAAAATAAAGATGTCAATTTTTCCCTCTCAGTAATTGATACAAGTAATCAGAATGCCAATATCAATGTAGATGTCAATAGGACCCAATGTCAAAAACTTCTTGCCTACCTGTGTGTATGTACTGACTGCAATGGACAGAGACTATGTCATCCTCAGCATCTGTCTGGAAAGACTGACTACAAATCTGATAGACCCTAGGAAGTGATGCTTCATAGGGAAGATTTTGACGAAGAGAAGACAGAGATGGGAAGATTCAATAGATAAATTGCTGAACTTTTCTCCTTTGGCAAAGCACCACACTGTTGGAGTTGCAGTAGTATTGTACATTATTGTACAGGGTTGATCAATGTGTTCCTTGTAAAACTATAGCCAGCTCAATAAAGCAGTTCTTTGCATTTCCTCTCCCTTCTTTAGAATCTCATTCTCTTATTCTTCCCCCTTCTATGGATTGCACTACAGTATTCCTTGGTGTACTAGGTTAACTGAACTAAAAAAAAAAAAAAATAAGAGAATATTTTAAAGTGTTTTTTATTTTTCCTTTGATTTCTTCCCACCTGCGTGACAGTGTAACATCAGAACATTATAATACCTGAAACCTGCTTATGTCTGAGAGCTGAGAAGTTCCCAACATATCTTTATTGTTTGGCTACTTGTTCTCTAGTATAGAAACTTGTTACAAAACCCACACATTAGGAACACTGAATTGGAAAAACATGTCTCCCCTGGTATTGTGAGTAAGGGTTCAGAGAACTCTGAGAAGTCTAACACTAAGATTGCTTTCCTTGTCCTTATCATGTTAGAAAGTATAATATATTAGTATAATTCTGGAATTTCTGCAATAGATGGTGTTCCTGAATTTGATTATACTTGCTTAATCATTGCACATAATAATCTTATCTCACATAATATATTTATATGTACACATTATATATATATTATTTATACAGTATTTTACTATCATTTAACTTTGTCATGTCTTTTATTTAAGACTTCTCATATTTCCTGATTCAAACAAGGAATTTAAACCTTATCCTAGAAGATAGCATACACATTGAGTTGTATGAGAATGGTGCTTTGTGAAGTTTTCTAAAGCTGACACCATGAATATAAAAATAAGCATTAAACATAATTATCTCTGCATAGAGAGAAAACTGACTCACATTTCTTTCAAAAACACAGACATAATTATACTTCTGTGATCACCTTTAAAACACATAGGACATTATTAACATAACCTGCTATATAATAAATAATTCATTTTTATCTTAACATATACAATTAATAAAGAAACAAATGTCATTTTCTAAGTCAGATCTTAAATTGGCTCTGCCTCAAAAGAACCTTGAGTTTTGGGGAGCATAACTGTAACATAGCTCCAGAAAATTTTGTGTTAGACTTTATGACATGGTATAATGAGAAAATCATAAAGACTATTTCAGGTATATTAAAACCATTCCAGCATGGTTGATGGCACTATTTCAATTTGTTTGATTTATTTAAAGCTTATAATTTAATCTTTTTCAGGACAATATACTGCTGCAATGCTCATTTATAGAATATTAGCATTTAGTTAGTAGCAGTGAAGTAGATTTATGGCCTAAAAAATATCTTAACTGATAACAAATAATAGAAAAAGGAGATTAGATACAGTTGGTTAAGTTTTATGAAGTTTTTCATTTGAAACTTTAGGTTGTTTTCAGAAAATATTAAAAAGGAGAGTAAGGGTTCTGTAACTTTCAGTTTTGTGTAAAAGAAAGACGAATTTTTGATTTTTTAATGAAATCTACTAGACTTGACTTTAAGTTCATTATACCATAATCCCTAAAATTAAAATATGTATCCTATTTTACAAGCATTTACTCAATCCTTTTAGCTTAGTATGTAATGAAGAATTTAATGAATATTTCTGGCTTTGCTACTCTTAATTTCATAAAATAATATGACAGTTATGAACCCTGAGTTATGAGTAAGCATGATATGTGAGGAATATACTGGAGCATGAGAGAACAGCAATAAAAGAGGATAAAACATATAATTAACTCAGTATATATACTTCCCTTATTCTATATGAATTTTGACGATGCATAGTGTTTTTATTACCTTTCTTAAAAATTATTTTCAGATAATTTTAGATTCACACTCAGTTGTAATAAATAATACAAAGAGATCCCAAATGTCCTGTACTCAGCTTTAATGTTTTGCATAATAATATCAAACCCAGGAAGTTGATATTGATAAAATCTACCAAACATGCATATTTCACTGGTTTTATATGTACTCATTTGTATATGAGTGTATAACTTAGTTATCTGCATTTTATTCCAGATAGTGTTCCTTTTAGCCACCATCACAGTAAGACACAAAAAGTCCCATCATCACAATGATCATTCCCATCAACATTACTGTAACATTACTGATCACTCTATAACATTGTCATTTCTAGAATGCTATAGAAATGGAATTATACAGTATATAATCTTCTGATTTGTTCTTTTTTTCACTCATCATAGCTCACTTGTGATCTAAGAATTATGTGTGCCTTCAACTACTTATTTTATTTGTTTTAATGACTTAGTTCCAGTATATATATGTATATATATATGTATACATAAAAATATAGAGATATATGTAATTTTAAAAAGTCAAATAGCATAAAAATGTGTATCAGTTAACGACTCTCCTACACCTCTTTGGAGTCTACTCTCTCATCCTGTGTTCCATGTTTAATGTTTTCAGGTCTTCTTTAGCTGTTAACTCTATGTATCAAAATAGTGGCATAACACTTACTTCTCTGCATATTAGGTTTACTTATTATCTATTGTCCCACTACAAGATGGAGATGTAACATATTTACACTTTACTTGTTCTGAAGTTTCATTGTCATTTATGTGTGTTCATTTATTTTGCAAGAATTTCAGCCATTTCATTCTGGAAATAATATTGTTAATTTGTCAATTTTTTCTTCTTTTTATGAAGATTTCATTTTATTTATACATACAAGAACTGTATGTAGGCCAGAGGTGTGGGAGTGGGGGGTGAGAGGATTCACCACAGACAGAGCAGGGAACAGAACAGGCAGATGGACTGAAGACACTGCTGAGGGGAGCAGCGGGTGAGACAGGAGAGGTTTGCCGTGCCACGTGGGTTTCTCCCTGGCTAGCTGGGAATCGAACCTGCGCTGCAGAGGCTGCAGACAGCTTCACAGCACTAAGTTCAACTGCCTGCGCTACCAGGGGAGGCCCCTCTGTATGCTTTTTTTTTTTTTATGCTGTTCTTTCAGTATTTTTCCTTTTTTGTTGTTTGATTAGTTGCCCTGTCCCTTTTTGCTTGTTTTTTTGAGTAACTTCCTTTGGATATTTGGATTTTTGATGTTCCTTTCTAGTTCTTTTTTTTTTTTTTTTTAACATTTTTATGAAAGAGACAGGAACACTTTTACATTTAAGTAGCTGTGGGCATTTCCTGTCCCTAGTTGGCTTCTCTCTGAATTGATAGCCACAAAACTAAAGTTGAAAGTTAGGGAGCTTTTCTCCTGGATCAGTTCTTCAGAGAAGAGTTCCATTTCCAGTACAAGCCATGTGTAGATTTTCACATTTACTCCACTTTTATATTAACAATTACATCTGCCCCTAGCTGTATCTGCTATCCTGGTATTAAGTCTATTTCAACTTTGATTTCTATATTCAACATTTGGTTAAGATATGGCTTGCAGAGAACATTATAGATAGAAGAGGTATACAATCACCTAGGACAATACACACTTTTTTGCTAGAAAAAAATTGGGGTCCAGAGACTGAACAGTCTCAGAACAGAAGCTAAAGTCCCTTGTTTGTGAATCATACAGATGCATTTATTGTGGCCAGAACTCAATAGTATATTAGAATTTTTATAACAATTTAAAATTTCAAGGTTCAATTAAAAATTGGGCTGACTTTTTTTAACACCAGTTTTTAGATCAGGTGTATTAACTTATAATTATGGGCCCTCCCTGGTGGCACAAGGGGCTAAGCACCACATTATGAAGCAGTCTGCAGTCTCTCCAGCACGAGTTTGTGCCCCGACCAGCCAGGGAGCTACACACATGGTACAGCAGACCTCTCCTGGCTCACAGGCTGCTCCCCTCAGTGGTGTGTTTTAGTCAGTCTGCCTGTTCTGTTCCCCACTCTGTCTCTGGGGATCTTCTCACCCCCCCCCACATCCCTGGCCTGTACCCCAGCTCTTGTGTGCATAAATAAATCTTTTTTAAAAAAAGTTATAATTATGAAAACAATACATATTTATTGTCGAAAATCTGAAAATTCTTGAAAACGTTGAGAAGGTAATTTAAAAACACATAATAAACCACCTTGTTTCTTTTCAAAAGCAGCAAACATTTCATACAAATTAAGTTGGTTAATTAATCAAAGAAAGTAAGCACAGGACGATTCATTTCTTTATCAGGAGACTACAGGTTTAAAACAGTATATATACACAGTGGAATACTGCTCAGCTAGAAAAAAAAATGAAATCTTGTCATGTGTGACAACATGGATGGAACTGGAGGGGATTATGCTAAATGAAATAAGCCTGAAGGAGAAGGGACAAATACAGTTTATAGAATACTTATGTGGAATATAGAGAAACAAAACAGAGGGTTAGACAAAACCAAACCAAAAACAAACTCTAGAAATCTGACTATGAAATTAATACTGCTCAGGGGAGAAGGAAGGTAAAAAGCAAAGTAGGGAGGGGACCCAACAAACTACAGTGAAAGACACTGGGTGTCTTCATGGTGCATGTGGTAACATACATTTGAAGAGGTGTGATCCCGTACCTCTGAATCATACAGTGTTGTAAAGTAGTGTTACCCCAATAAAAATTAAATGAATAAATGTTTAAAAAAAACATGAAAATTAAGCTTATTTTCAAATACAGGCACAAAGTCCACCCATTTTATAGGGAAGATAGAAGGCATTAATATAACATTAGAACTAAAGTATTGTAAAGACAATTTAAAACTTGTTTTATTGTTTCTGGTCCCCCCTTCACTTAAGATTGCATTTCATAAAAAAAAAAAAAACTTGTCATCTTTCATGGTGAGGATATTATAACACAGATTTATTTACAAAACTGGTATGGATTTATAAACACTATGTTTTTATTGCTGTTGTAAGACTTTTATTGACGGCTGCTTTACCTCTGGTTTATAAGTTCCTATCTCCCAGATTTTTGATTGACCATTTTAATACATAAGTCTTCACTGTCTCCCATGGGCCGTGTTAGGGATGAAGGAACACAGTCCAGCACACATAATTATTTATGATTCTGTGATCATAAAAATGATTTTGGTATTAATTAGCCAGAAAAGGGAATTATTTGGGAAAATAAAATGGAAAGTTGACAATTTAGCTAAATAGAAATTTTCTTGATTTGTGTATGCAAATTCTTTCAGTGAGCAAAACCCTCTGAAGGTCTATAGGAATTGGTCTTAGTACCTTTATAAGAAAGGTACTGCTGATTATGGACTGACTGTACTGGTTCACTGAAGAAATTTTTAAGCAAAGTAAATCATAACAAAAATGACTAATTGATTTTGCTTCCTGAATTCATTAGAGATTATCGAGAGGATATGATTTCATAGTGGTAAATGCTGTAAAGTATGGACTTTTAGATATTGAGGGTTTTTGCCTCAGTGGCTTCTTGCCTCCCTCTTAGCATCAATGATTTTTTTTTAATTTTTAGAAAATGTGTTGTTTTCACTTCCAAATATAATTTCCCATAAATTTCACTGTAGCTATCTTTATGGGGAAAAAAAGGAATTTTCCATTTCAATGAAAAAAAAAGACTAAAATTACAGGGAAATTAATTTATTTTTAGGATGAAATAGTTTTTGAAATTATGCATTTCAGTAAACCTTGCCAAAGAACATGTTATTAAAACAAGTTTTACAGTATTTCTCACAATTTTTTTATTATTTGACAGTCTTGGGAAGATTAGATGCTTTCATACTGCAGCTTTAGATGGAATTCCCTCTGTTTATTTGAGTGTCTTAAAACATCTTTTGTAAACCATAATCCAAGTCCAGTTAGTAAAGCAATCTAATAGATGATCTAATAGCATGTGTCTTAAAGTAGTGAGAAACAATCCTCCAGTACATTGCTACATATGACATTCAGGTTTTGAACTGCTACAAAGGCCTCCAAATGGAGTGAAGCATAAATCAGTACAAGCTGTGGAAACAATAGCTTTCCAAATATTGTACTTTAGTGTCGAAATAGTGCCACAACACGAAAACATAACACAGAGTCTGAATTAGACCACACTCAGGATTTCAAAGGAAAATATACACTGTTGCACAGGACAGATGCCATCTCTCTCCTCCTGGTATACACACATCTGTTGCAGTTCTGAAATAGGTCTGCTTGGCTCAGAGGGGAGGCTGTGATGGCACTGCCATTAACTGTTTGATTTCGGTGAAGCTCGCCCTACAGGGAGATTTTAAGAGGATTCATGGAGTGTATTTGCCAAGACTTTCTATTGATGCCATGCCTCTCTTTTGTGATGTTTTACACAAATCAAGTTTAAAAAAGAAACTTCAACGTAGGCTTTCCTTTTAATAACTTCCAGTGACAAGGATGTCCATAAACATAAGCAAAAATGTTCTCTTTGGTGCAACATATTCTGTATAAGTTAACATATTTATACGTCTAACCCTAGAGAACTGGGGAAAAAGGTAGCTGCAGTGAATCCTCACTTTCCTATATACTACAACTTCAAAAAGATAAGGAGTTGGCTCTGTTCCCGCCCTCTGCACCTCTTACTAATCAGATATCAATTTAGGTCTCAATCTTTGAAGAAGCAATGTAGATGGTGGAGGACAGGGAAGGCAAGATATATAAAGTTTGGTATAAAAAAGTACAAATGTACTTTAATTATATGCATGAGTCAGTAATTTGATTTTAGTAGACTTTGGATAAAGTCAATTCCATGCCTATTTATGTTGAAGGGAAAGAAGACCAAGAATAATGAGGCTGAGGTTCAGTGTCCCCTTAAAAATTATCTGAGTGATGAATGGTAAAATGAAAAAAGATTAGGAATTCTAAAATTTCTGAAATTTTTCATATATATATATATATATATATATATATATATATATACATTCCATAATTAGTAGTAACTGACACTTATTTGGCAAGTACCATGCCAAGGGCTTCACATACATATGTCAACCTTTGAAGAAGTTTCAGAAAATAGATACAATAAAAATCCCATCATACAGATGAGTAAATCAAAACATAAACAATTTGACCAAGATTATACATGCATAGAAATTGAAATTAGAAATCAGACAATAGACCCTGGTAGTTGCTTTCCTAAAAACAGAAGTTATGTTTTAAATATGCAATCATGTTTAAACAGAGGCTGCCATAGTTTACATAAATAATTTTTAATGTAAACAGCAGACATTAATTGTGAAGAGCCTACACATCTTTATTATCTAGTAATCTAGGCTGCAAGTGACAAATATTTCTAGGAGCATAAGAATTTATTTTAACTAGTTTTAGCAATAGAAGTATTGATGTACTAATTGCTCAATATACTAAAAAGCAATATTTTATTATAAGGCACAGACAATATCTCATGAATCTGAATACCACAGGGATATACTAAAAGCAGGGCCTGAAGTAGAGACCACTGAATAGCAAAAATAAGCTAAATAATTCAAAGGAGAGAATTGAAAAGAATATTTGTTGACAAATTGTGCTTTCTCACCACACAGAAATGATATATAAATTTAATGTCCTAGGGTTTTGGAAAGAATGGGAAAGATAAGAGGAGTCTAGATGATGATGTACTGAAGGATGGTATCTGTGAGAGGAGATTTATGAGATAAGCAACAGATACTTCAGGGAAGACCTCAGAGCAGAGGGGATTTTACATTATTTTCCAAGATTTATCCTGCAAAGACAGCAAAGCTTTTACAGATGCCCTGGCCCAGCATGGACTTGAAAATTGGCAGTGCAAACCTTTGCTTCCTAGAAAATAATGGGAGCACATATGATATACTCTTGGATTAATGTCAGGGAACAGAAGCCTACTTGAGTGCAAGTGTTATGAGAGAAAATAAAGAAGCAATATAAACAGCAAATTAAATAGAAAATTTTTGTCAAATCCTTTCATTGGCATATTTTTCCTTTTCCATTCTTTTTTTTCCAGTAAGTATTTATTGAACATATACTGTGTCATATATTATTTTAGTTGCTAAGGATATGGCAAAGAACAGAGTTGAAATTTTCTGCCTTCATGGAACTTATATCCTCGAGGAAAGATTTACCATAAACAAGGATATTTAAAACACCAGATGCTGGGCCTCCCTGGTGGCGCAAGGGGTTAAGATGCAACCTATGAAGCTATTGGCAGCCACTGCAGCCAGGGAGCTACTACGCACATGGCTCAGCAAATCTCTCCTGTTTCACCCGCTGCTCCCCTCAGCAATGTATTTCAGTCAATCCACCTGTTCTGTTCCCCACTCTGTTTCTGGTGAATCCTCTCACCCCCCAACCCTCTGGCCTATACCCCAGTTCTTATATGCATAAAAAAATCTTTAAAAAATAAAATAAAATACCAGATGTTGATAAGTGCTATAGAACCAAATAGACTGATGAAAGAGAGCTGATAGAGAGTGGATTTGTCATCATACCCTCTGATTTGTTCAGGGAAAGACCACTGATGAAACGACAATTGAGGAGAAGCCTATGATCAGCTGGAAAAGTAAGTCATGTGTATACCTGGGGAAAGAAGCATAGAAACAGCAAATACAAAGACCCTGAAAAAAGCATATATCTGGAGTATACAGGAATACTAGGGAGGTCAATGAGGACAGAGCAGAGTGTTCAGGGGAAGGGTAGAAAAATATGAGATTTATAGGGTTAGTGTATGCCAATGTGTAAAATTAACACTATACACATCCGCAAATCTTTGATATTATTTAGAACACCACCAACTCTAACTATCACCTGAGAAGGAAATAGGAATTATGGGAGGTAGAGAAATATCAATTGACTTAGTGGTTTCTGACAAAGATTGAATTTCCAAAAGGATGTGGATCTGAATAATCTTTAATTGAAAATATTATGATTATCTAATATACACTGGACCACACCAAAAACTGAATTAAATATGAAAAAAAATTGGAAATTTTTGCAGATACGTATTTTTTATATAACCTATAAATCGTACACTGAGATTTCAATGTGAGTCACCAAACAATGAAAAAATAAATATCAATTTAAACCTTTATAAAAATCTTAACATTTTCCAGATAACATTTGAAATCTAACTTTATTTTGAATTTACATGAATATAGATGAAAGGTGAAGAAACTTCAGAGGCATTTGGAGGAGATTCAATAAATGGCCTCAAATAAGACAAGCATCAAGTCAATCCTAACAATAATAAACAAACTGTGGACTGTTCAGTGAGGGAGACAAGAAACATGTTTAGAAAAATTATCACTAAAAGCCATGACATAAAATTGTGTGATGGGAATATCGTGTGACTTAAAGGGGTAATTTTAAAGATGATGTTTACTTGAGGTACTGGTATTTAAATAACAGGATTTTATGAGAGTATTCCAAACAAATAATTTTTCATGGTTGACCAAATAAATTTATATAAATGCTAATATGTATCCTGCAAATAGTAAGAAGAGTCTCTTTCAGTTTCAAAATTATTGTAAGTGATGGCTTAAATTTTCTAGGAATGGTTAAGCCTAATTTTGCTGGTTCTTTGCTGAGTGATAGGAAGCATAGATTAAAATCATGACAGAAAATGCCCAATTCCTCAATAAAACAGAAGGTAAGAATAGCAAATAAATCAAATATAATTACTAGAAACTAACAATGGGTATTATATTTGTCATTGTGCCTTGGAATTTACAATACTCATTTTTTACATACTAGTCCTTTTGCTCAGTTTAGAGAATTCTATCATGAGGGTCAAATTTATTGGTTAATCTTGCAAAATTTGCTAATTTTTTGAGTGACTGAATAAAAATAAGTTTATGTTTAGGTAGCAGTTATCATTTTTATATACAACTTATATGTGGTTTATATATAGTTTATAAATAGTTATAAATAATTAACTGATATGATTAGTAGCTTATCTCTTATAGTCCCTCTTCCACCTCCTCCCTGGAAACTAACACAACAATAATGAATACCAAGAGAGTCAGGTTTCTTATTTCAGAATGAATTAGGAATTAGTTAATGGACAAAAAAAAATCATGATGAATTGATTAATATGACTGCATGGACAGATAGATGGATGGATGCTAGGATGTGAAATGCAATTTATTCAAGAAAAGTTTGGGTTCACTGTCCCCAGAAAGGTTGTATTTTCTCTATTGTTCCTAGCTGACATTTTTTTTTTAATGAAAATCTATGAGAACTAAGAATAAAAAATTACTGCACCTGGAGTCTGTGACATGGAAACTAGCAGGTCATGAGAGTAAAAAAAAAATAGTAGAAATTATTTTGTCAGATGAATTCTTCCAAAGCTTCTGGAAACAGCACAATTTCAGCAGGTGGAAACTTCAAATGGAAATATTGTGATGGATGGTGCTTACAGAAACACAGTTGAATTCTCCAGTTCAGTAGAACTGTTTTGTACTTACACACATTAGCTGAAACTGGCTGACCACAGCCATCTGTAATGGAAGAGGCAGATGGGGACACCTGATAAAGAATGATAACTATTGATACATCTATTTGAGATAAACTTGAACAGAGAATATCGACAGTTCTGAATTCAGTCAAAAGGCAACAAGGGAGTGTGGCAAGCAAAAATATATCTGCTCTTGTCTGATGATTATCCCGAGTTCTACCTAGTACTATACTATGTTTACAAGAACTGGGGTGTAGGCCAGAGGTGTGAGGGTTAGAGGATTCACCAGAGACAGAGTGGGGAGCAGAATGGGCAGATCTACTGAAATACACTGCTGAGGGGACCAGTGGGTGAGAAAGGAGAGGTCTGCTACACCATGTGGGCTAGCTCCCTGGCTGGGGATTGAACTCATGTTGCAGTGGCTGCCAACAGCTCGATAGCTCTTTGTCTTTAACACCCTGCACCAACAGGGAGGCCCAGTTTTATGATTTCTTAGTTAAACTATAATAAAGAGGACAGCCTGGATTTTCAAGAGGAGTGCTTTTCACTTCATATATTGTATACATTATATGGCACCTAATTTGTGAAGAAGAAATTTTCAAAAATTAAAGATATATTGAGTTTACATATCCAGTGCCTGGGATTGAATTTAATGGAATAGTAGGCTAGGAGTACTATTGATTTATATTGTGTATAACAAGTATTTGAGTACTTCAAAATATACCATATAACCACCAACTATTTAATATAGTCAAATGATGGTAAGTGGCATGCATAATTAATTAAACTTTTTTTTTGAGGTAACATTAGTTCACAATGTTATATATGATTTAGAGGTATAGATCTCACCCTTTAGGTGTTGTTACCACAACACATTCATCAACAAAATACACAAGTTCCTCTACCATATCTACTGTGTTCCCTCTCCACTATTTTCTGTCTCCTCATTATCGAAGCCTCAGTTCTACAGTCAGATTTCAAGAGTTTGCTATTGTTTTGATTTTATCTGACCTTTTTTTTGTTTCTCTGTATTCTACATATAACTGACATTATTAGTTATTTGTCTTTCTAAGTTATTCCATTTAGCATAATCCCCATAGTTCCATCCATGTTGTCACAAATGGCAAGAGTTTATTTACTTATTTATTTAATAGCTGAGTGTTATTCCATTATGTATGCATATATACCACATCTTCCAAATCCATTTATCTGTTGTTTCCAGAGTTTGGCTAGTATAAATAGTGCTGCAGTGCACATATCACTTTAAATTACTGTTTTTGTATTCATTGGCTATATACCTAGGAATGGAATTTTGGGGTGATGTTGTAGATCCATTTTTAGGAACCTTCATACTGTTTTTCATAGGAGGTGGGCCAGTCTACATCCCCACCAGCAATGCCCGGTTGTTAATTTTTCTCCACATCCTTGCCATAACTTTTTTTTTTTTTTTTTTTTTGTGGGATCCTCGCCGGCGGCGGGGGAATGAACCTGCGTTGCAGAGGCTGTGGACAGCCTTGCAGCCCAGCGCTCAACTGCTGCGTCACCAGGGGAGGCCCTGTTTTCTGGTCTTTTTAATATGGGCTATTCTCACATAATTAATATAAAGTCATGATAATGTCTCATATATTATTATACCACTTTTAAAACTAAGGTATCAGAAGACTAGAGAATTTAAAAACATGGTCAGTCATTCAACTGTTGAATTTACACATAAGAGACAAAATACATTTTTTCCTTATAAAAATATATTTACGGTAGTGCTTTATTTGATGACATGCGAGCAGGCACTGCAATAGAAAATATATTTTTAATTTATTCTATTTTTGTCATAAATATTAGGTTTAGCATTGTGTATTCAAAGTATAGCATCATCTCTCCTTCCCAGGTGTTGACAAAATAAATTTTAATGTTACATTCTCCATGAGTTACAATTAAAGTGATAATCCAAACCTTTACCTCTCAATCATATAAGTGTTATAAAGCAATGCTTTACCAATAAAGAATAATACAATAAAAATATATCAAATAGATTTACAGAGTGAAGATGCCATGTTCAATCTAAAAAAAAATGAAATAATTTCTCTGTACTATGATTTTGGAAAGCCAACTGTCTTATGTCTTTAGAATTCAGAACCAGGGTGAGGGGTGAAAGTTGGAGGGAGGGAAGAAAAGTGGTAGAAAGTCTCTAATTTTTCATTACCCATCATGCATAGGAACACAACTGTTAGCACATGTTTAATGACATTCTAGTCATTAGTGAAAAAATATTCATTTTTATTCAGACTCATGAAATGGCACTGTAAGCCTGAGCATAGAAATATTTTCAATTTGTAGGGTGAAAGTGATGAATTGGATTTAATTGCCTATTCAGTTTTTTTTTGTGCCATATTGAGGAGAGGACTTTATTTGAACAGATTTTCAACTAATAGACATCTGGGATCCTTGATTATGTAAAATAAAACATCTCTTCTTTTTTTCTTCCTCGACTTACATCTAAATTATAAAGAGGAGATTGATTTTGGTATGGAAACTTTCAGTAATGTATCATATAAAAAAATTCTTTTCCTTTTCTTCTTTTGTCAGAGAATAAAAGTAGAATGGGAATGGAGTTAATTTTTATGCAGGCAAACCATAAGATAGTTTTTTAGATATTTTCTATTAATAAAATTATTAATATTTGATGTAGAATAATTAACATACAATTTATCATGTGTTTTATTGTCTTCCAGAACTATAAGATAATGGAAAAATCACTATAAACGTGGTAATGCACAGGAATATTCATTTATCAGGAGACTACTTGCTTAAAATAATATGTATGCACAATGGAATACTACTCAGATCCCAAAAAAAAGATAAAACTTTGTGACAACATGGGTGGGTATTCTCAACTATAAATTGAGAATAACAGATGGTGAGGGGTATGTTGGGGAGCAAAAGGAGGATGGGACACAGTGGACTATGGTGGAGGATTATGGGTACCTTGGTACACATTAGGTACCTTGGTGGTACCAAGGTAGTACACATACCACCAAAGTACCAGGTATGGGTATGGGTACCTTGGTGGTAGGTGTGATGTAGTAACATACATCTGAACTGGTATGATCTTATACTGCAGAATCAAATATAGTGTTGTAAACTAGTGTTACCAAAGTTCTATTTCATTTTCTTTTGTTAATTAGGTGCATTATGTGTTTGACTAACCCCTAGCAAATACAATTTTCAAAGGAGTATTTGTTTTGATATAAGTAATATTGTCTTAACTTGCTTTTCTTTTTTATTGAAATACAATTGACATTGTGACATTATATTAGTATCAAGTGCATAACATACTATTTATCATATATATAAGATAAAATGATCACCACTACATCTAGCTAACCATATGCATTTACTATCATCTGTATTTACTTTATTAGGTTTTGATTACTGAATTTGTTGAATATCACCATTAATTCAGAGATATATTCCAAAATTTATAAGGTTAGATTATATTTTTTTTAATGAACCAATATCCTTAATTAATGGGCACCCTCAAAGTCTTTTTGGTTATTACATCTTTGGCTGCTGCCTGACAGTGCCCTCTGGTGTTATGTTCCAGATTTCTTAGAAGGACCAGCAGGAGCACTCTCACATTTAATTTCTCTGAATGGAGGATTTTCTTAAATAAGATCTCATGTCATCTCCAGCAGTTGGAAAGAAAGGAGCCCGCTTACACTGTTGGTGGGAGTGTAGACAAGTTCAGTTACTATGATAAACAGTATGGAGGCTTCTCAAATGATAAAAAATGGATCTAACATATGACCGACCAGAATGACACTCATAAGTACCTACTCGAAGAATACAAAAGCAGAATTTCAAAGGGAAACATGCACTTCCAATTCATTGCAGCACTATTTACAATAGTCAAGCTAACAATCCTAGTGGCCCCAAAACAGATGAATGAATTGTGAAGATGTGGTATGTATATACAATAGAACATTTTTCAGCTATAAAAATATAAACTCTTGCAATTTACAGGAGGGCATTAGGCTAAACGAAGTAAGTCCAAAAAAGACAACAGTAGATGGTTTCATTTATATGCGGAATATAGAGAAACCAAACAAGAGGTGAGATAAAGTCAAACTAAGAACTAATCCAGAAAGCTGAATATAGGACTGAGGCTACTTCCTGGGGGGAGGGCAAGATCAATGTTGGGAAGGAGTATCTAGAGTATAGGTGTTTTGGTGGTGGGTGTGGTGTGGTAACAACACCTGAAGAGGGAGGTTCTATACTTTTGAAACACAACAATATAAATCAATTAAAATAAAACTCCATTAAAAATAAAAATAAATATCCATTATGTCATCCCCTTAGCTCTAGCTCCTAGCAATTTAGTGAGCTCTTTATTAGACAGCTCAAGATCAGCACCTACAGTGTCATCTGACAATTGAAAACTCTTGTAATTAGATATATGCCTATAGGGGAAAAAAATGTTCCTCTACCTATCTTAGGTCTCCTTGATAGGCTTGTGTTACAAGAAGAGATTACAAGAAAACAGCACACAAATTTAAGTATTATGTTACACAGAAGCCCTATAAAGAAATGAAGATGCAAAGAAGGGGAAAACCTAAATACTTTTATAATAGCTTGATCAAAGAGGCAATTTGGGAAATATAAGTTCCTTGTAGATTTAGGTGTGTATTTTGAAGGAATTTCGCTGTATTTAGTTAAACATTTTTGGTGCTTTGGAGCTGGAATGTATTCACAATAATTTTTTTTTTTCATTTTGGCAGAACCGAAACCTATACATCTTTTATCAGCTTCTACCTCAGGAAGTATAACCATGAAATTTGAGGGCTAAAGAAAATTTGATTGCTTCTAAATTGTTTAATTTTTAAGAAAAGTAGTGTTTTCTTTCTATATGAAAGTAATTTACCGCCAGAACTGATTATACAACTTAATAAATATTACATTTAGAATTAACAGTAAAATTGTCCTCACATTGATGTAAAGCCTAAAGAACTAATTTAACCTCTTTCAATTATAAACTTGAGTCAGAAAAAAAGTTAACCTAAATAAAGTTGAAACTAAAATTCAACATTTTAAAAAAGACTTAAAGTAGACTAGAAAAAAATGTTATGCCATCAGAAGCCACAAGCACAGAATAGCTTTACTAAGTAGTTGCAGCATTCTTTTTGCATAAAAGCATATGTTAACTAATGAAATTCTTTACCTCTACTTTAAACCAATATATCCGAAGTATGAAGGTGTAAGAGTAAGCCTTTCCTCATATCGCATTGTTATAAAGTTGTCAATGCCTATCTGGGTTCCAAAGCTGCACTTGCTGAATTAACATATGAAAAAAGATTGGAGGCTAAAGAATTAAAATTACTAGATAAAATTATATCATGCAATTAATCAATCATGCAAACTTCTGGATATTCTTAAAATTCTCTTTTTCTATTGATTCCCCCTCTCAGAAGATCTACCTAGTTTACACACTGTTGTAACACTGATTTCATTCAACCATGACAATCACTTCATTATTTTGTCTTGTCATTATGGTCAATTTTTGTTGGCAAGTTGGGGCTGTCACATGCCATAAAAAAAATATCAGAAGAAGAAAGATAAATACCAGATGATGTCACTAAGATACAGAGAGACCAAACTCAGAATCAGAGAAAGACGGACTTTAAAACAAATCCTTGAAAGCTGACTATAAAATTGAAGCAACTATTTTGGGTAGGGGTTGGGAAGGAAGCACAGTAGACTATGGGGCTGGATTATAGGTGATTTGGTGATAAGTAGCCTAGAGTGGCAATACCTGATGGGGAGGATTCTAATGTTACCTCGATTAAAAAAAAAACAAAAACAAAAACAGGGCCTCCCTGGTGGCACAAGTGTTAAACACCACACTATAGAGCAATCCACAGCCTCTGCAGCAAGAGTTTGATCCCCAGCTGGCCAGGGAGAAACTCACATGGCTCAGCAGACCTCTCCTGACTTGCCCACTGCTCCCCTCTGCAGTGTACTTCAGTCAATCTGCCTGTTCTGTTCCCCACTCTGTCTCTGGTGAATCCTCTCACCCACCCCACCACATCTCTGGCCTGTGCCCCAGCTCTTGCATGCATAAATGAATTAATCTTTAAAAAAAAAATTATAACAATAGTAAAACAATTTTAGAAGTAATTTGTTTCTTTCTAATTACTCTTTTTTCAATGTTAATCTCAGTTGTATAGATTCAGTAATCACTTCTATATGGGTATCTTCCAAAACTTGATTTTCATATCCTATCAGACTCTATATTCAATTGCTGTTGTATATATTCTGTTGTATATATTCTAAGTATAGATACCTGAAGTACTCAAAGGTTTTCCTGACAAACTGACTTCATTATTTCCACAAAAAATATCTTACTTTTGAATACCCCCTTCCTATTTATGGCTTTGCTTGTATTTCCCAATTATAATAATTGTAATATCTAGAAACTAAAGTTACAACTTACTTCTATTCTTACCAACTCTTTTTTAATTGCCAGGGAGTATTTTAAGTATATAACAAATATAAAACATCCACGATTCTTTTCATATGGTTGTTCAGATCTTAATATTTTGCCCCACTTGATTCAAATTTAATTAATATATTTTAAATAAGTTATAACCTTAAAAGTTGAAGACTCCTATTTATATTTTCCTGATCTCATGGCCATCCTTCAATTTCTGCAGTACCTGCTTTTCTAAATTTGACATTCATGCATATTTTACACTTGTTTGCATTTTTCACAAAATATATAACATTGGGGCCTACCCTGTGGCGCAGCGGGTGGAGCGCAGCTCTGTGAAGCTGTTCGCAGCCTCTACAGCACGGGTTCGATTCTGGGTGGGCCAAGAAGTTTATCTCACATGGCGCGGCAGACCTCTCCTGTTGCGCCCGCTGCGCTGCTGCCTTCAGCAGTGCTTTTGGTCTGTCTGCCTGTTCTGCTCCCCGCTCTGTTTCTGGTGAAACCTCTCACCCTCCTGTACCTCTGGCCTGTACCCCAGTTATTGTATAAATAAAAAAATTAAATAAATCTAAAAATGTATATATAATATTGATTTACATTTGTAAATTTTATATAAAATATATGATAGTGTATACATGTTCCTGGATTTTTAAAAAGATTTATTTAATTATTTAAAAAGAACTAGGGTATAAGCCAGAGGTGCATGAGGGTGAGAGAATTCACCAGAGACAGAGTGGGGAGCAGAACAGACAGACTGACCAAAGACACTGCTGCGGGGAGCAGCGGGTGAGGCAAGAGAGGTTTGCCGCACCATGTAGGTTTCTCTCTGGCCGGCTGGGAATCAAACCCATGCTGTAGAGGCTGCAGATAATTTCACAGTGCGGTGCTCAACCTGCTGTGCCACCAGGGAGGCCCAATGTTGCTGTATTTTTTTCACACATTGTGTTTTTGAGATTTATTTATCATGATAATCTCTGGCTAATTAATTTTGATATTTAAATGAATGAAAGTGATATTTTTTCTTTTTCAATATATAGCCAAATACACAGAAAAAGGAAAGACAGGCACATATACACATATTTTTACTATTTACTGAATTGAAACTATATATATTCCTTCAGAAAACCTGATCTATATCTTCATATTCTATTGTGGACATAATTTCATATCATCAATATTTACATACTAAAGTATATGTATCTACCTGTTACTTAATTACCATGCATGACAAATAATACTTATAACTGATAATTTTAATGACTAGATCATTATTATTAATTTGTCAAATACCAATTTAGGGATATAAGTTGTAAGAAAGATAGAACAGTAAGGAAAAATAAAACAGTAATGGAAATAATGTTGTATCCCCACAGATAGATATTTCTAGACAGCATTTTCCAGTATTGCCATCACTTGTCACGCGTGGCCATTAAAATATAAATTAATGAAAATACAAATTAATGAAAATTAAATACAATTAAAATGTAGGCTCCAACTCACTGTAGCTACATTATAGTTGTTTCATAATCATATGTAATCATAAATAGCTAATGATTACAGTATTAGAGGACAAGCTTAGAACATTATCATTATCATAGAAACTTCTGTTGGCCAGGGCTTTATAGAGGACAATGATAAATCAAATATGGGGTTAGTTTTCAAGTTATTTCCTGGAAATTCTTTTTTTTTCTTAAAGATTTATTTATTCATTTATACAAGAACCAGGGTACAGGCCAGATTCGCGGGAGGGTGAGAGGATTCACCAGAGACAGAGTAGGGAACAGAACTGTCAGACTGACGAAATACACTGCTGAGGGGAGCAGTGGGTGAGACAGGAGAGGTCTGCCCCACCATGTGGGACCCTCACCTGCCGGCTGGGATCGAACTGGTGCTGCAGAGGCTGCAGACAGCCTCACAGTGCTGCGATCAACCGCCTGTGCCACCAGGGGAGGCCCCTATTTCCTGGAAATTCTATGGAGTTGCATTGGGTGAAAAAATATTAGTATTTTTGCTTTAATATATAGCACATGAAAAAGTAATGCAAAATTTTAAGAGATATATGATAAAAATGTGAAAGAAGATGACACAATGGAAGTTTGAAGATTTTTAAATATTCTGAGTGTTCATATGTATAATAACATGCCACTTTAAACTTATACTATAATTCCATAGAATAGTTATAGCATAGTTGCCTTTTCTAATCTTAGCACTAAATTACAAATTAATAAATTTAATGTAATTATTTATTCTTGAATAAATTAATTATTTATTCTTGAATAAATAATTAATTATATTCAAATCTTTACATTTAAGACTGTAAAAATTCCATGGGCTATGTTTAGACTATTTAACAAAATATTTTGGAAAATCTATGTAGGGAAAATTAAAATAAATGTGAGTATACACATATGTACCTATATAAATATATATAAAGAAAAATTGTCATTTACCTCTCCTCTCCAAGATTATATTAAATGAACTTAGTATAAAAATGCTAAAATATTGATCAATTATTGACACATCAAATACATTGAAAGTCTCTGCAAAAGTCCTTACCATGTATAAAGGAGAATAAATAAATAAATTTTAAAATAGAATAAAAACATAGGGAAAATAAGCTCACCTTATTAGTATATCATGAAAATAACCTTAGATATACCTATAGTAAAGGCTAATATTTCACCAATCAAGCTGAGAGTCAAGCAATTACTCAAAGAGCTTTCAAGAATTTACTGGGGAGGTAGACATAGATATGCTTAGAAAACTACATTCCAGAGGTATAAAACAGACTGCTAAAACTACCTTGTAGTACTGGCTGTCAGAGAAAGCACAGTAGGATAAGGATGATGGCGTACAAACTCATAGCCACAAGGAATGAAAATTATTGCCAGGTTAGAAGTAAGTCTATTGGGCCTCCCTGGTGTTGTAGGGGTTAAATCTCAGTGCTATCACCTCTGTGCCATGAGTTCAATCCCCATCCAGGGAGCTAACCCACCTATGGCTCAGCAGACCTCTCCTGTCTTTCCGGCTGGTCCCCATACCGATGTATTTCGGTAATTCTGCCTATTCTGCTTCCTACTCTTGTCTCTGGTGAATCTTTTCACACAACCCTCTACCCCCACACCTCTGGCCTGGACCCCTGTCCCTGTACACATAAATAAATAAACAAACAAATAAATAAATCTATTTGAAAAAGAAAAAGAAGGAAGTCTATTAAAATGGATGATATTTTGTAGGTAAAATGTTGATTGAAAAACATATACATGTAAACTAGTATGTATATGCAAAAAGAAATAAATGTATTAACATTATATATTAATTTTGTTTCTTTATGGAGCAAAAATTGTGACTAAGTCATACATTTCTAAGCATGTCATTGATTTAACTTTTGCTAAATAATTGTTGGTATGCAAAATGAGAACAGTTCTGTTTAAACTTCCTTATACCAGAAAACCAACAGAATAATTGACTTGATCACAGGTTATGGAACAAAATTTAAGGAAAATGGGTGAGGTGGGGGGTGGAGGGTGGAGAAAGGATGGGCAATGAAACAGATAAAAAATATGATTAATTCCAGTAAAGTTTATGTTGAAATCAGTCTGTCTTAAATAATGAATAAATTTAGTTAAAACTACTTAAGGAAAATTTCAAATTAGGAATGATAGCTACAATATAAACCACATATTAGATGTTGATAAAAATATACAATAGAATAGCACTGTGCATATATATCAAAATGATCAAAATGTGATGATTCTAAAAACCAAAATTCATGAATTTTAACAAATAGAAAAGCTCAACTGACCAAATACTTAGAAAAGCTAATTCAATCATCAATCATTATATTTAATCATATGTACAGGTTGATATTTCATGGCAGATTTTTATATTTTTACACAAAGAACGATTGTCAAACTATAATTGATTTTAGATATTAAGTTACATAGGATTTTTCCCAAAAGATTCATTCACTCAGAAACAAAGGAAAAAATTCAAATTAATTTCTTAGTATATGTTAAATTTTACCCAGTCTCTCAGTTCTTTCTCTATATGCATAAATATATGTATATTAAGATATGTATATATTCTCTTTGCAGATGGAAGCATTGCCTTCCACTAATAAAAAAACCAAACTGATAGAACATTTCATAAAGATATAGAAGACTGTCACCCAACTTTCCATTACTGAAACCTATAATGCTTGACCCTCCTAACAACTACATAATACATATTGTTTTTTTTTAATATTTTATTTTATATAATTCTTACATCTTTTTTCATCTTTGCACAATGTATGCATTTTCATTTTGGTTATATTCACCATACAATTGTAACCCCCCTTATTTTAACCCTAGTCCTTCCTCTCCCCACCTCCCCCATAGTGTGTCTCTGGTTTATAGTTGCTTGTTGATTTTGATTTTTACTTTGATAATACACAAAGTAAAAAAAAGAGAACATGGAACTCTCACTAAGATGAGTGTATGCTGAAATCAGAAACATATCAAGAAGTTGAAAATGACTGAAATCATACAAAGTATGCTGACTGATCACAATGGAAATGTACTAGAAGTCTACTTTTTAAGTACAAGTAAAAGCTCCAAGTATTGGAAATTAACTGGGCAGTTTGTCATCATCCATGGAAAAATAAATATATTAAAGGCAAATCGAAAATTATTTTATTTATGTTTTTTTATCTAACTCATATATTTAAGTATTTTTTTCCTTACATCATTAATTTTGGGACAATATATGATTTCACCCCTCATATGTGGTCACAGTAGTTCTCCCATCACCAAAGCACTCATAGTACATTGCCATAGTCCCTTGTGCTCTGCCCCAACTCCTGTTTTCACTCAGCTTCCTCCTTCCCTTCTGGATGCCTCAGATCTATGGTCACCTTAAAGGTTTGTCCTTGTCTGACCTTTTTGCTTGATTTCTCTATATTCTATGAATAAGTGAAAGCATCTGATATTTATCTTTTCTGTTCTGACATATTAGTTTAGCATAATCTCTCCCTGCTCCACCTGTGTTGCCAAAATGGCATGTGTTTATATTTTTTTGTCACTGAGTATTATTGTGCTATCTATCTACAGCACATTTTCTTGATCCACTCATCTGTTTTGGGCCACCTAAGTTGTGAAATAGTATATAATTTTTTATACATATTGAAATGGAAAATATCACAAAATAGGGTGTAATTTTCTAGCATATTTTGAAAGGGCATTCTCATCACACCAGTTATAAAAATATAAACTAGTAAAAAATTTTGGCAAATCTCTACTCAAAAATATCAGGACAATCAAAGTATTCAAATTTTTTCTAGCAATCTTCTGAGAATTTTTATGAGGTCAAGAATGTTAATTACCAAATTATTTATATATAGCCTAAAATATAATATTAAATTTTTAAAAAGCAATAATTAACACATACATGATTGATATACCACATATCTGCATGAACTCTGTGATTGCACTTTAGTGTGTGTGTATATATATATATATACATATATATGATTTATATATATAAATCATAATGAAAACATTATGAGCATTTCTATATATCTCTTAATTTTACATTGATAATAGTATATTCATAATTAGATTATAAAACCATATAAATTATTAGACTTAAAAAACAAGATTTGATTCATTTCATAAAAACTGACAATTCATAGCAGTTTAATCTATTGAAATTTTGCATCAATTTCCTCATAAGTAAGGCTTAAAACTATATTCTTAAAAAGGTTTTAATATCCACAAGTAAATTGATTTATTTTGCTACATCTACTTTGACATCTTACTTAGCAAAAAAAAATAAAAAATAAAAAAAGTTTGTAGTTTACTGCAGGATTTTTAACACTCCAGTAATTACACAATTTTTGATTTATTATATAGAAATTATTAAAAAGTACATCTAGGGCCTCCCTAGTAGCCTTGGAGTTAAGTCTCAGCCCTATCACCCCTACTGCCTGAGTCCAATCCCGGGCCAGGGAGCTGACTCACAATGTGTAGCAGACCTCTCCTGTCTCACCTGCTGCTCCCCTCAGCAGTGTATTTCAGTAGATCCATCTGTTCTGCTCCCCACTCTGCCTCTGAAGAATCTTCTCCCCCTCCCCCTCTCCCCTACCACTGCCTAGACCCAGTTCTTGTATGCATAAATAAAATAAATCTTAAAAAAGTACATTACAGCCAAGACTTACCTCAGACAAAATATTAGATGTGATTTTCTGTCTCACTAAACC
This sequence comes from Talpa occidentalis, assembly GCF_014898055.3. NCBI lineage: Eukaryota > Metazoa > Chordata > Mammalia > Eulipotyphla > Talpidae > Talpa > Talpa occidentalis. The sequence goes on along the minus strand of NW_023601653.1, from coordinate 24,866,283 downwards.
CTGATAACTTTCTAATCAGTATCATGAAAAAGTGAAAAGTGTCTTTTAGATTTAAAGTCAAGGAACTGATTTGCTATTTTTTTAATCCCCCAAATATAAAATATATGTTCAGGGCCATTACTAGCCACCAGTCTCATCCTTGAGTTTCTGTACATTTTAGCAAGTTGATCTAATTTTAACAAATGCTGCTGCCTAAAAAATATGACAAAATGATATAAATGTTACATTTTTAGGTAGAGTTACAGTTTAAAAGCCATTTTTAAGTAGGAGGATTGCTTTTTAACTGGAGACTAGAAAACCTGCCAAACATATGTCAGAAATGGATTTTTAAAGTGTTAGTAGTTTTAGTCATTGATTGATATGCTTTAAAAGTCTGTTCACTTAAGAGAAATCCACATTTTCTGTGCTAGAGCAGAGAATGAAAAAGAAAAAATAAATTTACTTAAATCATTTTTAAAACATTTTCAGATGCAGTAATAATTTTACCTTTAAAAATTATCAGTGAAAGAAATTAGTGCAGTGAAATGGAGGTATGGAAGCCAAATACATGTTGGCTGGTGTTCCACGCACTGCCCCTCACGTCTCTGCCAACAATCCTTAGTTATGACCTGAAACACCTGCTTGTTAGAAGGGAATGTCTGTCAAACTGAGCTATGTAAAAATTATTCTACACTTTGAAAATATGAACTTTTGAGAGTAAAATCTTAAATTCTTCCTCTGTAATCTGAGAATTGAAACAAAAACCATTTGGTATTAAACTAATCAGTTCATTTATCCTTGGTTACCAAATCTAGTATTTATAGGGAAAATATTATGCTAAAATGTGAAATAAAACTAATATAAACTTCCTAAATGGGAATTAGAAATTATACAGTATTTATTTAAAGTGAGGTAAAAATTTGAACAGTAATTTAACTTTGGCAGGATTAAATTAAAAATTTTTCAACATAAGAGATTTTAAACATTATTTCTCCTTTGATACATGTTCTACAATGTATTTAATGAAATGAGTCACATCAAATACTGCTCTTATCACCACTAAGAAATTTCCATTTATTTACCATGAATGGTATCAAATATGTGTATTTTCATTCTTAAGAAAATGAAAAGATCTTAGATATCAACCACTTCTCAGTTGTATGGTGTGGAAATATTTTCTCTCATTCCATAGGGTATCTTTTTATTTTAGTGAGACTTTATCTATGCAGAAAAATTTTTAGTTGATGTAGTTCTATTGTTTATATTCAATTTTGTTTTTCTTGCTTTTGGAGATTAATCCACAAAAACATCACTGAAACCTTTGTCGGGAATGATTTGCTATATTTTCTTATCTGTTTTTTATAGTTTCAGATCTTACATCTTACATTCTGAGTTATTTTTTGTGTATGGCATAAGATAGTAATCTACTTTGATTCTTTTACATTTGGCTGTTCAGTTTTCCCAAAACCATTGATTGAAGAAACTTTACTTTCTGCAATATATACTCTTAACTCCTCTGTCATAGATTAACTATCCATATGGGAATGGGGTTTATTTTTGGGGTCTCAATTCTCTTCCACTGGTCTGTGTTTTTGTTCTAGTGTCAGACTGTTTTGATTATTATAGATTTGTAATGCAGTTTTAAATCTGGGATGTGATACTACCATTCTTCCTCATTTTTGTCAGAATTGCTTAAGATATTCAGGGGCGTTTGTTTTTCCATATGAATTTTAGTAATTTTTTTTTCTTTCTTTGAGGAATGCCATTGAAAGTTTGATAGAGATTAAGTCTGTATATTGTTACAGGTATGTTGGCTATTTTGACAATGCTGATTTTTTTTTTTTTTGAGATCTATGAGAAGGAAATAACTTTCCATTACTTTGTGTCTTCTATTTCTTTTTCAAAGGTTTTGTGATTTTCTTTGCACATGACCGTCACTTCCTTTCTTGTTTACTCCCAGATACTTTATTCTTTTTGACGTGAAACTGAAGAGGATTGTTTTCTTGATTTCTTTCTCTTTAGCTCATGGTTTGCACAGAGGATGGCAACTGATTTTCATCTATTGATTTTGTAATCTGTCACTTTGTTGAACAGAAATAATTTTTTTATTAATGAAGTTTTTAGGATTTCCTCTATATCTTGTCATCTGTAAACAATAGTTTCAGTTCTTTCCCAACTTGGATACTTTTTATATCCTTCTATTGTGAAATATTAGCAAGGACTTCCCAATATTTTGTTCAATGGTAGTGGTAAGAGTGGACATCTTGTTTTGTGCCAGAACTTACAATTCAACAAAAAGAAAATAAATAATCCAATTAAAAAATGGACAGGATACCTAAGTAGACATATTTGTAACTATGTCCACAGGGTCAGTAGAGTGATTAATTATGGATAGATAGAATAGGAAAAATATGTTTTCCAATGGAGGATTACTAAGGATTTTTTCCTTTCAGGTTTGTGAGATTTGTCTCATGTATTTTGACAGTCTGTTGTTACTTGTATACACAATAAGGATTTTATGTATTCTTGCCAACCTATTTCCTTTATGTAATATTCATCTTTATTACTGATCATTTGCCTTATTCTGGAATTGTTCTTAATTAAATTAATAGAGCTACTCCTGCCTTCATTTTATAATATATACGGTTTTTCCCTCCCTTTTTTTTTTTATTCGATCAAAGAGTTTTTGTTGGGTCATTTCTCTACCTTTTTGTGGTACAATCAACATATTTGCCAGCTTAACTTTTTAATAAGACAGTTCAGTGTTACAAAATGCAATCACATTTTTGTTCAACTATCATCACTATCCATCCATATCATCTTGTAAAATTGAAACTCTGTATCCATTAAACAATAGCTCCCCATTTTCTCTCAAATCACTGTAAGCAAGCATTGTATTTTCTATTTTTATGATTTTTACTATTCTAAGTTTTTTATATAGTAGAATAATACAGTAATAGTCTTTCTATGATTAACTTATTACATTTAGCTTAATGTTCTCAAGCTTCAATCACGTTGTCACCTATGCCATAATTCTCTTTTGTTTTAAGGTCAGATAATATTCTATTACATTTAATACCACATTTTGTTTATCCATTCATTCATCAACACACACTTGGATGGAGTCCATGCTTTATCTATTATAAACAATGCTGATGTAAACATGGTCATGTATCTTTTTAAAGAGTCTGCTTTCAATTCTCTTGGATACATATCCAGAAATAGAATTTTGGTGTATCGTATGGTAATTTTATTTTATTTTAGATGTGTGTGTATAATATATAATAAAATCTGTACTTCTTTCTTTCCAACATGGATGACTTCTGGTATTTCAAGTGTATGCTACTACTTCGGAAGTCTAAGAATATTTCTTGCAAGGTCTGATTTCTTTTGTTTTGGTAAAGGTTATTAAAATATTTTATCTTCCATTTATTTTGGGGAAGTTTGTATGGCACTATCTTTATGCACATTCTTTCTTCAGCAATATCCAACCCACTATCAAACCCATCAAAGACATTCTTTATTCCCTTTACAAGGTTTTTGATTTTTCCATTTGATTTTGATTCTTGGAGTTTCCATTGCACTGTTTATATTGGCAATCTGTTCTTGCATGATTTTCACTTATTCCACTAGAGCCCATATGCACTTAAGATATTAATCATAATTATTTAAATTCCCTATTTAATAATTCCAACATCTATTTCATATCTGTGTCTGTTTCTAATGCTTCATTTGTCTGCTGAGACTGTATTTTGTTTATTTATTTTTTACTTTTTAACATGTCATGTAAAATTTTTGATATACACTGGATATGATGTACAGGATAATGGAAACTGAGTTAAACTGGAATTTAATGTGATATTTTATATTAATTTAGGCAGGGTTGAAATCTATTTAATTTTTTCTATTAAATCTCTGTAAATTTTAGAGATTTCAAAGTCTTCAAATTTTCTTTTTATTTTTTTAATCTCCCCTATTGTTTCGGACTTTCCTAGAAATTCTTCAAGATAAAATCCATATCTTGTGGTGCTCTCTCTATTTATTCATTGTACTGGAACAATGGAGATTTGGTAACACAAAGAGTAAGATTTCCAAAATTTATGATCCAATTCCCACTTTCAGAGGAAGATTACTGATTGGACATAGTATCAACTCCCAAAGTGAAAAAACATTTCATACTGGATTGAGAACATCATATCTCTCACCTCCTCTTCCCCACTTTAGGTGAAATAAGAAAACTAGAGGGGCCTGTGAAATCAGGAAAATTCTATCTTAAAGTAGCCCAAATTCTGGTAAAGTCTTTTTCTTCAGTAAAGTAGAAGGTCTGCATGTATTTTACAATGGTTACTCCTCTCTCCACCAATGCAAATGCCTGTAAGAATACTTCCTTATTCTTCACCATTAGAATCAATAGTGGGTCTTATGGATAAAACCCATAGAGTGTAGGGCTCTCCCATGTCTCCAGTCTACAATAATCATCTCGTTCTTATGGCAGTCTCTAAACTCAGTCTCCAGAAATTTATCAAAATCACTACGTTGGACTTCCTGCAAACATATTGTTCTCCAGACGTTTCTGGCTGGCTGGATTTCCTTTTCTTTTTTCTTTCTTCTTTTCCCTCCATCCCCCTCTCCTCCTTTCTCTCTCTCTCTCTCTCTCTCTTGCTCTTTCCCTCTTTCTCTTTTTCTTTCTTTCTTGAAGTAATATTATTTTACAACACTGTGTTTGATTCAGAAGTATAAACTTGCTCCTCTTCAGATGTAAGTCACCACACTACACCCAGCACCAAGCCTCCCAGAGACTCCCTTAAAGTCCATTGTTCCCTTCCTACCTTTTTTCTCCACTCCCTCTCCACCTCTGCTGTTATAAATTTTACCATCATGTTTCTAGGGTTATTTTTAATTGGATTTGTCTGACCCTTTGTTCTGTTTAACCATATTCTATATATGAATGAGACCATTCAGGATATGTCTTCCTCCTTCTGACGTATTTCGCTTAGAAAATGACCTCCAGTTCCAACTATGTTGATAACAATGACCAGCACTCATCTGTTTTAAAAACTGAGTAGTTATCCATTGTGTACATATATTACACCTTCTTAAGTTACTCAACTGTCCTTGAACAGTTAGGATCTTCCATAATTTGGCTATTGTAAATAGTGCTGCAATGAACAGAGAAATGAATATATCACTCTGATTTAGTATTTTTGTATTGCTGGGGTAGACAGTAGGAATTAAATAGCTGCATCTTATTATAGATATATTTTTAATATTTTGAGACACTTACACACTGATTTTCAAGGGGTTGGGCCAGAATACATTTCCACCAATAGTATACTAATGTTCCATTAAAATGGCTAGCCTTAGAATGGTGGTTTGCCTTGTGATTATCTCAGTTCTGATGCATCTATTAAAAATCATTAATTTTCTGTTTAGATTTTTTCTTATTACAGTAATTTTAGAACTAATTATGAAATAAGAAATTTCCTGGATTGTCTTAATAGCAGATGAAAACTGCAAAATAAAAGATCAGTAAACCTTGAGCTGAACAAGTAAAAAGAATCCATTTTGCAGAACAGAGAAAAAAAATGACTGAGATTTAAAAAGGCAGAGTCTCAGAGATATAAGACAATGACAAGTGTTTTAACATATGTATAAAATAAGTTTCAGAAGGAAAAGAATAAGACATAAAATGTGTTGAAGAAAATGTCTAAGATTTTTTCCAAATGAGCCAAAATCATTACATATATGAGACTAACTCCATATAGGAAAAATTCAAAGAAAATTAAAACTAGTAGTTCAACTGCTATAAATCAAAGGAAAAGAAAATGAGAAAATCATAAACACTGTAAGAAAATGACACATAAAAATAATACAAACGTGGCCCCAAAATGGAGACCAGAATATAAAGGAATGACAATATTAAATGCTAAAAGAAAACAACTGTCAACTTAATATCTTACATTCAATGAAAATACTCTTCAAAAACAGGATTAAAAAGTATACATTTGTTTTGAATTAAATATGAGACTATTTATTGACAGCAGAGCTGTACTGGAATGAAACATGCTAAAGGGAATGATACTATTTGGAGACTTGTATCTACAGAAAAGAATAAAGGACAACAGATATTTTAATTTTGTTCATAAATATGAAAGCATTCTTTTCTTGTTAGCTTATTAAAAAGACAACTGTTAGATGCAAAAATTACAATATAGTATTGTGATTTAAATTATATATGTACAATATAAGATATGTAGCCAAAATAGTAAATACAATGTGTTTAAATTGCATTTTGTTGCTGAAAGTGTCTCATGTATTTTGTGAAGTGGTTAAACATTAACTGTGATCAGTTAAGTATGTATGTTTTAACTTAAAATTAACTGACATCAAAAAGTCTAAATAAAGCCAGCAAAGAAGTAAAATTGAATGGTAAATGGACTATTAAAATGGATTATTAAAATTTTTTAATCAGGAGAGTCAAGCAACAAGAAGCAGAATTGGAAAAATCAGATGTGACAACTATAAAGAATAAGATCAAAGTTATAAGTTGTGATTATTAATAAATTTCAGTCTGTCATCCAGTTGTTTATTTCTATTGATCTTTTCTTACATATTCTCATACATTAATTAATCACTCAAAATTAAGCAATGCATGTATTTAAATGTGTAAGTGTAAAAGAGATGGAGAGATTTACACAGCTCAGATAAGGTCAAAGGAAATTTAAAAAACCATAAAATATCTGTAAAAACTGATGAAATATTTAATGCATCTATTAATTTATTATAAAAGAACTAGTTCCAATAGAAAAAAGGACAAATAATAAAATTAAGCTATTAAAATAATGAACTTCAAATTTTATAAAAATTGATTACTCACTACTTGAAGAGATGTAACACAGAAATTATTTGAAACCTTTTATTCATTCATTTGTCAGAAATTAGTAATAATTATTTTACCAAAAGATAATAAAGAGGATTCTCACATATTACTTATGGAAATGAAGTTCACTATTATCTTTTGAATAAATTCATTCAAAATATTATTTTCCTTCAATGCCTCTCTTCTGCCTTTCTAACAATAAGAATTTTTTAAAATTTTTTTAAAGAATTTTTAAAAAAAATTTTAAAAAATTTTACAAAAGGAAAGGTAAATGGACTATTAAAATGGATTATTATTTTTTTTTAATCAAGAGAGTCAAGCAACAAGAAGCAGAATTGGAAAAATAATTACATGATTGATGTGGAGGAAAATTCTGAATAAAACTTGAATTTCCATCAAGAAGGAAAAGATGAATATAATGTCATGTGACCATACTGTAGAGTACTATGTTCCCAATAAAAATAATCTGTAGGTATCATTGTGGAAGTATACTCATGATGTGTTAGTATGTGAAAATTTTAAGATACATAGAAATATCAGGATGGATATGCCATTCTACAAAAATATTTGAAGAATTTCTGTCTGTATGAATATGTTATGTTATTATGTGACCACTCCTTTTTAGATTACTACTATTTCAATGTTAGTTTTTCACAAAGGTTTCTTTTGAACCACAGAAGAAAGAATTACTGGGTTTTATAACCAAGCCTTGAGAATCATTATTATGGTAAATTTCATAGTAAAGTTCACCTAGAACTAAAAAGACAGCATCAATTTTTAGTCCATAATACTTGGTTTTCTATATTATTTTAATAAACAAATATAATTCAGCCATAAATATATACTTGTTTATTATAAATATCAACAAAAGAACACAGGATTCATTAAAATGTACTGTATCCTCGGATATAAGTGTACAGTATATTGTGTTTACTTCTGGAGAATTATCTGTGTATTTATATGTGTGCATTTCTGCATATAAGTTTGTGCATATAGAGAAGAGGGTGATGAAAGACAGAATGAATTATGGAGGAAAAAAGAATCTGTCATTTTATATTCATGTTATATTAATATCTCTATAATTCTAGCAAAACTTTTGCTGCAAAGTAAAAGATGTACTCAACAGATCCCCACATATATAAAGTTAACATCACTGTGCAAAATCATTAATTAGTAGGAAATTTTATTTTAAAAAGTCCTGCAAAAGGAAATGTATACATCAAGAAAACACTCTTTTCGCTGAGCATGATCCCTTCTAGCTCCATCCATGTTGCTGCAAACTGCATGTGTTTATCTTTTTTGATTGCTGAGTAATATTTCATTGTATATATGGGATCGTGCTCAGCGAAATAAGTCAGAAAGAAAAAGAAAAATACTGGATGGTCTTACTCATAGCAGGAATTAGAAAACCTAAATAAGGGACCAGGAAAAAGACTAATTAATACAAAGTAAAAATCAAAATCAACAAGCAACTATAAACCAGAGACAAACTATGGGGGTCAGGGGGGAGGTGGGGAGAGGAAGGATTAGGGTCAAAATAAGAGGGGTACAATTGTATGGGGAATATAACCAAAATGAAAATGCATACATTGTGCAAAAATGAAAAATTATGGAAGAATTATATAAAATAAAATATTAAAAAAAGGAAACACTGTTAATGTGACTTATTTAAATTTTACACAAGTATATCAAATTGTGGTCTAAATATAGACATGGAGTTAAGAACAAATACTGTAGAAAAAAGTAAGAGACAATATATTTTCCTAAAAATGTGTCTCTAGAATATATATTTGAATTTAGCTTCTTTATTAATTTGTTTTGGTTAGTGTAAAAGAATTAGAATAACCACACTGTCCCTTACAAAATCTAAAGGATTTTTTTTTCCTTGGAATATGCTTCTGGTTTTGATACCTGCTTCTAAGTTGTGGAAAATAACTTTCATTTATTTCTCAATTTTTTTCTTAGACTGAATGAATTTTTAGATGCAACCAGTATAAAATAGAATATGAAAGTAAAAAAAAAATTAATTTCCCTTTCATTTCAAGGGAAAACCTGGAGAGTAAACTTTTCCCTGAATTAAAATATTATTTTAAATGGTTATCATAATATAAATTCATATTCAGGCTGAATTTTTTTTTGGTCTTAAACACACGAAACACACACAATTTTGGTTTATTTACAGGAGGAAGATATGATTTATGAATGGTGATTTTTAAAAGGCTCCCAAGTCTCCTTGGTGTCAAAAAAGCTTTACTAAACAACCTTTTAATTAGCCAATTGTAAATTAATCTGTAATGTAGATGGATTTAAATTTCTAACAAAATACATATGGGCCTAAAAATTAACAGAAATTGTACTTGGCATCACACATTTTTAGTGTAGTTGAAACTAAAGCCTCAGGGATATAGATGAAAAGAATCCATGGTTCCAATTTTGAAGTCATTGAAAAAAATTATTCAGTAATTTGCATTTTCTGTTGAAAAGTTTCAAGAGGTACAGCTTTTGCTGCAGTTTGTTTACACATTTAAAATCTCTTTCAAGAAAATTTGCAAATATTGCAAATAATTCATTTAGCTTTTTAGTTTCACTTAAATACTTAATCTGTTTTAAAAATATTATTTTCCATAAAAGTTATTTTCTAATTATCTATAGATCAATGTGAATGTCTGTATTGATTCAATTTGAGCATATGCTGTTTGTATCTTAAACATGAAGGTAAAAGGATTTATTTTTCCAAAAGGCTTTTTTGCATGGCTCATAGACTACTAAACTCTGTTAAAGTGAAAATTTTGATCAACTACCACATGGAAATAGTTCTTTCAAGTTAGTACCATTAGCTTGGTTTTTCACTATGGAAATGGAAAGATTATAAAAATGTATCTAATGAGGTAAGGAAACTACAATTCTTTCTTAAATTAATGCTGTAAGATTGCTGTTTTATTATATGCTTATATGTCTACTAGTTTATATGCCAAGTAGAAATAAAATTCAAGCCATTTTTAATAATGTTCTTTATTTAATTGCTTTAATCAATCAGTTTGGGACATTAACTGCATGACCAGGAATATATAAGCCATATAACACCAAATTTCCCCTTATAAAGTATAACAGGAAAGGGGCTCCCTATTTTTTAACTTAAAATCTAATCTTTACAATCTTGGGGAGAATAATTCCTAAAGGAAGTTTATTACTGAACTATTTGCACATTTACTACTATTGTTCATTTAGCAGATATGTTATACTTACAGAAAAGTAAATGGCCTTACACCTTAATTCAAAAATTTATTCTAATAAGGTACTAGATTTGTATAAAACTGCTAGTAATCCTGTAGAAATGAATAAAACTATTCACAAGAGGAAGACCTCTTCAAACAATGTTTCACAATATATCAAAAAGTGAAGTACAATCAAACATAACTTGAGAATTTAAAAATTAAGACAAAGAAAAAAGCAAACAAACAAGATACACTATGAAACAATGGAAAATACAATAGAGGTTAGTTTAAGTTTGACTTAAGAGGTTACTTAAAAAAAATGACTGTGACACGGATAAGTCATATTTTGATTATGACAGACATTTATCACCCACTTATTTGGTTTAGAATTTCAGCTTACATTTTTTTTCCTCAGAATGTTATGGGCACAATCTAGCCATATTACTCATTTTAGAAAATAATGATATTGTCAGCTCTGTATGAAGAATATATATACTCTATTAGAGGAGAACACTGTCAACTTTTTAAAGATAAACTATCTTTGTTCTCATACTTACCTTTTGTAATATGAATGGAGAATCTAAAGTATTCATATTCCTACTATGTATGTTCTATTAGCTAGGTATAGGAAATAATTTTTGCTTGTTTGTGGCTCGTCTTTTCATTCTTTATGAAATAATAAATAAAAGTTCTTAGTTTTAAAAGTATAGAACTTGGCCTCCATAGTGACCTCAGGTTTAAGTCTCAGTGCTATCACTGCTACATCCTGAGTTCGATCCCAGGTCAGGGAGCTAACCCCAATGGCTCAGCAAAATTTTCCCATCTTGCCTGCTGCTCCCCTAAGCAGTGTATTTGACTAAATCCACCTGTTGTGCTTCTCACTCTGTCTCTGGCGATACCTCTCACCCCAGCACCTCTGGCCTACAACCCAGTTCTTCTATACAAATACATATATACATATATATATTCTATGCAAATATATATATATATATACATACACACATAAAGTATAGAATATATATACATATTAAGTATGTAACCTATCAATATAATTTCTAATGGTTTATGAACTTTTCTAATTTCAAATGTAGACTAAAGGCTAAATATAAGCTGTTTTATATTTTAAAGGTTGCATAGATTCTTCTTTCACATTTAGGTAATTAAGCTATTTAGTATTGAGTTTTTAGTATGGGTCACTGTTTATTACACAGACTTTATTTCATTACTGATCTGTCACACAAATTGTCATTTATTATGTTTCCAGCCAGACATTAATCTATTCCTAAGCTCTTTATCCTGATTTAGACTTTTATTCTGTTCCAACAATACTCTGTATTAATTAGTTTTAGAGTTTCAGGCTACATATTTTTGAATATTTCATGACTTTTAATCATTTTTAATTCCTGCTCGAACTCTAAGTTCTTTTATGTTAAATGTTCTTTTCTAGTCTTTATCCTGCCTTCGGATCATTTAATTTTCTTTTACTTTATTTTCTACACTGAATTTTCATGTTTATCATTCCACTCATAGTTATCTATCCTATTGTATCTAATCTAATGCTGAATATTTCTATATTTCACTTCTTTTTTTTATTTTTGTTGAAAAGAACTGGGGTGTATTCCAGAGGTGTGGGGGGTGAGAGGGTTAACCAGAGACAGAGTGCAGAGCAGAACAGGAGGATTTACTGAAATATACTGCTAAAGGGAGCAACAGCTAGTTACGAGAGGTCTGCCATATGTGGGTTAGCTACCTGGCAGGGGATCAAACTCAGGCCATAGAGTTGACAGCACTGAGAATTAACCCCTAGGCCACCAGGGAGGCCTCTCTATATTTCAATTCTAGCATTTTTAATTTCTAGGAATTTTATGTTTTTTCCATAACTACTTGATAATTTTAATAAACTCTTTATATTTTTTATTCTTAAGTCACTCTTTTATTTTTAAACAGACTATATTTATTTAATAGTATTTGTCTGATAATTCTAATATCTTTTCAAGTCAAATTTTGCTGATTGATGTCAATTAGTTTTAGTGTCATTGTTCTATGTGTATGCCTTATGATTTGCTTTATTTACTTATTAACCTGTTAGAATATTTAAGACATTCTTTCAGGCTTATGGGTTACCACTTTAAAGTATATATTTGCTAGAGATTTGCGTAACAACCCTGAAATTGGTTACCATGGTTAGAAGAGGACTTTCTTGTCATCACAATATTCAATGTATATTTATTTTCCCTTTCAGAATGTGAAGATTTACTTGGGACTATCAAAATTTATTGTTTTCTTCCAATTATATAATGAAACTCTTTCCTGATTTTCTGATTCAGGAAAACTCAACACATTATTTGTTGTTAATTATCTTACCTTCTCTCTCTGTCCTGCATCTCATCATAACAGCAAATACAAATTTTAAGTGACCAGTATCTACCATACCAGAAGGCTAGAAAGCCAGTTCTGAATTCTGCATTTGTTTACTTCAAAATATCCCCTTTTCACTGAAGTTTTACTTTTGCTATTCCCTTAGATTCATGGTACCTTGACAATATATTTAAAATAAAATAATCATATCTAAAATTTGTAGCTGCTTACTGTAAATAATCTTTCAGGTATTTATCTACCCTGCCATATTTTTCATTTTAAAACTATATCTTTAACCTATGTTTATGCAAATATGGTTAAATTTTTTAGATCAAAATAAATGCAAGACTCATATATAAACCAAAATAAGAGAAAACATATATAAATAAAATATTGATTATACTTAACAGGGTACTGAAAATTGTGAGAGAAAAAAGTAGCATAAAAAGATTTTCAACAGAACAAGGTAAAAAATAAATCCCATAGAAAATATATATATTTTTTAAGTTCTGAAGGAGATATTTGAATCAATCTTCATTCTTGCAACTGCTGGCATTTCCCCCCCCCCCCACTTATTACATATCTACTACTTATTTATTCAACATGAGTGCAATTGTAAAGAGAGGAAAATGTCAAGGTCTTCTTTTGTTGGCCTTTCTGATCTACTTGACATATCACAGTATCACATGAATGATTAAATGTAAGGAACTTGGGTATTTTAGTCTGTTACTAAAGCATTCTTCTATATATCTTTTTTCTTCTTAAGTTTTTTGATTTTAAATAAACAAAGGCATTTCTTTGGAAATTCCACTACAATCTACAGGAATTGGGAAAAGAGCATATCCCCAAATATAAAAATAGATTATTTTACTACAAAATAATTTTACAGGTACTTATAAAATTTAGCAATCAATATCCATTTGAACAAGATATGGCCAGTGAGCTTAAGATGACACTGTCTTTTCCAGGAAAAGGGTAGCCATTTGCTTGCAAAGCACATCTGCTATAATTGTGTTGTTTTTGGCTACAATACATGCTGAGAAAGATAATTCTGCAGTTCTTTGGTAGGTAACCTAAACACATGGGAAAATTATTTATCTTTCCTCTGAGACTATGACTACCATGTTATGCTGAATATTTTTGCAATATTTCTGAGTGCTGATTGAGATTCATATTGAAGTTTTTCTTTAGTTTGTGATTTGAAATGCAAATTGATTCGACAGTCTCTGTTACTTTGTGTATTTCTTTTCAAACAATATTCACATATGGTTATATCTTTTTCCTTTTCTCCTAAGTTTTCCTTTGACCACCTTGAAATGCTATTTATATAGTGAAAATACTCTAATGGTGAATACATTCCTCCCCTGTGGTTTCTCCAGTGTCTTTAGTTTTCATATGCTGAGGAGAGAGAGAGACAGAGAAACAGAGAGAATGATAAAGAACAACATGTTTTTTTTTTCTTGTCTTCTCTTTTTCTTTTGAATATGTTCATTGAATACTTAAAAAGATACACATGAACCACAGAAATTTTACTGGCTATCATGTTTATTGGTAGGCCTCTATAATCAAGAGAAAGTACCAACTATGTTCCCATGGTAACAAACTCTTGAAAACTTACTGCCAAACTGAAGCCTAAACCTGAAATAATTCTACAGAAACTTGAAGATGCAGACTATCTCACTATTTAAAGTCCTAATATCTGATCTCTTAATTTAATAATATTTACAGTTTTATTCAAACTGCATGCATTTTACATAGGGAAAACATGACATTTCAAAATAATATAAATTTGCCAAAATATGTTTATATAAACCTATCTTATATGATGGGTCTTAGTGCCATAGCAAAGAAATTTTACTGTGGACTAATAATGCCATCATAAAGCCGACAAGAAATTCATTGCTTCATATAATGAACATGTTTTTGAAAACATCTGTTAAAATTTGACATTTTGAAAATGAAGCCATGTAATGCCCTAGGGAATTGCCATTTAAAAAAAATCTGATATAAATCTCCCTTAAAGAGGATGTGATATAAATCTCATTAAAAATAATTAGTCCTATGTACATTAATTCTTTAATAGTGAATTTTTTACAAGAGAGATTTAGATTTCAACATATACAACTAATGTGTCATGATAACAAATTCTAAACTTATATCCTGGGCTGCCTTTTATGGTATTATTAGATCTGTATTATAAACAAAATAGAATTATTGTTTTAATTGGGAATTTGATTCTCTTTTGTGTTTGCTGGTGAATTAGTTGATCAAATATTTTTGATCAATATGTATTGCAATATGAAAAGGTTTTTTTTTTTTCCAATAGGCACAGAAAATAGGAATAGCATATGTTTTTGCCTAAATTTCTTTTTTTTTTAAAGATTTATTTTTTTATACATACAACAGCTGGGGTACAGGCCAGAGATATGGGGGTGAGAGTATTCACCAGAGACAGAGTGGGGAGCAGAACAGGCAGACTACTGAAATACACTGCTGAGAGGAGCAGCAGGCGAGACTGGAGAGGTCTGCCTCGCCATGTGGGTTTCTCCTTGGCAGGCCAGGGATCTAACTCTTGCAGAGGCTGTGGATAGTTTCATAGTGTGGTGCTTAGCACCTTGTGCCACCAGGGAGACCCCTGTTTTTACCTAAGTTCCTAAGAAATTGTGAAAATATGGTCTCAAGGATTAAAAGTATAGAACACAGAGAGTAGAAAGAAAGGTGAAAAGCCAATACGAGGATATTATATTGATTTGACCAGCAACACAGGCAACTGGTATTTTATCTCATGAGAACCTTGGAAGAGGCCTTATACATCTAAGAACTGTCTACCAGAGGAAATAAAATGAGAATGTATTCTGACCTACCTATTCTCATACCTCCTTAAGTAGCAATGATGGCGCTATGATTTTTGATGACTATATATTGATTTGAACATATTGAGCAAAGTCTCAAGTGTCTCTGTCACAGTTTTAGGGAAACAGCAGGGCCATAAGGAGGAGAAATGTGGCCTAGTCTGAGGCAAGGTACTATTCAATTTGACCTGCATAAAGCTGGTCAAATTCTGTATAAAGCTGGGTGCTGTAGCAGTGATTGGAATATAAAATGGAACAAAAATACTTTGAAGTGTGTATAATAATTGGCCAAAGTAAACATATGATATGCTTTTTAGATATTAAATTTATTTTACTATGCAAAAGACAAACAAGTGAGAGTATACAATCAGACACAATCAGATGTAAATACGAATCTTTTCCATTATAATCAAATGTTCCCCGACTACCCTTCTACCACCTCCATAATTTCTTTTAGTGTTGACAATTTGGGACAAACTGAAACTAAATTCACTTGAAACTATCATTGAATATACATCTTCTCCCTAAAAATTAGATTTCTAAAAGAATTTTTCACTTAAACAAGAGTTGATATCATGTTGCCATTTAAGATTTTCAAAATATTGGCTGCTAAGGCAACACTTTTGATATATAATTTTAGATATGAATGTTGTTATTATTATTATTATTATTATTATTATATTTACTGAAGGAGCTTTGCATTACCTAAGTGTGAAGTGCCCATTATTAAAAATCAACATCTAATTCAAATTATTTGCTACTGCACTATTTCTTAAAATATGCTTCCCTTCATTAATCTCAAGATTTACTTTAGGATTTCTTATTCGTCTTGGCCTATATTTGAGTTTTAAATTTCATCTTAAATGTTTTGAGCATAATTACCTCAAATATTTTGAAGGGAAGTCATTTTCAAAGCATGAAATCAGGAAATTTTAAGATCAATATAAGGTTCCTATACCTGTAAGTCATTAACACTAAAATGGTGGTTGTAACAGTGTGATAGTCATAGAAAGGAGAAGTTCCAGATTCCCTGCCCTACCCAAGGAAAGATGGAGCTGAGCAGGGAGGAGATGCTAGAGAAAACAGGGAGAAGGAAAGGCGATCAAGGAGATCTGGAGGAGGCACATGGAGCAGAGAGACATGTAAGGAAGCTGTGTTTGCTTCTTGATCTTGGACTTGTACCAGGGACTTGGGGAATGTGGAAGGAAACACTTGAAAGAGAAAGAGATGTGGGTGAGAGACCCATGGAGAGGTTGACAAATGCAGTCTTTACCTTGACTTGTATTTTGATTTTGCTCCTTTCATCCCACACTTGCCTAGCCCTTCTGCCCATTTCTTATGGGTCCCCACTAGAAGGTGCCTTCAACTTAAGCAAGCTTTTTGTATCTTACCAGTCTTGCTTTGGGCCATTCCTGTTTGTTTGGGTATTTACCCACTGGGGATGGGTAACTTTGGGTGCTTCATGGGGAAACTATTTTAACTATATTCTTTCTCTTCTCATTACTGCACTCTAATTACATTAAAGTTCCTTTCCATTAAAGGTCACACCACTAGAGTATGTTTTGTCTCGATGTTGCAGATGGCAGAACCCATTTAGTATGGGCAGGTTTGGGGGTCTGGAATGCCCCTCATTCTGCCCTATAAGAATGTCAGTATAATTAATATAAATAGACTTCTGCTATATAACTTTTTGGCAGAGTGTGTGTGTGAGAGTAATTTTTTTTTAATGACAGACTCCACTGGCAAGTTGTGAAGCTGGCTAGGCTCTCTTAACTCCCTCTTTGGCTGGGTTTAGGGCAATTTGTCAAACCACAAGACCTGGTCATTTCGAGGTTAGCTGCAATTCCTCTTGCATTTCTAACTAAATTTTCAGTTTGGAATTCTGAAATTATGTCTACCTTAGCAGTATTCGGAAATGTTTTAAGGTTGTAACTTAATAAAATAATAGATTCTAAATCGAACATTTTTATATTATGAAATTGTGTATGATTGAGTTGAAAACTGATACCTCCAATGACTTTCTGTTTTAATTCTCTAATACATACCCAACTACTGTAACAGATTGTGATTATCTTTTTTCACAATATTGTCTTTTCTCTATTTCCCACTAGCTTAAGTATTTATGCCATGTGAAGAATTCATACTGACTTGAAAAGCATATTCTGAAATTCCAAAACAATTAAAGGGTTAGAAGAGAATTTTTAGTCAAATAAATTTCTAAATAGAAAAGTTATGCTGCTTTTAGGAATATAAAATTTTTGCCTGGTTTGTCTATTGTTAGGGTCAAATATGAAGACAATAACATATCACTATATTTCCTTGCTATAAATTTACATGTTCCCCATGATGATATAATCATAGCAATTACAATTACACCTTTCATTTACATTGTGATTTATAACTTAAAGTTATTTTCATTTTCTCAGCTTCCTTGAAGGACCATAAACATTTTAAAAAATATTATCTACATTGTACAGGAAAAAAAAAAGCTATGTATTTGGGTTATAAAAAGAATTCTTTCTTACATGAATAATGAGCAAACATGAAAACATAATCTGATAACTATAGCTATCTAATTAGTTGGTTAGTAATAATGATCCACTGACTTGATTAGGATGTGTTGAGTTTAAGATATAAATTGCTCATATTTCAATATTTTTAGTTTTGAAGACTATAATTTTTCTTGTCACATACCAAACAATATATAGCTATATAAATCAAAAATCTTTTGATTTGTGAAGGACTTTAATCAGAGTATAAAATGCAAATGCAAGCCACAAATTGGAAGAAAATATTTGAAAAATCACACACCTAACATAGAATTTGTATCAAAAATCTGTAATGAATACTCAAAACTCAAGGAAACAATAAAATTAAAAACAAGCAACTTGCAAAAAAAAAAATCTAAGGAATCTTAATAGATACACAGATGCTAAATAAGCATAGTTAAGGTGTTTAGCATCATTAGTCATTATTGACTGCAGATTAAAACCACATTTAGATATTACCACATATCTACTACAAGAGATAAAAGAAAACCAACAATATAGAATTCCAGCCAGAATAGAGAAAAAGTATATCTCTTAAACAGTGCTGGTAGGAATGCAAAATGGCCTGTCTACTGTGAAGAACAATTTGGTAGTTATTTTTTAGAATTCTGAGAAAATTAAGAACATTTTAAAAATAAATATGTGCTTGTTATATTACCCAAAAAAGATCCACTGAATGATCAATATTAGATTATATTTACATATGTTATGGGTATTTATAGGCACTGGATTCATAAATACCCAAACTAGAAACAACCAAAACATTTCACCCAGTCATTTTTTATAATATGCATATAATGGAATAATACTCAGTAACATATAAAAATATACTACCAATATAGGCAACAAAATGATCAAGCTTAATTGCTTTCCCTAAATGAACAAAGCCAGGCACAAGACTGAAATTATATGATTACATATACATAAGAGTCTGGAAAAATCAAAACTATAGGAATATTCCTAGGGCTATGGAGGTAGGGCATGGATTCTACACAACAAGCCAGCACACAGCTACTTTTGAATGGAAAAACTGTTCTTATCATTTCCTCAGTGATGAATATATTTATTTTCTCAAAATCCATAATATGATACATCATGATTGACTGTCTACTGTATATGAATTTACAAAAATCAAACAGGATATGTACAAAGCTAATAGATTCTGGTTTCTCACTATCATTCTTCACTAAAGAGAAGCAGTGCTCATTGGAGAACTGATTTCAGGATTAGTGTAGGCAACATAGGCCTATAATCTTCATTAGTGGTTCTCAGTCTCCCAACTATATGATACCGGAAGACTAGAGGTGATACAATTGGATGATTCCTCCTGTCCCTGTGTGGATCAATCTCTGGTTAAGTCTTTTCCCCCCAAAAAAAGATTTTGTAACAATGTCTGGGCACATTTAAAAATTGTTATATTTCCACATATTTGCCAGGAACACAAGGGTGTTTTTCTTGGTTACCCGATATGAGAACTTGTTGGGAATTCCTAAAGTTAAAACCTATAAAGACAGTTACTCTTAAACTGTGGCCCTTAGGACTTTCTCATTGTCATGCAATCAAAAGCTCATTCTACACTCAAGCTTTCAGCAATCATCAGAATAATCAATTATGGGCTCCTACAAGAGACTGGTTTCAGCTGTTTGGCTCAAAGTCAGTCAATCTCATCTGTGATTCTCTGTATTCATTATTCTCTACATATATTTGGTGTTAGCTTGGGGTCATAGGTTCCAGAAAAGTTAATCATCTGTGTGGTTATAATGCTCCAGTGACAACTTCTCAGGTCAGTTTTGTTGGTATGCATATTTTTCAACTTACTATGACTTGTTTCATGGTATAATATATTGCGTACTTTGGTTATTACACAATTTGAGCTACATGTTGTATGCAGTGTTCTATAAATGTTGATCTCAGGTGATTCTTTTGTGCTGCTATCCTATTAGCTATAACTTAGTTGATATTTGTTTAGATGATTTAAAAATTGTGAGAATGGTGTTAAAATTTCCTATTACCTATTTTGTTTTTGTTGAGTCATGTGAGTTCTTTGTATATCTTTTTGATCAGCACCATATCAGTTGACTGGAGTGCAAAGATTTTTTCCCAATCAGTGAGGTGTCTCTCTGTTTTGGTTAATAGCAGGAATATAGGGGAACCAAATAAGACATCAGTGTAAACAAAATAATAACAGTACAAAACACAACAAAGAGAAAATGGACAATTACAAACCAGAGACATCATGCAGGGGAGGAGGAGGAAGAAGGATCAGAGGGAGGGAGGGAGGAGCACAGGGGACTGAGGTGATGGTGCACGGGCGCATAGGTGAAGGAAACTCTATGGGTACTACACCTGAGGGGGTGAAGGGGGAAGCAAATATTATTTAAAATTGAACAATGATGTAAAAAATAAAAAATATAAAAAAATAAAAATAATAAAATTTAAAAAAATTCCTATTATCTTTCTGGAATTGTCTATTTCTTGATCCAATTATGTCCATTTTTTCAGTATTTCTATAAATTATATGTTAAGTAGATACATTTTTAATATTTTCTACATTTCTAATTTTATTATTTCTTTCAGTTTTATGGCTTGAAATCAATTGTAATTTATATTTAAAAAGTCACTAAGACTAACTTACACACTATTTTTGCATCTGTAAACTTATGTTTTTCTTTAAATTTGGGAGAATTTAGACTGATAACTAAATGTCTAATAGAAGTTAATATTTCTTCCAATTATTTTTTTGAACCTTGATATCTCTTCTCCTATAATTTATATCACACATATTTTGGACTATTAATAACATGTAGAAAGCTAGTGAATCTATTTTACCCCCAATTTCTGTTCCCTTTGTTATTTAGGGTGAATAATTTCTATTGACCTATTTTCCAGTTCACTTAATTGTTTATCATTTTATGGATTATTAAATCTACTCAGTGATATCTATCATATATTGTAATTTTATTTTTAAAGAAATTTTTCTTTGTGTTTGTAATTTCCCTTTCTCCTGAGATATCCTATTATTCATTCTTCTGATGAACACACTTTGTTTTTACCTCAATATATAGCAATAATAGCTGCTTTGGTTGGAATATGTGTTCTATCTCAGGTTCAGACTTTATTTGCTTTTGTCATATTAGTGCTATTCCTGTTCTTGGTTCTTCACATCCAGGTAGTTTGGTCTATATCCTGGGCATTCTGAATTTTATTTTAAGATTTATTTATTTATGCATAAATTGCTGGGGTACAGGCCAGAGATGCAGGGGGTGAGAGGATCCACCAGAGACAGAGTGGGGAACAGAACAGGCAGATTGACTGAAGCACACTGCTGAGGGGAGCAGCAGGCGAAGTCAGGAGAGGTCTGCAGTGCCATTTGGGTTGCTCCCTGGCCAGGGATTGAACTTGTACTGCAGTGGCTGGTGATAGTTTCATAGGTTGCGTCCTAATCCCCTGAGCCACCAGGGTGGCCCCACACTCTGAATGTTAATCTGTATAGTGTTTGTGTTGCATTTTATTTATGTGATGATTTCCATTCTATATCAGGATATTATCTTGCCTGTGATTAATTTGCAAACTGTGTCACAAATGGCAACCACAGTGTCATTTCCAATATTTTGTCATTAGGTAGTCATCTGAATCTGTTTCAAGGCTCACAGGCCAGGAGAAGTACAGGTGGATAACATTTGCATATCCTTTGTGTAACTCTTTTTTTTTTTTTTTCCTGTAATTTCCCCACTCACTTTAGTGATGGTTTTCTCAATAGTTTTCTGTTCACTGAACTGAAGAGGCTGTGGCTTTTCCACCAATGCTTATGCTGATATTGAATTGCCGTTTGGGAGGGTGGTAGCTCCAGGCTAAAAGCCCCAAATGGGGGCTAACTTTATATAACTTCTCTTTCTTGAACATATATTATTCTCCAGAATTTGTCTGCTTTTGTTAATACCTAGCGACTTCAAGTTATTTTCTAATATGTCAAGGATATCATTGTTTCTGTGGTGAAATTTTTCTAGTCATGTTTTACTGCAGCATAGCAGGAAGTGAGAAGTTAACAATTTTTTATTTTTTTAAAGATTTATTTATTTATGCATACAGAGCTGGGGTGTAGGCCAGAGTTGCTGGCTGAGGGAGGGGTGAGAGAATTCACCAAAGACAGAGTGGGGAGCAGAACAGGCATATCAACTGAAATATGCTGCTGAGGGGAGCAGTGGGTGAGACAGGAGAGGTCTGCTGCACCATGTGGGTGAGCTCCCTGGCCAGGGGATTAAATACAGGCTGCAGATAGCTTCACAGTGCTGAGACTTAACCCCTTGCACCACCAGGGAAGCCCAAGAAATAATTTTTAAAGGAGAGAAGTCATACAAAAGTTTTCTCTTAATAAAATTTAATAGAGGGAAAAAAGAATACAAATTTATTCACCTTTTTAAAAAGAAAAAAGGCTATTCAGGTTAGCAATATTTAGTGTATTATTTCTAAGAGTATTGCTGTGATATCTTATATGGTTAGACATTCAACTGCTTGAATATTCCATAAGCAAGTAGTTTGTTTCCTAGAATGACAGAAGCCATTTTATATTTTATGTTGTGCTTAAGAGAAAGAAAAACACCAAAGAAGGATCAAATAGTGCATCGAAGAACTTGAAGTACTTAATTTATAAGAAGTTCTTTGTAGAATTCTTGTTTTATAATTAGGATTTGCCTTAGAAAAATGAATAGATCTCATCAAGAAATAATTTAATATGTATGAAACTTAAAATAATAAATTCACCAATCTACATCTCAGTAGAGAACAGTTCTAGAAATGTCTAGTGACTATTTATATTACTCAAATAGGCAAGGATTCTGTGATATTCAAAAAGATATCATTTTGATCTTTGACACCAATTTTATTCCACATTGGCTGACATTTTATGTAGCATTTTCAAAATTACATAGCATTAAATAAGCAATACACAAATATTTTTATATAGGGCATATAAGAATAAGGGAAAACATTTTTGAACCCCTGTATAATTCAATTCATATGTAATTAAAGTCTTAGATCATCACAGACGGAATTCAATGCACTTTTTCTGCTATTTATAGTACCAGTTATTATATAAGTATTTTGATTTTTTTCATAAAAACATTATGATAGTTAAAAAGTAGTAAAAGAAAATTTATTATGTGTGAATCCCTTTTTTTACTTCTATCAATAATAGGTAAATTTAAGCTTAAAATCACAAATCTCATTTCTTTGGATAACCATAAATGTAGAAAGATTTTTTGAGAGATTTTAGTATTTTTATTTTAAGAAATAAAATGTTCGATCTTTAAAAAGTAGGGTTATATTTTATCTCAATGTAATATTAATTGGTGGTGGTTAAATGCTTCTGAATGGAAATAATGTAGCTACCCTGTTGTAATTTTTGTGATTTAGCATAAAATCATAGTTATCTTCTTCTTCAAAACTGTTTTATCCAATGTTTAAAAATCTTTAACTACTAAATTTATTGGGAAAGTTTAGTTATATACGTATATAATGTACACAATGTAGTTAATATGCTAATAAGATTTGTAATCTATTTTACATAGTTTTGTGTAAATTGGAGCAACATTCATTACTATGACTTCTGAACAAGGTCATTTTAAGAATCAGCTATTATAAATGCAGGAAAAAGCATTCTGAAAACAAAAGTATGGCACAAAAGTTAGTAATTATACAATTTTATAATTGTCCTTTCCTGAATTAGAAACACTTTTTAACTGGAGCAGTGTTCTCAGTGCCCTTGAGACTCATCAGAGTTCTTTCTCTTACTAAATTATTTCATTTTCACTTGTGCAATTCCCTGTTTTTCTTCCATCAATTCAAATTTCTTCACTACTTTTAGAATTAAGAGTTATTTTTTCTAAGCAAGTACTCCAATCAAAATTCACATTTCATTTTATCTCTATTCACACATGAAATTGTTTTCTATATAAGTACTCATATTTTGACCTTGAACAACAACCAACATAAATTTTATAATATCACATATCTCCTTTCTAGATTTACCATTACCATGGAAAAGCAATCTTGTGCATATCTGGAAAGCTTGTTAAATATTATAGATCTCTTTCAATTGAAATTATTTTATAATAGTCTGACTAGTTTTTCAACTATGTTGTAGCATAAATTTTGAATAAGGATATGTTATCTTGCCAACAAATAGATTATTTTTATTTTTCTGAGAAATCAATTTATTTTGTTTTGAGGATATGCATATAGTGTATAAAAAGTACCTACATGGGAAGAATGATTTTGTTTTTTAGTAAATCCAGTGATAAACATATTTCTTTGATGTACTAGAATAAATATATTCTTAACAAGAATATTATTTCAAATATAGAAAGCCTAGATTTGAATGCATTTTGTTTTTTTTTAATTTATTTATTGATGCATACAAGAGCTGGGACACAGGCCAGAGATGCGTGGGGTGAGAGAATCCACTAAAGACAGAGTGGGGAACAGAACAGGCAGACTGACTAGAATACACTGCTGAGGGGAGCAGCAAGCAGGCGAGACAGGAGAGGTTTGCCTTGCCATGTGCGTTTCTCCCTGGTTGGATGGTAATCAAACTCATGCTGCAGAGACTGGATTGCTTCACAGTGCAGTGCTTAGCCCCTTTCGCCACTAGGGAGGCCCTGAATGCATTTTGATTTTAAGAAAGAGTTTTTGTTTTTGTGTTTGTTGACTTTCTTTCTAGAAGCTCTTACAATTGCTCTTGGAAAAAACATACTTTCAAGTCGCCTATCAAAGAACAAAGTGAAAAGCAAAATCCAGTCAACCAGCCGCACAATGTTCAAAAAGTTTTGGAAACATAATAAAATTACAGTTAAAAAAAAAAGTAAAGATCTATCACAAAAGTTTAAAAATAATAAAACACATTATTTAGTGCAATAGTATGGATATATTGATTTTGGTTTAATTTCATCATGAAGACATCTAATAAGATAAAGTCATCTAAAAATGAGAAATTGTAATTTGAAACAAGTTTCACATCCTTAAAATTAAAACAATTATGCAAATATGCAGAGTCTCCATCAGGTTTATTGCAAAAGGATTCCATAAGTATGTGATCATACACAATACAAAAATTCCATTTAACTATAAAAGTGTTTACATTTGTGTATTACGGAGTAAAAGTTAGAGGGTTAGATGTGATAGCTAACAGGAGAAAAAGAATAGATTGTGAATAGGGAATGATTAACAACAAGTGGATAAATTGCTGAATAAATGAGTCTATGTGCTTTAGAGGCCACGTATTCCATACATAATGGAATATTATGCAACAGACAAAAATGATAAACTCATGCCATTTGCATTAATATAGATGGAGCTGGAAAGGATTAAATTAAATAAGCCAGGAGGTGAAAGACAAACATTAGATGGTGTCACTTATATAAAGAATATAGTGAAATGAAACAAATGTCAGATAAAGACAAGCTTAAAAACTAACCATTGAAAGCTGACTACAG
The DNA here is from genome assembly GCF_014898055.3 of Talpa occidentalis. Lineage (NCBI taxonomy): Eukaryota > Metazoa > Chordata > Mammalia > Eulipotyphla > Talpidae > Talpa > Talpa occidentalis. The sequence goes on along the minus strand of NW_023601653.1, from coordinate 24,840,960 downwards.
AACTGAGACTTCTATACAGGGACGTATGAAAGGGTAAGTACAAAGTGGTGAGAAATCACAATGGACAATGGTTGATGGTAGGTTAAGGGTGCCTTGGTGGTGGGTTTCCTATGGTAACTATACTTTGAAGGTTGGGGGAGCCTATACTTCCAAAATATAAACAATAATGTAAACCAACATTACCTCAATAAAATAAAATATCAGCTATTTTGTGTCTTTTTCAGTAAGTTCAGTAACCCAGATTCCTTAGGTAGGAAGAAAAATAATAGGATGAAATAAAGGAAGTAGGGGTTATGGCAAGAGAATGAGGCAGTTTTTGGAGGTGCTGTCAAGAGAATGTTTAAAGTGATATATAGAGAAGGTAGAGTCCTATAGCTTTGGGCTGCCTTGGCAAAAATGGATTGAAAATAGAGCATAGAAAGACTAAAAAAGGGAAGGATGAGATCAAATAAGAAACCCACACTAAAATATGGATGCATAAGTGTTGAGAAAGGTTAAAAGCGCAGCCAGTAGCCTAGATGTCACAGATTCCAAAATCTGCATAGTATCAAGATCTGTATGGTATAGTCAGATGTTTATTTTTCAAGAGGTTGAAATTTAAGATCTGTCACAGAGCCAACAGCATGTATATTTTTGCACCACAACATGAAGATGTTTTGATTTTCACTGAAAAGTAAAGGGAATCATTTAAGGTTCTTAAGAACAGAGTCACGATATTTATCATTAAAGGACTAGACCCTTTACTAGGTCAAGTTTTAGAGTCAAGGACAAGTGTTAAAGCTTAGTTCTGAGTGCTTATAATGTTTTTTCCATAGCTAGTAAGATGTAAACCAACTGTCTCTTACTATTCAAAATCACCATAAACATACTGAAAATGAAACTTATGAGAGTCCCTTGAGCCAAAATCTCAAACAATAACTCATAATAAAATTGAAAAAGACCTGTAAAATAAATAAGTAGAATGGTATATAATTCTAGCAATCTTCTTTTGGATAATGGAGCAAATTAAAGAGCAGGAAACAACCATAATTTCATGAAGAGTTATTATAATTGATGTCTATATCAAATTAATAATGTTATATTATAAACATGCACACCCACAATTTAAATCCAGAAACACAATGGAACATCATATTTACAAATATACTCAGTTTGCAAAATAGGAAATGATGCCCAGAAGTTATATGTTTTCAAAGTTATAAAACTACTTATTAGGAGAATATTTAATTGAGAACCTAAGATTTTTATCTCCAAGTTCAACTATAATATTTATCTGTATTCCATGTTTATTAGATCAATATGTTTTAAAGCATATACACATTTTGTGCAAGCATTTGGACACCTCCAAATTAATTTTTATAATATACAAAACATTTATTAAAATGTATTCATCTGCTATTATAGTTCATACTCATACTTCATCAGTCCCACTGTAAAAATAACTAAAATGAATATTACTCAGCATTCAAAAAAGATAAACACATGCAATTTGAAGCAACATGGATGGCGCTGGAAGGGATCATGCTCAGCGAAATAAGCCAAAAAGAAAAAGAAAAATACCGGATGGTCTCACTCATAGCAGGAATCTAGAAAACTTAAATAAGGGACCAGGAAAATGAATAACTATAAGAAAGTGAAAATCAAAATCAACAAAAAACTATGAACCAGAGACACTTTTAGGGGGGCGGGGGTGGGAGGGGAGGGATTGGGTCAGAATGGGGGGGCTGCAATTGTATGGGGAATATAACAATAAAATTTATTAAAAAAAATAACTAAAATGAGAAACAACAAATATAATGTAAACCATTTCCCATTTACTAAAAGTATGCTGAATACTAGGCTATGAAGATTAGCAAATGCAACACCATGTTTTATAAAACATCAATGTCTCTAATAATCTGAAGTAATTTGAAAATTATAAAAGTCAACACAAAGTGATTTAGCTAATTTTATTCAGTATTCAATAAATCATTTAAGATTCATTTATGAGTTTATTTTTAACCAGAGTTACTTTTTAAAGAAGCTTTCAGTTTTTTAAAAAATTGTACCATATTAATGAGAGTTTCCATATCTACCTCTCTCACACACAAAATTTCTCCTACTAATCTTGTATTAGTGGATTAAAATTGATGAACCAATACTGAGACACATAGATTTATTATTAAAATCTATTAAAATCATAGAGTTTACTTTTTGTGTTTTATAATACTATGGCTTTTGACAAATGCATAATGTAATGCATTGGCAATTATAATATTACACAGAATAACTTCATTGGCCTAAAATGTCTTGTGCTCTACCTATTCATCCTTCTTCCCCTTGAGTCCTTGCCAACCATTGTCCTTTCTACTGTTCCTATAGTTTGCTTATTCAGAACTTCATAGAGATGAGGTATATGAGGCATGAATAATTAGGCAAAATTGCTGGGTTTTAATATTGAAACACATACTTAGGGGGAAGATATTTTAATAGTGGGTTATGCACATATATGAGGACTGAAATATTAAAAAAAGATCTCTGAAGTAATATAGATTATCATTTTATTATAGCTAGCATCCTTAGGACTAGAGAAATAAAGGTAAGACTTTGTAGTCTACAATCTTGATGCTTTGGAGGAGATCTATGGTTCTGATACCAAGAGTCCCAAGAAGGTGATTGTGGGTGATGGTATCAAGAAACTCATAAAAGAAAGACTTAAGCTCCCTAGAGCTACAAGTCAGATCTCAAAGGAGAGAGGCTGCCCAGCTGGTGCTGGTATCTCCCAGGAGCAGAAAAAGACTTGGAAAATCCTCGGAAGAGGAACCTGCAATGCACCCGTGGTGGTGTTTTGTTTTGGTTTTTTATTGAAGAAAAAAATACTATTGCTTTATTATCATTTACGAATGATAACAGATATAAAATTATATATATATATTTATTTTGTATTAGTTTTTTTTTAATTTTTTACATCACTGTTCATTTTTAAACAATAGTTGCTTCCCCCCACCTCCTCAGGTGTAGTCCCCATAGAGTTTCCTTCACCAATGCACCCTTGCACCATCACCTCAGTCCCCTGTGCTCCTCCCTCCCTCCCTCTGATCCCTCTCCCTCCTCCTCCCCTGCAGTGTGTCTCTGATTTATAATTGTCCGTTTTTGCTTTGTTGTGTTCTATACTGTTATTTTTTTACACTTATGTCTCATTTGGTTCCCCTATATTCATGCTATAAGTGAAACCATGCGATATTTTTCTTTTTCCTTCTGGCTTATTTCACTGAGCATAATTCCTTCTAGCTCCATCCATGTTTCTGTGAACGGCATGATTTTATCTTTTTTGATTGCTGAATAATATTCCATTGTGTATATATACAACATCTTCTTGATCCAGTCATCTGTTTTTGGGCATTTAGGTTGTTTCCAGGTTTTAACTATTGTAAATAGTGCTGCAATAAACACAGGGGTACAGGTGGTCTTTTGAATCAATGTTTTTGTATCCTTTGGATAGATCCCTAGGAGTGGAATTGGGGCCATATGATAGCTCCATTTTTAGTAGACTGAGGAACCTCCAGCCATCCTGGTGTTTGAAGGATAACAAGTAATGTGTAGTAGTCTTCCTTCTTATATTCCATTCTCCCCCTACTTCTTAGAAGAACTTAACAAGAAACTGATTGTAAAGGAAAAATATATAGTTTGCATTATCACAGATTCAACTTAACAGGGTATAAAAACTATGAGGCGCAGCAAAAAGTCACTATTAGTTTCCTACTGATCATGGTTAGGAATGGAATTGTTACGGTCTCTGATATACTTTGGGTAATGTCAGTGCCACAAACTTGAGTTGTCATTTCACTTTCAAAACAATTTGACTTACAAAATCTCATAAATAAGTAATATAAATAGGAATGCAAGAGCTTTTGATGTTGAGTTTGTGGTCTGCCATTTGACTTCACCAATGTATTGTTTCTAATAGTTTTTTAAGGTTTACTGTGTATATCAGCATGTCTTTTGCAAATAATGACAGTTTTACTTCTTTTTGTCCAATCTGGGTTTCTTTTATAACTTTCTCTTTCCTAATCACTCCAGCCATGTAATGATACATCAAAAAATGCTCATTTTTATTTATCATCAGGGAAATGCAAATGAATACTACTACAACGAGATGTAATCTCATAGCTATGAGAATTACCCATATGAAAAAGACAAGGTTGGCAAGGGTGTGGAGAAAAATGAGCCCTTATATGCTATTTGTGGAACTGTAAACCAGTCTAACCCTATGAAAAACAGTATGGAAATTCCTTAAAATATTAAAAATATATCTACCATGTGATTCAGCCTTTTCACTCCTTGGCATCTATATGAAGTAATATTAGCTGTTTAATTTTTTTTTTTAATTTTTTTTTTATTTTTTTATTTTTTTTATTAGATAATAAATTTTATTGTTATATTCCCCATACAATTGCAGCGCCCCCATTTGACCCCAATCCCTCCCCTCCCGCCCCTGCCCCCCTAAAAGTGTCTCTGGTTCATAGTTTTTTGTTGATTTTGATTTTCACTTTCTTATAGTTATTCATTTTCCTGGTCCCTTATTTAAGTTTTCTAGATTCCTGCTATGAGTGAGACCATCCGGTATTTTTCTTTTTCTTTTTGGCTTATTTCGCTGAGCATGATCCCTTCCAGCGCCATCCATGTTGCTGCAAATTGCATGTGTTTATCTTTTTTGAATGCTGAGTAATATTCCATGGTATATATGTACCACATCTTCTTGATCCAGTCATCTATTTTTGGGCATTTGGGTTGTTTCCAAAGCTTAGCTATTGTAAACAGTGCTGCTATAAACATAGGGGTGCAGGTGTTCTTTGGAATTGATGTTTCTGTGTCCTTTGGGTAAATACCTAGGAGTGGAATTGCTGGGTCATATGGAAGCTCTATGTTTAGTAGGTCCAGAAATCTCCACACAGCTTTCCACAGTGGTTGGACCAGTTTGCACTCCCACCAACAGTGCAGAAGAGTTCCTTTTTCTCCACACCCTCGCCAACATTTGTTGTTGCTAGTTTTTTTAATATGTGCCATTCTCACTGGTGTAAGATGGTATCTCATGGTAGTTTTGATTTGCATTTCCCTGATGACAAGTGATGTTGAACATTTTTTCATATGCCTGTTGGCCATTTGCATTTCCTCTTCAGAGAAGTTTCTTTTTAGCTCTTCTGCCCATTTTTTGACTGGATTATTTTCTTTGTTGTTGTTGAGTCTCATCAGCTCTTTGCAGATTTTTGTGATCAGTCCCTTATCATTAGTGTTGGGTGCAAAAATGTTCTCCCAGTTGGTGGGGTTTCTCTTTGTTTTTGTTATTGTCTCTTTTGCTGTGCAGAAGCTCTTTAATTTGATGTAGTCCCAGCTGTTTATCTTCGCCTTCACTATCACTGCTTTGGGTGATGTGTCTGTAAAGATGTCTTTGATGTGCAAATCACGTAGTGTTTCGCCTATATTTCCTTCTATATATTTTATGGTTTCAGGTCTTATGTCTAATTCTTTAATCCATTTTGAGTTGATTTTTGTGTATGGTGTGAGGTAGTGGTCAAGCTTCATTCTTTTGCATGTAGCGACCCAGTTTTCCCAGCACCATTTATTGAACAAACTTTCTTTGCTTCAATGCATAGTCTTTGCTCCTTTGTCAAAGATTAGTTGACCATAAATCTGTGGGTTTATTTCTGGATTTTCTATTCGATTCCATTGGTCTGTATGTCTGTTCTTGTTCCAATACCATGCAGTTTTGATGATTATGGCTTTGTAGTATAGTTTGAAGTCTGGGAGTGTGATGCCTCCATTTCCTTCTTTTTTTTTCAGTAGAGCTTTGGCTATTCGGGGTTTTTTGTGATTCCATATGAATTTCATCAATAATTGTTCTATTTCTTTGAAGAATGACATTGAAATTTTGATTGGAATAGCATTGAATCTGTATATTGCTTTTGGAAGGATGGCCATTTTAATAATGTTTATTCTTCCAATCCATGAGCAGGGGATATCTCTCCATTTCTTTGTGTCTTCTTCTATTTCTTTTAACAGTGTTTTATAGTTTTCTTTGTATAGGTCCTTTACCTCTTTTGTTAGATTTATTCCCAAATGTTTGATTTTTTTTGTTTCAATAACGAAAGGGATGGTTTTTTTGATTTCTTCTTCTTCAGATTTATTGTTTGTGTATAGGAAGGCTACTGACTTTTGCGTGTTGATTTTGTATCCTGCCACTTTACTGAACTGATTGATGAGTTGAATTAGCTTTTCTGTGGAGTTTTTGGGGTTCTCTATGTATAATATCATATCGTCTGCAAATAGTGATAGTTTGACTTCTTCTTTTCCTATTTGGATTCCTTGGATGTCTTTCTCTTGTCTTATTGCCCTGGCTAGGACTTCCAGTACTATATTGAAAAGCAGTGGTGAGAGTGGACATCCTTGTCTTGTTCCAGATCTTAATGGAATTGCTTTCAGCTTTTCACCATTGAGAATGATACTGGCTGTTGGCTTGTCATAGATGGCCTTTATGATGTTAAGGTATGTTCCTTGTATCCCAAGAATTTCAAGGGCTTTTATCATGAATGGGTGTTGCACTTTGTCGAAAGCTTTCTCAGCATCTATTGATATTATCATATGGTTTTTATATTTCTTTTTGTTGATGTGTTGGATAACGTTGATTGATTTTCGGATGTTAAACCATCCTTGTGTCCCTGGAATGAATCCTACTTGGTCGTGGTGAATTATCTTATGGATACATTGTTGGATTCTGATGGCTAAAATTTTATTGAGGATTTTTGCATCAGTGTTCATTAGGGAGATTGGCCTGTAGTTTTCCTTTTTTGTGTTGTCCTTGTTCGGTTTTGGTATTAGTGTAATGTTGGCTTCATAGAACGTGTTTGGTATTGTCCCTTCCTTCTCAATTTTTTGGAAGAGTTTGTGAAGGATAGGCACTAATTCGTAGTCTCTGAATGTTTGGTAGAATTCATTTGTAAATCCATCAGGTCCTGGGCTTTTGTTTTTGGGGAGGTTTTTGATTACCATTTCAATTTCGCTAATTGTAATTGGACTTTCCCAGACAAACAGAAACTCCGGAATTTCATTGCAACTAAACCCCCACTCCAAAAAATACTACAAGGAGTCCTAAAGCCAGAACCTCAGAGGGACGAATAACAATGAAAGAAGGCCAAAAAAAAAAAAGTTATTAAAAGAATAAATAAATAAAATCAAAGGAAAGACAAACACAATGGCAAATACAGATGTTAAAATATTAGCTGTTTTAGATTAATGTTTCCTACTATGTGAGTTGTATCCCCCAGAAGCCCTCAACACCTCTAATTTTTTTATCCTATAGTTTATTTAGTTTACTTCCTCAAAGTCATTCACTTTTACAGACATATTTTATTTATGAACATTCCCTAATATATTTCACATTGACTTAGATGTGTTTTACTTTCTCATGATTATCATTTATAAAGATACAGAATAGACTATTTTTACTTTCCAGATACAGTTAAAATTATATTTTGATTAATTAAATATAGCAAAGTCTATTTGTTAGTTGATTTTTGAGCAGCTTTTGCCCCTTTCCTTTTGTTAAGGTATCCTGATTTGGTTTTCACCATTTCTCTGCAATGTTCATATGCCTTAATGCTGACACAATACCAACTCCAGGAATAGACCTTCAATAACCTCAGCCAATTCAGATAATCCCTTTTCCCTGACATGGAGTTTGTTCAAAGATGCACTTATACCAATAAAAGCCAAGTACACACATTAGTTCTATGCTTTTAACAGCACACACATCTTCTAATCATGAAAACGAAGCATGTAGCCCCTATCACTACATCTACCCTTGATATTGTAGGTGGCTGAGCAGGGAAGTAGCACAAAAAAAAATGGAATAATTTAAAACATCATGACACTGCTGAAATCAACTAATTCAGATGGATCCTTATATTTAGTTCTTCAGCAATATGGTTGTGTTAATATACTTTATAAACTGATGATGTCAGTTTGAATTATGATTTTCTTCCCCAGATCACATACTTATATAAGAGTTTTTATATAAGAAATAATTGGAGATGGGTCAATCAAGATATTCCCCTCTTACAAAGGTAAACAACTTTATTCATGTTCTTTCTCTTATGTGACCTTTAAGATTTTAGAAAGAAATATGGGATCATGCTTTGAAAAACATGAGACACCATCTACACTCAAAGATTGAGAGACAATGAAAATCTAACTTTGAATTTCTGATTGTTGTTTAGTTTCCCTGTCCTTGTTAAAACCCTGCTACCCAAGCATCTTCTGGTAGAAGCAGAAAGGTTAAGAAATAATCTTAAACCAGATGATTAATTTTCTCAACCCCCTAAATAAATTGCAAACCTATTATTTCAATCATATAAATAGCTCAGTATTATTTTAATAGGGAGAAGGAAGACATTTACTCACAAAATTGAAGAGTTCTTCCATGTTCTATTTCAATTTTAGTTGTAAAGAGAGACTTCAGGGATTAGTTTTTCTAGGTACATTTCAATATGATGATAAAGTACGTCTATGGCTTTTGAAATATCTGTGAAGAAAATAAAAATACAACTTCAATAACAAATGGTATTAACTAGTTATTAAACTGCTGCAGCACTGTAGTTATATTTTTAACTTTTAAAGTCATGTAAATATGGGGTTTAACATTGCTTTAATTGAGATTTCCTTTTTGTTTTGTTTTTGACATCTTTATTACCACAGGTATTCTATTGTAGCTCATTTACAATTAATACAAAGTATATATTTTAATTAATGATCTTAGTGTATGTATGTGTGTGTGTGTGTGTGTAATTGCTACTTTTAGGAGACCATAAACATTCAAGGATACAGCCCACTTTTGAATTAATCAAAATCCCTATTGCCCAGAACAGCATTGGATCACATGATAACAGTCAATATATGTAAATAATTGAGACAACATCCACATTCTTTCTTCCAGCAACACTGCAACCAATATTAATAGGCTAGCTTGGGGAGTTTGTATTGGACACTAAGATGGACAGACTAATTGCCCCAAAGATGGCAATGACCTTATCTTCAAAAATAGTGACTATGGTAGGTTTTCAAACAAAGGGCATATACGTTTTGAAAATGGAGTAAAAGTTGATAAACAACTGATCTTTATTAGGAAGATTATACTGGATTATCTGAGTGGGACCAATATAATCCAAAGGATACTTAAAGGTATAAAAAGGAGTCAGAAAAGAGCCAGAGAGTTGGCAGCAAAAGAACACCCAACCCAACTTTGCTGGATTTCTTTTGGTAGACGAGGTCCATGGACCAAGAAAGCCTACTGAAACTGAAAGATGAAGAAACAAAATCTCCCATAGAGTCTCCAGGAGTCCCTTTGTCAACACTTTGATCTTAACCATGCACCACTCAGTGTAACACATGTCATACTTCCAACTCCAAAACTGTAAGACAGTAAAGTTGTGTTGACTTAAACTCCTAATTATGTGGAAATACCAGCAATGATAGGATCACTAATACAGGGGTATGGCAGGTTCCTCCTCTATGTTGACTTCAGAGGAGCTCCCCATTGCCCTCCTACTGGCTGATTTTATTTTCTGTGACCAGAGACTTTCTGTATCATAAGGCTTCTCATTTCTCCAACCACATGAACTTCATTTCACATTGCCATGTTGGAAAACAAGTAAAAAGATGCCACTTTAAAGATGAGAAAGATATAGATCAGAAATTGAACATTTCAAAAATCTCAACATTGTCACATTAATGACAAATGACAATCTCTATATTTGCTTCTCAGTTAAAACAGATCATGTGAAAACCTTTGTAATGAAAATGGCACCAAAGAAAAATAAATATAAATTAAAAAAAATCTCAAATATATGTGGGTATATTGATTTATTAATAAATTGCATACCTTTAATTTGAATTCAATAAAGCAGCATTTAAAGAAAGACTTTATCTCATACTTTTATTCAGATAAAACAAGTTTCATATTTGCATATTTAGGTCATTGCAAAGACTTTTCTATAAAATATTGGTAATTAGTGCAATGAAGCTGGAAAGATCTTGCTTTCAGTGTTTTGGCTCATCTGTGATCTGTTCATGCAAAAATGTTTTAATGAAAATATTTAATTATTTCATTTTCTATCTAATCCTGGAAGCATTTTGACAGTTTAATATTTTATCATACTATCCTTATGCTTTCTATCTATTTGATCAGAAGTTATATAATATGAAAATTTTAAAATATCCTTACAGAAATTGAAATATTGAAATAATACTATATTTTAAGTGGAATCTCTTATTCCTATGACTATTTCCAAAGAATATTCTAATTTCACTTCTCAAGTGACATAGGTTATAGGAATAATTAGGCAATCAGAACATACTCTGAAAGATTATAGTAAAAAAAAACACTTAAATTTTTATAAATATTCTTGTTTTATTCATGGAATTACATAAACTTAATATAATGACCTGAGAAGTAAAACAGTATTAAAGAGGGCCTCCCCGGTGGTGTAGTGATTGAGCACTGGGTTGCGAAGCTGCCTGCAGCCTCTGCAGCCCCGGTTTGATCCCCAGCCACCAGGCGAGGGTCCTACATGGCGGGCAGACCTCTCCTGCCGCCCGCTGCTCCCCTCAGCAGTGTACTTCGTCTGTCTTCCTGTTCTGCTCCCTGCTCTGGCTCTGGTGAGTTCTCTCACCTCTGACTGTACCCAGTGCTTGTATAAATAAATAAATAAATCTTTAAAAAAAAGGTATTAAAGAACTTATTTTAACCCCTAAATAGCCAAAAAAAAAAAATCACTTTGGTGATTTTTGATTAGTGGATACACTTGGATTTCATACACCAAGCAAACTAGAGGCTGGAGGTGAAGAAATGGTTGTTCTTTGAAGGAAGGGATTGGCAGAAGAGGGAGAAAAAGCTAGCAGAAGAGAAAATATTAGGTGATATATAAAAGAAGTATAAAGACAAGAATGGTAAACTTTCCCAACTTTATAACCTGTTTCTTTGTTTCTTTCCACTTCATTTCATCTTATTTTAACTAACAATTGAGAGAAGTAAAGGATCTAGATACCATTTCTTTATAAATTTGCTCTATATTTATATATTTTTAAAATTGTACTTTAAGAATAAAACTACACAAAGATCAACTTATATTGCCATTTACATAGTTAGAAAAGGAGTGAACCATAGAAATGCAGCTTTCCATGCTTATATATATTACTATCATTGGATTTTCATATTTTTCAAAAATTTAAGAGAAATATAACAAATGTATTGTCACTATTTCAGGGAGCTGTAAAACATTTCCTACTGAAGGAAAGAAGCAAAGAAGTCTACTACCTCTAAAAACAATCTCCGTAAACATATACTGTTGTTCATGATACTTTATAAAGTTATTTAAATATGTTAGGTTGAGTTCATCTCAAATTTGAGGAAAATATTTGGGATCCTCATAACCCTGATTAGATATAAAAATAAAAATAACACAAAATCTCATCTGCCTAGCAAACTTATCTAGATATGTATTTATTTGCACCTGAGACACCACCAGTTATACACTATTGAGAAAAAAAAAAAAGTAGAAAAACCTAAGAGCAGAAAAACAACTCTCATATGGTTTTATATTACTAGGTTTTTGTCAATAGGCAACAATTATGTGAATAAACTCATTTTCTGGACAATTATTCAATCTTAAAATGATTTTTAAAAAGAACAGATGAAACCCAATACCAGTACAAAGAAGGGAATAATTAAAATCAGAGCAGAACTAAAATTAAAGTCAAAAATACAACGCATAAGATCAATAAAGCTAGCAGTTGGTTCTTTGAGAAAATAAACAAAATTGACACACCCTTATCTACTCACTAAGACTAAAAGGAAAAAACTTAAATGAATAAAATCAGAAGTGATCAAGGAGAAATTACAATGGCAACAACAGAGATGATAGTATCCAGCTGTACCATAAGCATATGACCCACCTCTATAATGATGCTGTTTTTACTTGACAGTGAGAAAAGATATACTGAGAATGACTAATCATTACTGATATGTTAATATCATTAAGTTACCAAAGCACGTTTTAAAAATATTTCCTAAATCTATATATTAAACTTATCTGTAGTTCATACTCTTTCATATGAATTGATGACTAAAGTAAATAAATATTTGTATAAAGTACCTGCAATTAATCTTGATAGGCTTATTATTATTAAAATGGAATATGGAAATAGTTTCTACATGATGCAGAAACCTAAAATTTCATAATACATTTTCATCATTAGACTGTTACAAGTTAGTCACAATTAAATGCCTCATGTGTTGGGAAAATGCATCTGTTTAGCTTTATTGGAAAATCTGAGCCACTGATAGAAAAAAGGTAAGGTAAATAACAAAAATTATGACTGACAAGAATATGATAGTACCTTGCATTAGTGATGGTCTGCAAATCAATAATCAACTACTAAGAGCTCAACCAGAAGAGCAAGGGCACAGTATAGAAGTTAGAACTCATGACACAGTTGCTGTTGCCTCTATTCACCAGCATTATGTAAGGGAGTTCTATGAGAGCTCTGAGCACCATTAATTCCTACATCCGGTTACTATAATCTACAGAGTAAAAGGGCCTCTATTACTTCTGTCTCCCAAATCTTATGCAACTTGGTGCTCTCTGACCAACTCTAACATATAACCAGATTCAGGAGGGGATTCTGAAGAATATTATTTCCAATTTTAGAAGGGAGTGAAGACAGAGTTAACAATGGACCACCAAGCACATTAACAAAAACACTTTGCATATCTATTAATATGGTTATATTGTCACTTCACAACAACTTCATGAAATACCCAACTATTATTGTTAGGGTAGGAACGAAGTCTTCCTATTTTCAATTTAAATATTTGGACACTTACAAAATAAAGGTTGTTGGCTAGATTGTCAGTTATTGTCAATTTTTTTCTTTAATTTTTAAATGGGGTTAGAAATGATCTTCATCTTTTAGTATCTGTACTATAAAAAAAAAATCAATGCTTTCCTTACAAGATATTTGGTTTCTTAGTCAATTATCAAGTATAATCAAATAAGGTCTTGTTTGCTATCATGTATGCATCATAAAGATTTGACTTTTGAATAAGTTATTATTCCAATTTCTATTTAAATGATTCAGTTTCCCAGAAGCATATTTTTAGCTGAGATTAGTTATAAGCAGATAAACCATAGTGGTAAGAAATAGCTATTTCTAATTTACTATGTGTGAAGTAGAAACTACAACTTTTACATATTCTAACAAACAATGAATTATCAGTTTACTTATTAACCTTATTTTAAGGTAGATGTCATGAATCACTCTTTAAAGTTCAATGAAATGAAATAAAAGTTAAAGTAAACTCTATAAATTCAAAGAACTTTAGAAAACAGTATGGAAGTTTCTCAAAATACTAGAATTAGAACTAACATCTGGTCCTGTCATTCCACTTCTAGGTACCTAGGGGTGCAAAAACACTAATTTGATGAGATATATATACACTCCTATGTCTATTGTAACTCTATTTACAAAGGCCATATGATGGAAACAAACTAAGTGTCCAAAGATAGATGAGTTAGTTAAGGTGATACACACACACACACACACACAATGAGATAATCAGTTCTAAAAATTTATGAACTATTGCTATTTGCAGCAACATATATGGAACTGGAGGGAAATAAACCAAAAGGAGACATACAAATACTGGGTGGTGTCACTCATCTGTGGACTATAGTGTAACAAAACAAAAAGGAAGTTAACATCAAACCAAAAATAAATCCTAAAAATCTGACTGTGTAACTGAGGCCACCAGAAGGGAGAGCGGAGAGCCAAGTGGGAAGTGCACACAATGGACTATGGGATCCTTGGTGGAGAATGTGGTGTGGTAAGATAAAATTGAAGAAATGGGATCCTATTACCTCTGAATCATATACAGTGTTATAAATCAGTGCTGCCCTAATAAGAAAATGTAAGAAAAGTAAACAAAAGTAACAATTTTGTAATAAAAATACTAATTGTTAAAAGACTCAAAGAAGAACTAATGAATGATAGAATTAGGATACTAATTTAAATTCACACTATTATGAATTAGCTTGAATTTATAAGCCTTCTATAATACTTCTTATAATTTTTAGTGTAGCTATATGTGCAATGTGACAGATAGTGGGAGAGGTATATGGGAGAGGTATATGGAAAGCCTGGGAAAAAAAAAAAAAAAAAGAACAATGTGAGAAATGTTTCCTCTTTGACATAGCACACTTATCTAGATCCCAAACACTTCTTCATACAGACCCTCCCTATGATTTTCTAGTATTTCTGAATATTACAGGAAATAGCTAATGACTAAAACAAACAAAAAATTGCAATAAATGCAAGCAGTCATTTTTATGAAACATAGTCTAAGTGCCAGTATTACATAATTTGTAGCAGTTTGCTAAAATGAAATTCTCCTCTGTATTTTATTATTAAGATACTATGCAAACCCTTATGTAAGATATAAAAATGCATTATTTAAGTAATAGGAAGCTAATGATTTTTAAATGCTCTCAAGATTTTGAATATTAAATGTTATATTGTAGATCTTAGACTATTTTGCAATAATATATTAATTTATCTGAGAGATTATCCCATAAGGAATAAAAACATGTGTTTCCAACTAAACTTATTACTTTAAGAGCTTGACGCATGACAACTATGAAAAAAAATCCCCTTAAAATCAGAGACTAATTGACTGAATATAAAGTCTCTGGGGTCAGAAACAACAGCTGTACATATACATTAAGGCAAAATATGAGGCAAGAAGAACAGATAACAGCAAATAAGTCTGTCATTTTATGTTGAATGATACAAAAACTTAAATGTTTCCTTTCTCTCCTCTTTTCTGTTCATAGGCACAAATGTTCTAGGTCAATGAGTAATGACTTGCCATTCCTTGTGTGTTTTTCCTGTTTCTATTGCTCCCTCTCAATACAGTTTTTAGTGTCTGCTCACTTCCTTGGCTCAGTTCAATCTGCCATATGGAGGAAAATCTGGGGAGCAGGTATGATTCTTCCCTACAGTGCCTTTCAACTCTTTAGGGCCTCCATTAAGTTTGTTGTATCTTTCATATCATTTCTGCATGTCTTTTAATCTGCAAGATTTTTTTTAAATATTGCATCATATTCTTGCCCAACTTCTACTGCAATTCCTTTACCTGAATGCAAACAGACTGACATTTTGAAATAAAAATTTGCTTATGCAATATCCAAATTAACATGACTTCCATGTTCCCTAGATAGTCAAATTAGTTAATTTATGTTTTAATTGAATTATTTTTGACATATAACATTTTGCACAGTTAAGATGTATAAATTATTGATTTAATACATCACATAGATATAATTACCATTGTAGTGATTAGACCTCTATCATATAGAATAATTATCAACTTTTTTTTAAGATTTATTTATTTATGCATACAAGAGCTGGGGTACAGGCCAGAGGTGCAGGGGGATGAGAGGATTCGCCAGAGACAGAGTGGGGAACAGAACAGGCAGACTGACTGAAATACACTGCTGAGGGAAGCAGCGGGCGAGTCAGGAGAGGTCTGCTGCACCATGTGGGTAGCTCCCTGGCTGGAGGTCAAACTCGTGTTGCAGAGGCTGCAGATTGCTTCATAGTGCTGTGCTTATCCCCTTGCACCACCAGGGAGGCCCTCATCAACTCTTTTTAAAATTGTTCATAGAGCCATTCAAACTCTAAGACCTACCTTCTTTTCTGGTTTCATTGCTCATTTTCCTTTTTTTTTTTTGCATTCTTGCCTCTAGTTAACTTGATTCTGCTCTTCTTTTTCATCCCTTAACCTAAATACACATTGTGTTGACAACATCGCACTGACAAACGGGAGTTGTGGAACAAGCTATAGGACACAGGATGTTGCTGAAGAGCAAGATCCTGGCCTTTTAAGGACAAAATAATCATAGGGCATCAGTTGTGAGAGGTAGGAGGACAAAAAGAAAAGGGAGGGGTGAAACTAGAAAATGTGCTCTCTCATCTATAATATCAGGGGTTTTGAGTCTGCACTCCAGGCACTTTGCATCTGCTTGATGACTTGATATTGTAATTGAGATCAAGTTCTAGATCCCCAGCCATGGTTTCAATCTTATCAACAAGGCTTTCCACTGATTAGCTTCTGGGGTCCCTCATCCTACCTTGGTCTTTGGCATCCCGGGGCATTCTGGTCATAGCCTGTGATGCACAGCCTTCCCAAAGTGATCAAGCTTTAAGCTCATGGTTGTTTTGAAAGGTACCTTATAAGGTTTGGCTCCTATGACTGATTGGGCAGTTCTGACCTTGTGTACAGGAATGCAGAACGGCAGGTAACAAAAAATCGTGGCTGAACAGGCTGCTTAGGAATAGCAGACCCACAACTGCATGCTGTAATTTCTCTCTTAATCATCACCTGCCCTGTTTTCCTGAATAAATCAGAGTCATTTCTTTTAAGATAGAACCTGAGTAGAAAGTGCTTTTTTGTATTTAAGTAATATTTTTCTACTCATAATGCTCCCTATTTTGTTTAACTGATGGTACATTACTTCAGATACTAGAGCATTACATTTTTTAAAAACTTTTAATTGTTTGCTTTCTGTTTTACATTATAAGCGCTCAGAAGAGAACACCATATATATCTTCTCCATTTCAAATTTAATTCCTAGCGTAGTCTACAAAAATTAATTGCCAATAAATTTTTCAAATTTATAAATTCTTTTTCTGGACAGATCTTATCTCCTTACCTATCCATACTAAAATGTTAACATAATTGGATTGTCAACATTTAAGTCAAAATTATGAGGGCTTGGACATTTTCAGAGAAAATGAACTAAGTCTGTCTATAATAACAAGCATTTTACATTAAAATTAATATTGACTCAAATTAGCAATTATAGAGAATTTTTTTCTAAATAAATTTCAGTTACATGAATGAAAATTAACCTGTTCAGTTTGGTGTATTGATGGTGTTCAGTTTATAAGAACAACAACAAAAAGCACTACAAATATGTTTCTGTGTATGTCACTTTAGCAGATATTACATTCACTACAGTACAATGTCTTTGAAAAATGTAGTAAAAAGGAAACAATCTAGAAATAAATAGGTCAAAATCCTATAAGAAAATACTACTAGCTTAAAAATAAGTAGAGCTGGGAGGGGCAAAAATAAGTAGAGCTCATATATACCTTTTCTATTAAAATTACCCCAAATAATAAACTAAGAAATAAAACTGAAGAAAAAACATACTGTGGGTAAATAATGCATATTGAGAAAAAATATGCCTCACAAATTAAATATAAATTTCTTTTGGCCAGATTTAATTTCCCTGAAATACTGTTTTGGCATGATGCTTATTCAATAACAAAAATATAGCAAATACATATTATTTTGGATAGAAAAACAGCTATAACACCTAATTATTCACTACAATATGGCTTTCTAAAATGAGTTGAGGATGAATTATGAGTTTATTTGGCCATAAATCTCTAGCAGTTCTTCTGATAGCCTATATTGGATAGCATGAGGAAAAAAAGGTTGCTATTTCTTTCAGAGCTATGTGAACTCTGAAAATTTATAAAGCCCTTCTGCATAATAGTAGGATTACCTGTGTTTTAAAAAGGTTTATTTCCCCACATTTAATCAGTTGTATATGTATGTGTATGTCTGTAACAATTGATTCAATGTGTAAAAAATAATACTTATTGCTTTAGAGAAGTAAAATTTTATAGAAGGTAATAGTTCATGTTACTGCCCTCTTTGACAGAAATTAGAATGTATCTTGTGCAACTTATTTTCAGAATTTGGGTAAGATACTGAATTTTTTACATTCCATCTAAGGGATTTATTTATCCTAAATATTCTATTTATTTAAGCATTAAATAAAGTATGGAATTAATATTAGTCCACTAATAGCTGATTGTTGTGTCATTAAAAAATTAAAATTTAATTTTTACTGTACTTTGCATTTTGAATTTATCTTATTAATAGTAGTTACTCAGCACTCTAAAAATAGACACATTTTCTACCATGTTATGCTACTTACTTAAGGAAAGCAAATGGAGAAGACTTAATTTCACAAGCTGCATTTTTCCTGTAAGGAATTTTTAAATAAATTTAAGTGGGAATTAAATATGAATAATTACCATTAAAAAATTTCATGAATAATCTGAAGGAACTACCTCCTTTATTAGTATTTTTATTTTATAAATTAAAAAGTACCACCCTTAAGGAAGTTTAAACTGATGTGTACACATCAAAATATCTGATCATTTGCTCAATACCTAAAACTCTTCAGAAGACATTTGCCTTAAGAAATTATAGAAAAGTAGAATCTGTATAAAAATCTTTTGCATTGTAAATGGGACCATTAAACGGTGCCTGTTTTTTCAGATTTCGTTGTGACTGGTTAGAGCTGTGACATCAGTTAATACATTTCAAAGTGATGAGACAAGGAAATTAGATACTGAATGCTTTGTAGATCTCAATATATAAAACCTATAAATTTCATTTAAGGGATGACATATTCTGGAAGAGCAATGAAGCAAAGCTGCTTTTAAATTCTTGAATTAAGTATAACAAGATAAATTGACTTTTTTTTAAAGAAAAATGTACTTCGTTCAGTGGTATCAGAACCATTACACAAAGCCTTTGTTTGAATCAGTGCCAGCATAATCTATATATTTATTCGTATCTGCATAATTTGCATTTCTGCATTTAAAGATTTAATTAAAGTAATTATATTTGAGTATTTATAGTAAATTCTTTCAAAGTGTTCAAGATCAGACCTGCTGAATGGATGTATGTGCAAAGTGATATTTTATTTGAGGTAAATGTATACTTGCTTTCACTCATTTTCAGATTTTAACTTTATGAAAAACAAAGAAATAAGAATACAATTCCTAGAATAAGATCTATTGAATTATTGATGAATTAGTGGGGTTTTTTGGCAGCGCATATCTCAGAAACAGCAGGATATTCAGTAAGTTATGACAGAAATATTTTCAAGATAATGTCAATTATAATTGAAATAGAAAGAACTCGGATGTTCAAATTCAACAATTAGTTTTGTGTCCTAAGGAGAGTAGTGAAAACAAACCAAACAACCAACAAACTAAGTGAAATAAAAATTTCATAGAAACAGAAGAAACAATTAAAATGTAAAGTAACCACAAAATTACAAAATCTATATATAAAACAGTAGCACTAATTCTTTTGATTTTCAGTTTTAATTTTGAAATGAAAGACTGATGTACTTTTAGATAATTGTTTCCACTTGAAAATTTTGAATATATACCTTATTAAATAATTTCTAAATTTAATAAATATCAGATAATACCAGCATTATGAATTTAAAACATGCGAAAATTCATTCAATATTTATTTACTAAGTACCTTTCTGTGCAAAATATTGTGTTAGATAAGCTGAGGGATAAAATATGTACTAAGAATTTACCACTGCCCTAATGAAGCCAGCAATCTAGTGTTAAGACAAGTAAATGGGCAATTGTCGTAAGACATTTATTTTGTACTTATGGAAAAGTGTTCTTATATTCTTCACAGAGGTGAGACATTGATTCAACTTAAAGGTAGCAATGGTATCTTTTTTAAAGGGACAGTATCTTAATTAAGATTCATTAGCAAATTTATGATATTAACTGGTAAGATTTTGAAAACAGACTGAGTTTAGAAAATAACATGTAAAAATAGTAGTTGACAAAATATGCAAGACACGCCGAAGAGACACATAAGTTCTGGCCATTAAGAGGAGTGAATGCAATAGTTTCATTTTCAGAAAGAGGCATCTTGACAAAAAGGACTGAGAGTTATAACTGGAACAGCTTGGGACAGACACATGAGGGTCTGTTCACAGAAGACCATGAGAGTCTCATTCTTCTAGAAGTGGAGCATCAGTGCAGATTGCTGAGAATGTCAGTAACATGATCAGAGAGGTCATATTTGAAAGAGCTTAGAAAGGTAATTCAGTCCTAAAGGAAAAGGCAAGGATACTTTCAACTATTCTACAATGAAAAGGTGGAAGTAGGGCCCCCTGTGGTGCAAGGGGTTAAGCATCGCACTATGAAGCAGTCTGCAGCCTCTGCAGCACGAGTTTGATGCCAGCACGAGTTCGAAGCCCAGCCGGCCAGGGAGCAACCCACATGGCGCAGCAGACCTCTCCTGACTCTCCTGCTGCTCCCCTCAGCAGTGTACTTCAGTCAATCTGCCTGTTCTGCTCCCCACTTTGTCTCTGGTGAATCTTCTCATGTCCCCACCCCTGCATCTCTGGCCTGTACCCCAGCTCTTGTATGCATAAATAAATAAATCTTAAAAAAAAGGTGGGAGTAATATATTTTTGAATTAGAAATAGCATACATTCATTGTTTAAAAAGTCAGTATATACTCAGCAGGCTGATACATTTCATTCAATCCTCCCATTGGGGATTGGCAAAGAGAGAAAGAACTGTCCTGCCCAGAGCAGCATCCTTAGCCAAACTGGGTGCCTCCTGTGGTACAAGAAGGAGAATACAACTCCAGTTGTATTCCTGGGAGGTCAGGGAGTGAGGGCGGGGGGGCAATGAGGCTTGTGTAGCCTCCATGTCTCCACAGGAACAGCACTGTGGTCTTTCCTAAGGGACCTCCCCACTGGTGGGTTCAAGGCTGCCATTAAGTGGCGGTCCTCCTCTTATTGCATCTCACCATTACCACTATCAGGTGAGGGGAGGGTTGCTCCACTTTTCTCTGTACATCAAGCAGGCCACTGTCTTTACCAAATCTAACTTCTGGATGGCAGTCAGAATCTGTTCCAGAGAAGACATTATGAAACATACATATGTATGCAGCCATGAGCAACCCCAAAAGCAAGAATTCTCAATTAGAGCTTGTAAGTGATCCCCAATTATATGCCCATAGAAGCTCCAATAATAATAATAAAAAAAAATTACTCATTTATACCAGGCTTTATTAGACCCATCAAACTAAAACCTAGCATGGAAGAAGAAGGAGCAGCAAGAGGGGAACCAGTGCCACCCAAACAAATGGCTAAACCCATGTCTTTTTCAAAATTACTGCAGATCAAGTCCTGCCCTGTGTCTTCCAATTGCACGGCATTTTATGGTGACCAATGCAAGGAAAGCACCCTGGGGCTGATCGACCATAGGCATCTGTAGGATAAGAAAAAAATGTCAGGCTTTTCTGCCCTCCCGCCATCAGGATAGATGATGGATCCTTGCGGTCCTGAATGCATGCCTGATGGCGGGCACCTGCAGTAGGGTGTGGGCATAGGTAGATGGGATTCACCTGGGCTAAGACTGGGCTTTTAAGGGCAGAGTCACCAGGATGCCAGCAGAAGCCGAGAAGAAGCCAAGAACTAACAGAAGCTAAGAGAGAAGCAGAGAATGCCAGAGAGCCCAGATAGAGTATAGACTTGCTGGGGCTGGGAGGCAGGCAGGCCTCCCAGGCCCCAGCACCCCTGCCTTTCATGTGTCTGATAAATCTAAATAAAAGACCTGCAAAAGCCACTGAGGACTCTGACTCCTCCTTTACCCGGTCTGCTGGATCAGAAAACCTGCACTGTGGTCTTCCTGCCTCTACAGCATCCAATCCCTTCACCTGTTACTTTGAACAGTGGCAAGGCTGGGGGCCAGGACACAGGCTATGGGTTCTGACCTGTGCACTCCCAATGGCAAGACACTCAGGCTCAGGGTGCAACAACAACGGGGTTTAACAAATGGGAGATTTGGGGAAAAGGAAAGCGTTTCTAAGGCCATGAGTAGCCGGCTGTCTTACCCCAGAGCATGTCTGCGGAGTCTGGTGTCCAAAACAAAGGCTGCTCACGCAAGATGGCGCTGACCCTCCACAAGCCTGGAGCAGGCTGCAGGACCACGAGCGGTGACCAAGACTCATGGCAGGGCCCAAGGTGGTCTCAGGCTATACTGCTGAGGAGGCACAGGGAAGCCGGTGACACCTAATTGAAGGCCGGGCTAGCTGGTGTCAGACACCCACCCTGAGGCCGCCAGAGGCCACAGGCCCAGCAGGTGGGATGGGGGCCCAGAAGTGGCAGAAGGTTCTCAGAGGTCACCGGACACAGTCAGCCGCGCTGTCGGGAAAATGACTTGCTCAGACTCTCACCCCACAGGCCTTGCGACTATCACCTGCCCTTGAATGCAGAACGCGCTGGAGCGTGGGCGGGGCACACATGCCTGAGAGCAGCGCTGGAGATAGAGTGCGCATGCGTGAGAGTGCACACCTGGGCCTGGGGGCTGAGGCTGTAAGGGAGGCCTCACTCAGAGGCAAAAAAAAACAGCTATGGCAGAGGGGCTGCAAGAGGGGGAGCGATGGCTGTGAAAGGAACAGACCAGGAGAAAATGCCAGAGAAAGCCCAAAGGAAAGAGCATATAGAGAGTCACAGTGGGTCAAGTTGCTGTCTCCCTGCGGTCCTGTTTCCCCAGCGTACTATTAAAAAAAATTGTGGGGATGATGGAGCCAAGGGCTCCAAGTGTCTCTTGTAAGCTGCCTAAGCCAGCCGACGGTGAACCTACCCAGCCAGGGATGGTTGCACAACAGGTGCTGACGGTACCAGGAGACAGGCACTAGTGTTATAGCCCATAAGACACAAGGCCGAGGCTGATGGGCACAGGGTAACGGTGCAGGGCCTGTGGCAGGAGAAGCTGTTAGGCTGCAGTTGAAGCCGAGATCCGATGCGGAAGCCTCCGAGGTCTACAAAGTTCTTCCCAGGAGGTGCGGGTAAGTTTCTCTGACTAGTCTGAATCCAAACGTCTGAATGATCCCAGCCCTCTGGTGCCGGGTCTTATCTCCTGCTTTTGAAGCCTGATAGACCCATTCACAATTCTAGCTCTCTATTTGGTGCTGGTCAAGCGCCAATCAGACTGGTCTGTTTTATGACTCTCCACCACCACATTTAAAAGGGAAATCTAGCTTGTGCATACAGAATAACCTACCTACAGTGATGTCAGGGCAAGCTAGTCAGTGGTGCAATCTGAGAAGATGTAGCCTGATCAGATGCTCTTCCAAGCCCCTCCCCCCGAACCAGGCTGATACCACTAGAGCTCAGGGTTTGTCCACAGACTGCATTGCTGGACCTTAAACCCATCCTTGCCTATAGATAAAAGTGGCTGTGTGATTCCTATTTCGGAAACTTCCAGATTGAGCATGTAGTTAGTGCAAAGGTTCACTGAGAAGGGAATGCAAAAGCCTGGTGTTTTCAAAGGGGAGAAGAATTTCTGTCTTTGCAGCGTAGGTGGTAAGATGTGGAATGGTAAGGAGAAAAACATGATAGAGATTTATAGGGCATTATAAAAAATTTTGTCATTTTTTTAAACATTGGGATGGGATGATTTAGTAGAAAATGACAGATATTAATATAGGTATGATCTACTCAAATTAATCAAAAATGGATCATATGAGGTGAAGTGAATAGTCAGTGACATCCCCAGTGCTTTTGGGTTGCTGACCTGGACTGTGATTTCATTGGGAGGAGGAGGGGGAAGAATAAAGAAGAACAGATTTGGAAATGAAAATAAAGAGTACACTTTTCCTATTTTGGAGTGTAAAGAGTGTAAAAGTGTAATTTTAGAGTGTAAAGAGTGCCTATGGAGGAAAATGTCAGAAAAGACAATGACTGTACTGACAAATGCTGTCAAGAAATCAAGATGGATGAAGACAGAGAAGATGCAAATTGATTTATCCATTACAGGGTCATTGTAAATCATTCAATAATAGCTTGCTATCATGATGAGAAGTCAAATTATTAAGTTGAGAAGTGGAGATAACAAGTGATTTCTGTTGTTAAAAAATTAAATGTGAAATAAATCAAAAGATATAGCTATTTCATAAGAGTAAAAAAGAACCCTTGGAGCTAACATCTAAAAGCTGATTTATGGTTATTTGGATCGACTTTCTGCATTTTCAGTTTTGGAAATAATGTGTCACTTGTTTCACTTTTACACATATTTTAAATTAGAAAAAATTTGGTTGTATATATTGGTCTCATTTTGTTTGAATTTTAATTATGGAAAGAGTGAAACACACTTTGGATTTGGAAAACAGTTTTATAGTTATGAATTTGATTTATAGATATATATTTTAATATGCATAAGTTCATTTAAGGACACCCTTATTATTGATTGGGGATATGAAGTTAAAGAAAATGGCCCAAATAAAGCTTTAAATAATGTTTCCAGTCTTTGTTTCCTAATATATAAAACAAAAGCAAATGAACTCAATTTGAAGGCAGACTTCTGGTCTAAAACACAAGAACTAAACATTCTAAAAGATTGTAGAGCTTAAGTGACAGAAATAACAGAATTGCTTATGACACCGAAGTGCCTTTTGGTTTGTTGGCTCATTTGCTCCCCATGACAACTTTGTATTCTTATTCCTCAAATTGAGAAAATTGAATTTAATGAGAGTAGGTTGAATTTTTATAGCTTAGCAATAATAGAATTAACATTTTGGCCTGGTTTTCTGATACTTAAATCAAAGTTCTTGCTCTAAGTGATGTTCAAAATATTCTAAGAAAGCCTGAAATGAACATAATGAATCCTATAAATTATTGTATGTCTTGCCATGGTTTCTAGAAAGTTCAGAGATCAAGCTTATAGGATCTTATTAATCGAGTTCTGTATTATTTTACTATATTTTTATATTGTTATCCTCTATATCTAGCCACTCATGATTGTTATTATTTGATAGGGAAGTTTACATTTCATTTGAAACCAGACACCATGATTACAAAGGATGAATAAATGAATGAATGAATGTATGAATGATAATATCAAACAATCCCTTGACTTTTTTTTTTAAGATTTATTTATGCATACAAGAGCTGGCGTACAGGCCAGAGATGCGGGGCTGGGGTGGTGAGAGGATTCACCAGAGACAGTGAGGAACAGAAAAGGCAGATTAACCAAAGTACACTACTGAGGGGGGCAGCGGGTGACAGGAGATGTCTGCTGCACTGTGTGGATAGCTCCTTGGCCAGCCAGGAATCGAACTTGTGCAGCAGAGGCTGCAGATTGTTTCATAGTGCGGTCCTTAACCCCTTGTGCCACCAGGGCGGCCCACCCTTGACTTTTTTGCATTTATTTGAAGAAACACTTATTCACTTGGAATTTCAATTTTATAACATTCAAATATAATTTATTTAGTAAATGTTCACTGTCTATTGAACATATTAATGGCTACAGTGGATGTACAACAGTATGATATATAGTATGAGCAGAATTTCATAAAATTCTCTTTAAGTAAGTTCACCTTGATCAAATGATTAAATATTTGTTAGCCTTAGAACTGTATCTTTTCTACCTAAAGATAGCAATTCCTTCTATTTACTCCTTTAGTGTACGTCATAGTCAAGTTTTAAGATACACTTACTTAAAGCAGAATTGCCATGTATTAATTCAAAATAAAAAAAAAAATCTGCTCAAGTAAATATTTTGGTGTCACATGCCAAATGCTACTACTACAAAAAAGGAAAACCAATTTATAATCACAAATTTGTTTGGTGAATAAGAATAAAATTCTCAAAAATTAGAAATATTTCTGATGGAATAGCTATTACAAAGATTAAAGCATGTGCTAGATTGAAAGAAAACCTTTTCATATTGTGTAACATACAATGGAGTGATGTAGGGACAATATAAAGCATTCTCACAAATCAAAAACAAAACAAAACACAATGGAAGAATGTGTAGGTAAGAAATAAATATATAAATATATAAATGTCTAATTACTAGTAAATATATTAAAGTATGGTAAGTCTCACTATAGATTGATAAAATAAAGCTCTAGGTAGTCATGATTGTCTGTATCACATTGTCAAAATAAAGAGCAAAGGTCTTTTTTACAATCCTATTACTGATGTAAAGTCCTTGTAATTTATGTTTATAAGACAGCTTTATTCCCTAGGCCTAAGACTTCTTTCCCTTGGAATGGATTTGGAGATTGCTTGCCTCAATGAATATCCTTCTCAAATGTTCCATCAGGAACACTCACACAGGATTGATAGTTTTTAGTAAAATTTTACCTACTTATCATTCACGTACAATAATACTTAAGTTTCAAGAGTGTAGTCTCACATCTTATATAGTACCCACCACCAAAATTCTAGTGCCATTAACACTATCAAATTGACCCACTCTACCCATTCCCTCACCTCTTTCTTATTCCTCTCTTGTAACAACCATTTATTTCATAACATATGGGTTATTTTTGTTACTTCATTTGCTTTGTTTATTTATACACCACATTTAAAGAAAACATAGGGTAATTGTCTTTCACTTTATGACTCATTTCACTTACCACAGTAATCTCAAGTTCCATCCACGATGTTGCAAAAGGCAAGATTTCATTTTTTAAACTGGACAGTTGACCACTGAGTATACATACTACAATTCCTTCATTCAGTCATCTGTAAAGGGGCACTTAGGTTGTTTTCATGTTTGGGCTATTGTGAATAATGCTGCTATGAACATATTGATGCTATTATCTCTTCAAATTAATATAATTATATTCTCCAGGTAAATGCTTAGAAGTGGATCGTATTTTTTTTTTTTTTTAAGGAATCTTCATAATGTTTTCCATAGAGGCTACACCAGTTTACATTCTCACCAACAGTGTTCAAGAGCTCCTTTCTCCCCCACACTCCAATCAAAACTTGCTTTTGATATTTTGGATGTAGACCATTCTCACAGGTATGTGGTAATATCTTATTGTGGTTTGGATTTGCAATTCCCTAATTATAAGCGAACGTGAGCATATTTTCACGTGTCTATTAATTGTTGGTCATCTGTATATCTTCTTTGGATAAGTATCTAGTCATATCTTCTGCCTATTTTTTTCCATTTTTTTGATTGAGTAGTTTATTTTGTTGTTGAATTGTAGGAGTTATTTATACATTTTGGATATCAACCCCTTGTCAAATGTCTGATGCACAGATATTTTTCTCCAATAGGTTAACTTTTGTTTTTGCAGTGGTTTATTTTGCTGTACAAAAATTTTTAGTTTTATATAGTCCATTTGTTTACTTATGATTTTATTTTCCTTGCTGTTGCAGTTGAATCCCCAATGTCACTATCAGGAGTGTATCCCCTGTGCTTTTTTCTATGTATTTTGTGGTTTTATAGCCAAGCCTCTAGTCATTTTAAATTAATTTTTCTCTGTGGTGATAAATAATGGTTTAGTTTCCTTTTTTACCTGTCGCTATCCAGGTGTCTCAACACCACTTTTTGAAGAGATTTTGTTTACTTCATTCTATGGTCTTGGCTCCTTTGTCATAAATTAACATATATAACCATTTATCTGTGGGTTTTGCTTCTGGGCTCTCAATTCTATTCCATTGATAGGTTTGTCTGTTTTCATTACAACTATACTGTCTTGATTACTATTACTTTGTCGTATAGTAAGAAGTCAGCGAGCATCATATCTCCATTTTTCTACTTTTTTTTCAGGATTGCTTTGGCTATTTGGGGTCTTCTGTACTTTCATGCAAATTTTAGACTTGTTTGTTCTATTTCCTTTAAAAATATTGTTGGAATCTTGATAAGTACGGCATTGAATGTGTAAATTGCTTTAAACAATGATCATTTTAACAAAGTTTATTATTTCAATCCGTGAACATGGAATATCTTTCCATTTCTTTGTGGTATTGATGTATCTTTATTTTTTTTCACGTTTGTTCCTTCATGTCATTAATCTTGGTGTTAGCTAGTTGTTTAAGGTGATTTTACATATTTCTCATATAGTGAATTATGAAATTACCATAATTTTTATCTACAAGAACAACCTATTTTTCTTATGTTCAAGTTCTTAGAAACCAAGTCTGTTTCAATTATGAAAATAAATGATTTTCTTAAATATATAATTATATATGTGCAGTTTATAAAGGTTCTGTATCTTTAATAACAAAGAAAATCATTAATAGCAGTTATCCACAGGCAGAACAGAGAAGAAAAATTCCACATTAAATCTGATTCCATAGTATTTAAAAATTATTTACCCAATTTTATATATAAGATTTGAGCATAATTTTATTATATGCTCTTCTCTGGTAGTTTCAGCTATACTTTGACATTAGTTATTAGTACTCTTTAAAGTAAATTTTAATTAAGTGGAAAAAGTAATTCTAATCTGAATATGCAAATGATAATGCACCTGCTGTATAATACTCTTAATGTCAAGAACATTGTATTAATTGTAGTGATATCTCTTTTCACCAATAAGCTACTTTGAATTTAATTTCATTCAAAGTAAAACCATAAATGAAATCAGTAATCTGATTACTATTCAAGATTTCAGATGTGTTCTCAATATTTCCACCTCTAAGTACATACTGAACTTATGGCTTTGTAGTAGTATGCTCTGGAGACTGAAGAAGTGAGTGATTTTTTTTAAAAGAACTTGATTCTAATTGTATGGGTGAGCTTGTGTGTCTTTTTGTATGTATAATACTTCAGTGTGCTGCATAATATGAAGCAGAGAATTTTGCAAAAGGAGAGCATTTGGCTATTCATAATAGGGGACAATCACTTAACAGAATGCTTCCTTGCTTTTCCAGAATTAAGTTGACAAATGTGGAAAAGTATCTGAGCAAAGGTAATTAAGATTATTTTGACAATAACTGTATGAAAATAACTATGCAAAGAATATATACATATGTACATACATATGAACAAATTCTTTTGAAGAATTTATGCTCTCAAGAAATAGTTTGTAATTCTTGTACATAGTTTTTATTTTAAAGCATAAAATATGTTAAGGTAAAGTTCCATGAAAAAGAAAAATAGAAATTCACATTCCATACATTCTGCTGTGATTTTCAGCTGCAATTGAGAAATTTTGATTGTTTAAGAAGTTATTTATATGGACATTTCAATGAATGGTGATGGAATTTAAATCCTTTAGATACTTGGGATTTGTTGCTTACATTAAAGTGGTGTAACAGCTAATTTTAAAATGTCAGTCTTGTTAAATCCTATGTAATTGTTGAAACAAGATGAACAATTTCATCTAAAAATGTGTGAGTATAGTTATTGCTTTTCAAATTCTTTTAGGGAGTAATTGAGTGAGCAAATTGGAAGAATACTGTTGAATTGTACATGCTAAGAAGGAATAAAATACATAATAGCATGATAAGAGTGGATGGATGCATTTCATATTTGAAGAGAGAAATTCAGTAAGACAGAGTAATTGATTGCCAGAAATAGGTTGATGTTGAACAAAGGAAAAAAGTGTTAAATAGAAAGCTTGGTTTAGACTGAATAACAAGAACATTGGGAAATTGGAAGTGTTTGTTAGAAGACAATTTAGAACATTCTCCTTGATTCTTATTTGGCAGAATTCTTCTAAAAAATTTTGGGACATGAGTCAGGTCTTCTCAATTATTTAACCATTCACTCTTCAAGTTAGTAAGTCCCAAAATATCTCAGTATTTAATGATAGTTAGTATAATTAATCATAATTAAGCACTCTATTTTGATCTGCTAAAATGTATGGTCTGCATTATCTAAAGTTTTAAGTATTGATTTCTCTTTTGTTTAGTTTCTTTGTTATTTTTGTATTGCTATAGCATTGGTTTACAACACTGTATGTGATACAGAGGTATAGGGATCACACCTCCTCAGGTACAAGTTATCACACTACATCTACCTCCATTGATACCCACAGTCCTCCACCCTGGCTTATTGTGTCCCCTTCCCTCCTTTCTTCACTCCCCTCCCCATCTTGTAGCCACAGTCAGATTTCTAGTGTGTGCTTCCCTCTCCTGTTCTGTACCATCCCTGGGTCCTGATATCCTACTTCCCTTGGCCCTTTTGTGAATTGGGGAGGATGGCATGGGGGGACAGAGAGGATGGGTGAATGCTCTGGCAACAGAGAGAAAAATGACAGCCACACTGCCACCCTGCTGCCTCAATTAAAATGTTCAAGCCTGGCTGGGACCTCCCTGGTGGAGCAGGGGTTAAGTCTCGGCACTGTCAAGCTACCACCAGCCACTGCAGCATAAGTTCTGTCCCCAGCCAGGGAGCTGACCCACATGGTGCTGCAGACTTCTGTCACCCTCTGCACCCCTCAGCAGTGTATTTCAGTCAGTCTGCCTCTTCTGCTCCCCATTCTGTCTCTGGTGAATCATCTCACCCTTCACACCTCTGGCCTGCACCCCAGGTCTTGTATGCATATGCATAAATAAATAAAAATAAATCTTAAAAAAAAAAAAAAAAGTTCATGCCTGGAGGCCTTAGCCTATCCTTCCTGCTTGAGGTCATGTAGCAGAGGAAGAATTTGCTCCAGGCCAGGAGCATGGATCATTGTTAAGCAAATCTCTCTCTCACTCTGCCTTGGTAAACCAAAGTATTGGGGGAAAGAGAAACATTGACTATTTTGTTTCTTTCTTATCTGGCAAAGTAATTGGAAAAAAAAAAACCTGAATGGAAAAATTATCTGAATTTTAAATCACAAGAGATGACATTAAATGGATACTAACTCATGATTCTTTATCTTTTCTGCTTTATTTAATTTACTTGAAATTTTGGTAAGTCATAAAATCTCACCATCATCATTCCTGCACACCCCTCAGCTTTTATATTCAAATTGCCCACTTACAACCACTCCTGTGCACATGGTTAATATATTCCTAAGTAACAAATACACAGTAACACCACGTTTCTCCAAAGTCAGCTTTAGCAAACAACTTTATGGGCTTAACATCTGCAAAGTATTAGCTTAAGTGCTAAAAATATAAATAAAACAAAATTGCCTTGAAGTAGTTTCACAAGCTAGTAGAAAGGATCTAGAATAGAATTCAATAGTGGGGTGATCTAAAAGGAAAATGATGGAATAATGCTCAATGTACAGTGTCAGAGTGATAATAGGATGTTAGAAAGATGTGAGGCAATGCTTCTTGAACCTAAATGTTCACAGAGAATTTTTGAAGAATTAATGGGAAATATGCCCTGGAAACCAAAAGAGAAGGGGTATTTTGATTAAAGGAAGTGTAATGAAAAAAATTGATGCATTTATGCCATGTTGAGTATCGCTCAAAATGTATGTAATCGGAGAATAAAACATGGGTGTCAGTGGATGTGGTTGGAGGAAAGGTTGAGAAAGCAATATAGCATAGCAGTGATAAAAATCTGCAGGATCAGAAGGAGTGGATTCCATCCAAACACTTTAGCTTGATTGCAAGGTCTCTTCAGTCTTCACAACTACTCTTCCATCCACCTCCATTTTCTAGATTGGATCAGGTTTACTTGAAAGATAATTTAGATATATTCATCTGTTATCTTGTGCTAAGTATTATATATTGTCTCATGTCATTGTCCTACATTAGAAAGGAAAAATATATAGCAGCAAGTACTAAAGTCATCTGTACATACTAGAATTTCGATACTGTAGTCCTATTTCTGAGATTCAGTATATAATAATACCATGAAATATTAGACCTATGGTTCTAATTTTTTTTTCTTCTGAAATTCTGAGATGTCAAAATTATCCTTGCTAGACATACCCAAGGAAACATGATGCCAGATTTTGGCAGGATTCTTAACTAATTTTTTCCAGCTAACTAACTCACAAGAGATGACTGGTAAAGTCTAAAACACTATTGTGAGCTGGTTGATGTTAGTTTAGTAGCTTGAAATCTGTGAGAAGTACTTGTACAATGGAAATTGACAATTACAACATAGCAGATGTGTTTCTGAGATACCACTAAAGTAGCTGTGTAGAGAATACATTGGAAGGGTACAGGGGGCAAAGATGAAAGCATATAGTTCAGATATGCATACTACACAATTTTAATACCTCTAGATATTAGCATAAAAAGGTTTGTTCATTTTTAGTGCCATGAATTAAGCAGGTTACATTTTAGAATAAAGAAATCTACTTTATTTTATTACTTCTGGTAAGCCAGATGTTAACTTTACATGTGTAAGCATGGATATTATAAACTAGGAAAATACAATTGATTGAGAAAAACAGGAAAGTTTGAAATGATTTTCTGAAAATGTTCAACTCACTTGGGAATTCTACTTACTGTTCTATTAAAAACTATTACGCTACTATATCCTACATTATGCTCAAGTAAACCACTAATAAACGGTAATAATAATCACATGGTATATTATCCCTAGTGGGTTCTATATATTTCAGTAAGAGTTTATATAACAAGTTCAAACTACTACATAAGAAAGAATAATCAGAAAATATGTGCAAATATTGTAATCTTTATTGTCTCATTTCATATTATGAGATGTTTATACATTGAGTGCTTAATAAAATTTTTCTCAAGACAATGCTATTAAAAGAAACCCATATTTACAGCTGAGAAAATAAGCTTCAAAAGTAAAATCAATAGGTAATTTTCAAAGTATTTGTAAAGAAAAAAAAGTCACTTGGGGAATTTTTGAATTTATGATACTATGCCCATACACCTAAATTATTATGACCTACAAAACTCTGGCATAATTTTAATACGGCTTGGTTTGTTTCCACATCTGGATTTAGTTGATGGTTTTAGTAACATGAATTTTTTTTAACAGCCATCTATATTTAGTTTCAGGATTTTGTGTTAATAGCTTTAGAGAAAATTTCGAAGATTGGGGAATAATGCCTTGAAATGTAGGTTTTTTACAGGAAAAGTAAGATTACCATAGCCTTTAACATTTCACACAGGAAAACTATAAATAATAAGTATTCAAATATTCTGAATGTCAAGAATATAAATGTCATGATGTTTATTTGATCTGCCAATCTGCTCTTTAAAGGAAAGTGAGTGAAGAATCAACTAAAGGATAACACTATAATTAGTCTACATATGAAGTTAGAACTTGAATTTCAAGTCTGGCCTTATCTGAAAGTCAGAAGAAATTAATGAATAAATTGCTGGGAAACAGCTCCATAGCATTCCCAATGATTTATACATATATATATGATATATATATAAAAGATGTATATAACACAAATATATATAATATATATAACAAAAAGGATATATTGAATACATAATGTGCCTCATAATTTGTAAGCTATTTAATGTTTAAATGATCAAATACTGAATTATCACTCTTATTTTACAAGTGGGAAAATTGAAGTACAATTAATGTTGCATTCTGTGTAGTAAGTGGAATTCAGCATGTTTTAATGATTTAAAATATATGCTGTCTGTTCTCTATTCTAGAATTCATTTTTCATGTAGACAAGAATTATCAAAACAAGAATTGCACTGAACAGAGTTACACAGGGAAGGAAAACTTTACTTATGGCTATCCCAGTAGGGAAGAGAGACACATAAACTATCTGAACTCAACTCTATAGTAACAAAGAAATCAAGATTTTTTTTTTAAGATTTTTTATTTATTTATTTATTTATACAAGCACTGAGTACAGTCAGAAGCTCAGGAGGGTGAAAGAATTCACCAGAGCCAGAGCGGGGAGCAGAACAGGCAGACTGACATGTACACTGCCCAGGGGAGCAGCGGGCACAGCAGGAGAGGTCTGTCGCACCATGTGGGACCCTCGCTGGTGGCCGGGGATCGAACTGGTGCTGCAGAGGCTGCGGGCAGCTTCGCAGCCCAGCGTTCAACCACTGTGCCACCAGGGGAAGTCCCAGAATTCAAGATTGTTTAAGGAGAAAATAGAAGCTGGTAGGGTGGGCATAAGCCATTTGGGCTTGCCAGTTGGACTCAAGAAAAGCAAATAATTCAGTCTTCAAGATAGAACAAGATAGAAATAAATACTACTGGGCCTCCCTGGTAGCACAAGGGGTTAACACGCAACCTATGAAGCTGTCCTCAGCCTCTGCAGCATAGTCTGATCCCTGGCAGGCCAGGGAGGAACCCACATGGTGCAGCAGACCTTTCCTGACACGCCCACTGCTCCTCTCAGCAGTGTATTTCAGTCAGTCCACCTGTTCCGTTCCCCACTCTGTCTCTGGTGAATCCTTTCACCCCCAAATCTCTGACCTGTACTCCAGTTCTTGTATACATAAATAAATAAATCTTTAAAAAAAAGAAAGAAATACTACAACTTCCTTGATGATTACATGTTAAGAGTTGGTTCTAAGTAGTGTTAAATGTGATTTCAACATTGCAGAATATAACACACCCCATAATAACAGGTAAGATTTCATTAAACAATTCAAATATTGTTTATAATAGATGATGAATATCCAAACTCAGATGGTCACTAAAAACCCTTTTGATAAGAGTGCCTTGCTCCTGTCTACCTTCCTGAGTAGTGTCAGAATTATCTAAGGGTCATTATTATACATATCTGCTAACACAGGAAACTCTTTAACCCATTTACTTAGAACCTCTCATAGTGTAATGGGTAAAAAAAAAAAAAAGAACAAGAGATCATCACAAGATAAAAATAGATCATAGTAAGTTCTTACTTGAAATACTCAATCTTGTCTATTATGGAGGTGAGAGGGCTCCAAGGTCCTGAAATTTCCATTTGCTCAATACCAACTTTGACTTGAAAAATTAACCTTTCAAAGATATCACACATGTGATTTGAGCTTCATTTTATTGTTTCATTATCATTCTTTCATTTCACAAATATTTTATTTGCTCAGTAAAATTATAAAACCTCTTTCATTAGTCTTTGTAATGTTCTTTTTCCTGGTTGTTTTTGCTTCTTTCCAATTTTCACAGAACTGGGATTTTATTATGTAGCTATCATAACTAAAATTAAATTTAAAAAATCCATAAAAGCAACTCTAGTTATGTATTTTAACAAATAAAAAGCCTTTTCTTTAAAAAGAAACCATCAAAAATCAAGGTTATTTCTTTGATCATTTTAACAGTGCTCAGAAAAATCTTCTAAGAAATGTAAATCAGGTTTCTATTCTATAATGTCACGTTGGCTTAATCTGAAACATAAAGTTCAAGATAATTAAAGATTATGTGAGCTTTGTCTACTTTTGTTTAATTAATCGCATTGTAATATTTTGTAACATAATGTTTCAACTATTTTTAAAAAACATTCTGGAATATCCTGAAAAATTAGACTACATGCAAATTAAAAAATGTCTCTTAGATTTCAAATAACCAACATATAAATATCATTGAACACAAATTACACACTTTGAATATTTCTAAGTAAGTTTATTGAGATAAGCATATAAACACTGTCTTGTCTCTATCTCTCAATGTGATAATCATGCTCAAGAACTTCATATTATTTTACCATGATGTTAAACCTTTGGCATTCTAGTATTCAACTTGAGCTATCTTAAACATTGAGAATTCTTGACCTAGTATTAGTTTAAATTGTTCATTCAATAAGATGACTGCATGGGTATTCTTTCTAGATTTCAATTGTTATTTTCCCTCTAAATATGTTATTATTAGAATTATCAAAATTTATGGTATGCTGCAGCCCTTGAATGTCCATAGTTCAGTGTTTCACAAGTACCTTTTCAAAATGTTGTACTGAATTGTCAAACAAAGTTCTTTATAGCAGGGTTTCTCAGATCTTATATAATATGTATATTATCAATCTACAAAGAATGATGTAGTAGGCAACATTTCCAAAAACATATGTGTTCACTTGTAACTGGGCATGAACACACATTCATACACACTCAAATCTCTCACTCCCTATACACACACACACACACACACACACATTATCTATCTATACATATGCACATATTTTTGTGAGGAATATCTCATGGAACTACTTTTTCAAAGAACACACTAACAAATTCCACAGGCACACTTTCCATCTCACACCAATCTAAAAATGATTAAAGAGTTGTATGGTTTTTGTTCCGGGTCAAACAAATTATCTTCATTTGATAAATACATCTTCTGGTATATATTTAGTATCATTTTTCCTACATTATCATAATATTCAGAGATAAGCTGCTGAATTATGAACTCTACTTAACAATAATGGAATTGGGGCCTACCAGGTGGCACAAGGGGTTAAGATGCCATACTATGAAGCTATCCACAGCCATTTCAGCATGAGTTCGATCCCCAGCCAGGGAGCTGACCCACATGGTGCAGCAGACACTCCTGTCTCACCCACTGCTCCCCTCAGCAGTGTATTTCAGTAGATCTGCCTGTTCTGTTCCCCACTCTGTCTCTGGTGAATCCTCTTACCCCCAAACCTCTGGCCTGTACCCCAGTTCTTGTATTCATAAATAAATCTTTAAAAAAAATGGAATTCAGGTTATACTGTAGCAAAATGAAGAGGTGCGGTTTCCCTCCTCATATATTTACAAAACAAAACAGAACACCTAAACAAAACCAAGACCTTGAATGAAGAATGAATAAACCATTATATGATCAAGAACAGCTTGCTAGGAAAGGATAGGCAAAACTATAATTAAATTAAATTTGGAGAGTTATCAGTGTGGTAGAACATATAAAAGGGAAATTATGTGCTCTTTTGAATCTCTTTACTATCATTTACTTAAAAGCACACACCCCCATTGGGGACTTTAAAATGCCAGGCTTTATACTGGAAAAGAAGGTGCACAACTGAAGAACTATGTACAGGTGGTGGTGGTTTGCAAACTAGAACAATTGGAGGCCATACTGGAAAGGAGGGTTAGATCAGGACATCTGTATCTTTTTACAGTTGAGGTGATTATTTACAGTGTTGTTATGGTATGTAAAACACCTCTCTTAACTCCATCCAGGGCCAATTTTGTGTAAGAAAAAGATTGCAAACTCATATTATTGTAGCAAATTTGTGGACAAAACATTATTTTTTGATGTTTCTATATATGTATATACACTATATATAAATGTATGCATACACAGGCATGCACACCACAACTAATAAAAATATGATGCAGTAAAACTTACCTTTGAAGGAGAAAGAAAAAAATGAAATTGTGGAGGAATTGGAAACATAAATACAATTATATCTTTATAGACTTATTAAAAAAACCTCCAAATTTATTCTTTTGAACATCTTTTTACTGTGTAGGAGTTGATGGAAATCCATTCACATATACCTAATACCCCCTCGGTCCTTTTATGAAAAATGCCTCACTCACGAGGCTCATCAAACTCCAATAAATTCTTTGCCTTTCTTATATTGCCTGGTGGAAGATGAAAGACTAATCCCAGTAAAACAACTTTCATACTCTTTTAGAATATCCTCCACAGGTGGTTCGGAAATTTGATTTAAAAGTGGGAGTATTTGGATATATAGTTAAGTCTTGACCTTGGAGTTTGAAGTACCTGGGAGAAGGAAGAATCACATTTTGACATGTTGCGTTAATGGTCTCTATTCTCATCTAGTTCCCCCTTTAAATAAACCTGCAGATCCCTGGCATAATTATCCTGTCAAAATATAATTCAAACCATGAACTTACTTTGCTTCAAAAACCATTACTAGTTTCCATAGCTGTCCAAATAGTTAGATAAATTCAATCTACATTCAAAATATCTTGTGATAGATAACCAATCAGTATTTCTTATTCTCTCATTCTTATTCCCACAGAGAAAATTTAAAAAAAAGGATAATCTCCATCTTTTTTGCTATTCTTCCACAGTGGCATGAAGGCTTGATAGGAGAACATAATTATAATCTTCTTATAAACACAGAATTTTCTGATATTTCATCTCTGATCATTGAAATCTTATTTATTCAAAGGTCTTATCAAAGTCCAGATCCTCTTAGAAGCTTTGTCTTTCTCTTATAAGGGAGTGATTTATTTAAAAAATAATCAACAACCACTATGTACTAGATGTTCTTATAACCACTGAGAATAAAGAAATAAGTAAATAGGGCCTCCCTGGTGGCGCAGGTGATTGAGCGCAGCACTGTGAAGCTGTCCGCAGTCCCTGCAGTGCGGGTTCGATTCCTGCCAGCCACGGAGATACTCACATGGCACGGCAGACCTCTCCTATCTAGCCCGCTGCTCCCCTCAGCATTGTATTTCAGTCAGTCTGCCTGTTCTGCTGCCCAGTCTGTCTCTGGTGAATCTTCTCACCCTCCCGCACATCTGACCTGTACCTCTGTTCTTGTATGCATGAATAAATAAATCTTTAAAAAAAAAAAGAAGGAAGTAAATAATATGAATAGTACCATGGTCAACATAAAAAAAAAAATTATTTCCTTCTGGTCTGATATTTAGAGGAATATAATATGTCATTTGAATTTTTCCTGCCATGAATCCCTCTCTATACCAGTTCCAACTTTACTCAACTTAGGAATAATTAAAAAAAATCTATATTCTGCTAACTTTTTTAACTTATGCTAACTTAGTAATTGTTATTTAAATTGCAATAAACATCGAGAGCAAATCACACAGCAAGGGTTCAATTTATGTCAGATTTGAACTCATTCATTCGATAACGTACATTTGGTGTCATACAATATGGCAACTGATTCAAGAGAAGAAATTGGATCTGAGCAAAGGTAAAATGAATAATGACTTGAGAAATGCAGATGTTGTACATGAATTAAAGACTCTTTGTTGAAATTTGATATATAATATTAATTCCTAATGTGGCAAGAAAATAAGGGTCTTCATAGATTTTCAATGACTATTATATGGTCTAGGATTTTGGATAGTTAAAAGAATGTGTTGTCAGATTACTAACACAATAGCAGGGAATTGACAGGGAGAAAATGTGTAACAGATGTTGTTATATTCTAGGAAGTCTGAAATAATCAGAAACAGTGATTTAAAAAAAGATTATTTTAAGATTTAGGAGAGAAATATCATGTTTTAATTATAGCAAAGTGGAGGGATAGAAGAATCATTTAGGAACACAAGCACAATAAGTTAATGAAAGAAGGCTAAAAAAAACTGTGATGAATTAAATTATGTTGTATTTGAAGTCACTTACATAGACTATAAAATATATCTCCCTTTTTCTAGCTTTACAACAATGTTTTAAACCAAGAACATTATTAGAGATTGCACTAAATTCTTCTTACTGCAAACAAGCTCACATTGCATTATATCAAAACTATTTGTCCAGGGCCTCCCTGGTGGCCAAGAGGTTAAGTCTCAGCTATCACTGTTACAACCTTTCCATGCCCTGGCCAGGATGCTAACTCACACATGGGTTAACTCTCCTGTCTCACTCACTTCTCCCCTTTGCAGTGTATTTCAGTAAATCTGCCTTTTCTGCTCCTCACTCTGACTCTGGTGAATCTTCTTACCACACCCCCACACACACCTCTGGCCTATACCTCAGTTCTTCCTGCAAAAATAAATAATAATTAAAAAGAAAACTCTGCTGTTTCAGTAAAGGTTGTTAGTCTGAATGAAGATATGTTCTTTTAGGATCATGTAGAAAATTTTATTTCTACTTACTTGGCTAGTTTTCATTAAACATATTATTCATATTTTTAATTTAATGAGTATGTATTTATACCTCTGTTAATATGCTCCTCTTAAAGGTTTCTCATTGATACTGAATTATTAATCCTCCCATCAATGAATAACTATAGAAAGGGATGATATGGCTCTCCTGGTAGAAAGACCATCTATTTTGAGAATGGAGAAAAGGCAAATCTAGAAAAGGAACTGTTTTAAGGTCATGGAATTTATCTGGTGAGAGGCGAATGTCAAATGTAATTTTTAAAAATGACAAAGGCTACAAAGAGAATGAAGAGAATGTCCATCGTTGTTTGGTCGTAAGGACAAAAAGAAGGACAAATCACAACTAAAAACTTGATTTGTGATGGTAGACACTAAGTAGCACACAATCTCATTCAAGTCACTGTTTATACCAGAAAAGGGAGAGATTTTTTGATGAATGGGAAATAAAAATTTGAATCGATGACACATCAACCCAAAGATTTCTTCTAGGATGTCCAAATCACAATTTCTTTTACAGAATTAAATATACAAATATGATCTCTGAGCAAAACTCCAATCAAATTTAAAAAAAAAAAATGACATTTGAGCACGTTGGTGAAATTGTGTAATGGGTTTTTCACCAAGAAGAATATGTCATTAGTAAACATGATGGCAGCTGGTAAACAATGAAAAAAAAAATGAACAAATAAGAATTGAGCAGAGGAAGAAGGCCATGAAAGGATGAATAAGCTACTGCATATAATGGGGAAAATGTAAAGAAGTGGTTAACAATGTCAAATCAAAGGGAAACAAGCAAACCAGAAAAGAAAAACCTGAAAGTCATTTTTTCTGCAAAGTGACTATTTGCAATTTAAAGATTTGAGTTTAGATGTCACATTGCACTAATTTGAAAGTAAATAGAAGAAAAGTTGGAAATAAAATTTAAGGGGAAGGAAAGAGTCCATTGGTTTCCTGGGTGTGAATGAGACAGTTATAATCCATAGGCATGTGAATTTAAGGAAGCTTTTTTTTTTTCCTTTTTCCTTCAAAAATTAAGGCATGGTTAAATGACAATAAGAAAATGCAAAGCATAGGGAGGAACTGATAGAATACCACACAGAGATGCTGGATTAGTTTTACATGTAGAAGAAACATTTTTAATTTAATCTGATAGAAAGAGGCAAAGATATTGAGACACTTTAATTTACTTTGCAACACTTATATAACCAATGGGAAAATAATATATGTTTGGGATAAAGATAACCACATTCAGTTCAAAACAGAACTAACTCAGATCTTAAGTATATTTTTAGTGGAAGAAAAGAAAAGATATAAAAATGAACTTAAATGTTCATATGGTTAAAAGGAAACAGAGAGGCAATTTAGAGGACAACAATGTAGACCAAGAGAGTCTAGTTACCCTATCACAGCTAGTAGGTATTTATGTGCTTAATCACAGCTGGTGTGCACAAATTTGTGCCAGAACACACTGTCTCTAAATGGAAATATCTCAAGTAAATTCCAGTCCATTTCTTCAAAAGCCAAATGCACTTTTAGTCCAATACCCCCATTAAAATTATAGGTTTTTCAAAGATGTTCTTCCAAAAACTCATTGCCATAAAATATATATGCATTTTATTGTCTCCCTTCAAAAGTACTCTCAAAGTCCAGCTTTTCACCTAAATATATTTCAAACACATTGATTTTATAGATTTGGCTATTTAATTAGACTCACGTGGAATTTATTTATGATTTCCCCCCTCATTTTCATATTCCTAAAAATATGCTTGACCCTCTATTCACTTAAATTTAAAAAAAAAAAACACTAACTTTTCCTTACTTTTCTGTGTATATTTTTCCCTCCAGGATAATATCTTCCCACACCAACAAATAGCATTTACATCCTTACTTAATGATTTGCCTGAGCCACTGGTTATAATTTATTAACAAATCTGTTTAGCTACTGGTAGTGCAATATGAGTAATATTTTTAATTCCCCATAAGCATGTTAAATTTTATTTTTGACATCTCTCTATACTTCAACATTTTGGTCACTCCTATGCATTTTGCTTACATTTTATTTAAATTTAATAAAATAGTATTAAATTTTATTTCCAACCTTACAATAAAATGCATATATATGTACTCAGAATTCACACTAAGTTATCAAATTTTTCTGTACTTTTGCTTTTACTTTATCAAAATAAATTATATAAATGAACATATAAAGGATAATTCCCTTTAGAGTTATAGTGGGATAATTTTAAAATATTAAAAATTGCATTTGTGCATTTACAAAACAAGTGTACAAATAATATGGGTTTAGAATGTGAATCAGGCAGTAATATGAGTGGCATAGAAAGAATACTAATAACATTGAATTACAATGATTACTATTTAATTTCTGTACCTATTGAGAATACTATGCTCTTTTCTTATTATTTAACTAATCTGCATAATCGATGTCATAGCTACAATGATAAGGCATTATAATTATAAGGGGTTATAAAGGGCATTTCATATGGTTTCTCAAAGCTGCAGTAAACTTGGAGGATCTTAATACAATTACTAGTGAGTGTTAGGAAGCTAAGTAACTTGCAAAGTTCACACAGCAAGCAGATAATGGAGCCCAATGTTGAATTCCACTTGTTTGAATTAGGGAGGATTTTTAAAAACTAATCCCATTTCTGCTCAGATATTCCACAATTTGAAGTTGAGTATTAGTCCTGATGATTACTAGTGATGGAAATTTGAGAAATGAATTTCAGGATCTTGGTTTCCTCTGCTTTTATACTGGGGTATTGTTTGTATTAGGTAATTAGGCAATGTTTGTGTTTGGCAGGGTGAATTGCTACTACCATGAGACTCCAAAATCTAGGCCCCCAACAAGATGGAAACTAGAGGTCTCAGTAGTCTAGAGATGGCAGTGAATTTAGGAATGGCATCTAAACTAGCTCAAGTAAGCCAAATGAAGGTCTTAAGAGATTCAGGTTTCTTATATCATTTTTGATTTATCATCACCCAGGGTTACCTTATTTCACATGATACCATCCAAATTTTATTGTTTAAGGAAATGGAAAGCAAGCGATTGTCTAATAAAATTCTATGCTTAAGTCGCAAAATCACTTCTGCTTTTATTGGATTAATCAAAATCAGTCACAAGACCATACCTAGCTTCAGGAAAGACTGGTAAAAATAGTTTCTAATTGAGTAATGTGTCAGATCTCCTTAAACAGGAGATGTTATGAGGGATGACAATATCCAGTTGCTGCACTTGTGAATTCTCCGTTGTATCATTCCAGTCAAGAACACACCCTCCTTGGCCTGTTACAAAGCTAATGATTGGACTTGTTGGGGCACTAGCACTGAACAATTTCTGCTGAACTTGGGACCTCTCTAATCAGCTATCATTTTTCTAGGGCTCCTATGGGTATTTCATATGGTTTCTCAAAGCTGCACTAAACTTGGAGACTCTTATTACACAATCATTTTATCTTCCATTCTTTCTTTAAAAGATGACCCATTCTAACATAGTGTGAAGTGCTCTTTGCCAGCTCTTAACCCTTTTCCACTTCACTTAGAGGTTAAGAACACATTTATTCTATCTCAAGTGAAGAAAATTACCTTCACATCAATCCTGTGTTGTCATATCTGCTCAGGGGACCCAGAATCACATAGGCAGTCATGTGCTTGACTAAAACCTTAGGGGTTCAATCACAAAAGAAGGAGGTTATAATGGAGTCTATAATAATCTTTAATTCTGCTCAACCAAATATCTATCCATACGATTTTCCCCACATGTAGAACACACTTAAAACATTATCTTTAGGGCCTCCCTCATGGCGCAGGGGTTACAATGCAACCTATGAAGCTATCCTCAGCCATGGCAGCATAAGTTCTATCACTGGCCAGGGAGCTACCCACATCGCACAGCAGACCTCTCCTATCTTGCTCACTACTCCCCTCAGCAGTGTATTTCAGTACATCTGCTTATTTTGTTCCCCACTCTGAATCCTCTCACCCCCCCATACCTCTAGCCTGTACCCCAGCTCTTGTATGCATAAATAAATAAATCTTTAAAAAAAATCTTTAATGGAAAAAAATCCAAAATCCCATGCAGTTACTTCATCCACTTCAAAACCAGGTTTCTGAAAAATGTGATGTCCCTTCCACCTGGTTTGTGTATGATTCTGAGACCGATCTATAATATTTTAACATTGTTTATCTTCTCATATTGAATATACAATGACAGAATTGTAACTGGTTGAACACAATAAAAATTCCCATTTGAAAAAGGAAAAAATGGAAATACTCAGTTATCAATTCCTGATAGGCAGGAATCAAGGTGAATCCTATTCTGTCAATAGAGTAAGTCTGTTAGCCAGTCTGGAAATAACTCTTGCATCTTTTTCTGAACAGTTCCTGGATTTGCTCTTGGAGAGATAGCTTCTTAAGTATTTAGGGTAGATATAATTAGTATTCCTTACCGATGCACTACCTTTACTTAAAGACAAAGAACTCATTATTTTTCCTTGCCCATGACCCTTGAAGTGATGTATAGTGACAAAACATTCTTTGGCCAGTGAAATACATGGAAACACGTTTGCTGTGGTGGGAACACCTTTGATGGAGGGGCTTTCTTCCTTGAAGAGATACCTCATTTTAACATCCAACATTACGGATCCAAAGAATATTTTTTTTTCCCTTTGGGGGAAATTTTATGCTATAGATTTTGATCTTGCAGTATAACTCAGTTTATGCTGACTGATGTTTTGATTTTCTACATGACTACATTTAAAGGAATGTTGGATTGTGTGCTTCTCCAGGGGATAGTGAGTTTTGGGGATCTACTACCTACATGGATAGATTTAGGAGTCTGGGGCTTTTATAGGAATGAAATAGACAATTATGTAATTGAGGCCTATTTCTGTGGCAATTAATCTATATTTTAGTAAGTGTCTACTATATTCATTTTAAGAGAATGCTATAGAATAACCAAAGCTAAAAATCTATTCTTGATATCACATTTAAGATTATTGATTCTCTTTTTTTTTATTTACTGACTTTAGTACTTGGATCACTTCAGTCCTCCTGATTTTGATGAGGCACATGAAACAAGAAATCTGAAAGACCTCCCTTAGAGTAATGTTTGCCATGTGTCTGAGACATTCACAGTGTCTGGCTGAATTCTTAATGAGGGGCCTTAGAGAAAATTTCTGAAGAACAACAATATATCTTGCTAATTACATTTAATAGCTTTTCAAACCTATGAGAGATGTCAACTTATTGGATTCTTATCCATTTCCTCTATAGCTACAGGCTTGGTAGACATGTGATGTGCCTGCTAGCTTAGCAAACAGCAGTTTAACCAAGTATTTACTGTAACATTATGAGGATCATCAGCTTTTTACCCTGCAATACAACCTGCCTTCTCAAGGTTCAAGCAGGCACTAGATATTTCAGATTTCTTTTAAAATATCTTTTTCATGGTAACAGAGATTAGTTGGTTTTTGAAGTAATTACTACACTAAAACAAAGTCAGGCCCAAATAAGGTGATTTCAACAGAGTTAAGTTTATTTGT
Organism: Talpa occidentalis; assembly: GCF_014898055.3. Classification (NCBI taxonomy): domain Eukaryota; kingdom Metazoa; phylum Chordata; class Mammalia; order Eulipotyphla; family Talpidae; genus Talpa; species Talpa occidentalis. Next base: position 24,796,031 of record NW_023601653.1, on the reverse strand, counting down.
GTCTCATAGTAAAACAAGCAAGTGACTGAGAGGGGGTATGTACTCCATTCTCCAGAATCTCTCAGAAGTCCAGCTTCTCCCTTTTCTAGTTTCTTTGTTAGGCTCTAGTTTAGTTGCTTCCCACAAAACTATGACTTCATTTCACCACATAAAAAGAATGAAAGAGAAGTACAAGACAAGTAATTTTCATGTGCAAAAACATGGTTTGGAAATTGTGAACATCATTTAAGTTCAAATTCTATTGACTAAAATGGTTATATGTAGTTGGAAGGAATATAGGCAATAGCAGAGTGATGTGTTTTAATCCCTAGTTAAACCTCTGGAGATAAAGAAAACAGTCTTGATAAAAGTTGATGGGAAAAATCTTTAGAGAGAGAGAATGAATAGCTATTTCACTATATTTAATGTACCCTACACAATAGTTGACTAATAATTATAATTTAATAAATTCCTTCATTAGTTCCCAGTCTGCTCCTTAAAAGAGACTGCCTAGAATTCTTTTAGAAGCTTTGTTATGATTCAGTGCTTGAATAGATTACTCCATTTGCACTGAACACAGTACTTAAGGTATACTTGACAGAGATTGCCCTAACTTTCAAGCTGGGATGGGTGAAGAATTTATGAAGTTTGTTAGTGGTACAATGCACAATGCACCTAATGCTTATAATTAACAAACTAATGAATTTCCTGGGACTGCTAGCAAATTTTTGGTTCTCTGGTACACAGAATATATAATTACATTCCCTAATACTAGGAATAAAAGCTCTTTTGTGAAAGGATAACAAGGATATTTTTACATTTCCTAAATGTTTTGGATCATCAATCTGGAAATAAATCAGCAATAGGACAGTAAAATCTGCCCATCTGTGTTAAATAAAATCTTTCCCAAGGAGTATTTTGAAATGTACATTGTGGTGATTTTTCAGGAAGAATATTTAAATGTTTAATTAAGGAAACAATGAAGATTTTTTATAAAATATTGCAGGTAATATATTTTAATTTTAACAAATATGCTATAATTTACAGATCATTGTATATATACATATTTTAATTCCCTCTTTCTGTTATTTTTGCTGTGATACAGCAGAATGAGTATCCTCATACATTTTGATGGAATAGAGTGATTAATATATTTCTGCATAATATTTAGCCATCTAAAGACCTTAAAATATAAATATACTTTAAATATTCAATCCCAATTACTAGAGTGTATCTTTAGTAATGATACAATGTATGAATGCACAGAAAGATAAGTTTACAAAGATTTCTCTATAATACTCTGTTTAATACTTTACATTGATCAACTTTAGCTTGTTAAAATCTAATTTGTGAAAAGAAGTATTAAATTAATGCACAGGAGGCAGCAAGCCAACTCTGACTCTACCTGATTCTTTTAGGTTCAATGTGTCTTTTCATTTGTATTTCTGTTTCTCCTTTTACTTAGTCCTTTTTGTGTTATGATTATCAAGGGCACTAACTCAGTCCTTCATTTGATCTAGTCTGCTTTCACAGCTGGGCCTCCCCGGTGGAGCAGCGGTTAAGCGCTGGATTGCGAAGCTGCCCACAGCCTCTGCAGCGCCGGTTCAATCCCCAGCTGCTCCCTGGCCACTGGAGGAGGGTCCCGCATGGCGTGCAGACCTCTCCTGCCGCCCGCTGCTCCCCTCAGCAGTGTACTTCTGTCCCTCTGCCTGATCTGCTCCTCACTCTGGCTCTGGTGAATTCTCTCACCCTCCAGCGCTTCTGACTGTGCCCAGTGCTTGTATAAATAAATAAAAATAAATCTTAAAAAAAAAAATGCTTCCACAGCTTCCTGAAGAATTTTCTGTCTCTTCTATTGATCTTTTTGTGTCCTGCAACTTCCTTATTTTGTTTAAATTTTCAATTTATAATGTCTGTTAATTAACCATATTTCACATAACATTCATTTTCTTTCATTTTCTCAATTTCTTTATCATAGCAATTTTGAACTCTATGTCTGATAGGCAGATAAGATTTTCTATTGATTTTTGGTTGCATTTGAGAGAATTGCTCCTTCCTTACGGTGTTATATTATAATCCCTTGAGGTGTCAAGTTGCTGTGTGTTGTGTTTTTGTCTCCCCGTTTAGCTATTTCAGATCATCTCCTTAAGTATTTTACACTCTCTATAAGTAATATGTTTGTGGAACCCAAGAGAACATACTGGGAAGAGTGGGTATCACTCTTGACTCCCTACACTGGTCACCAGCAACCACTATGTCATCTGTTTGCATGTGGTGTTCACTGTGGTTACCGTAGTTCCTGATTACATACTCTGGACACAGGCTCAGAGGTCACACAGAGAGAAGGTTTGGGGTGACTTCCTTGGACTATAAATTGACCATAGATCTCTAATGCTATGCCTATTCCTTAGGAAAATTTGTAACAAATGATGTATGAAATTCATATAAATATAAAGGTAATGGTGCATCAATACTGAAAATAAGAAATGAACATTTTCTAGATACAAACTTAAGTAAACTATAGAAAACTCAGTCTCTACTTCTAATTTCCCTCATGCTGACAAGTATAAAGGAAATATATCTGAAGGAGTCATTGAGAGACATCTTATAAATTAGAGAAGAAAACATTGCATCATTTTTGGCAATACCATTATATAAGGTACAGATGCTGTATAACTAGACAGATGAAAACATGCTGAAAAGCTTTCCAAATTTCTTATTTTAGTTAACTGTCTTGGAAACTATTACCAACAAGGAGAATCATGATTTGTTCCTAACTTCTTGATAACTTTGCCATGAGATTCAAGAATGGTATTATGTACCAGTGTATCAAGTAGAAATGAATTCAGACAAATAAAGTAGGGGATGTTTTCTAGCCCTGTGACACTCCTCAAGTTACATTTCTGTTTCCTCATACTCTCATTGACATAAAAAAAACAACAACATAACATCTATTTAAAAGTGCATATGTTAAAATGTTTAGATTTATTCCACATAGTCTTAGACCACAGTTTCTCAAATTTAGAATGATTGACAATTTAGGTCAAGTAATTTTTTGTTGAGACTATGCTTTTCATTGTAGGATATAAGCAGCATACCTGGTCTCTGCCCACAAGATGACAATAGCACCCATGCTCCTTAGTTATGGAGACAACCAAAATTGGCTCCAGATATTATTGATATTATTATTGTGTCCACTGAGGGGCACACTTTTCCTCCATTGATATTTATTGCTTTAGAGTAGGGAATTGAGATTTCAATGCTGAGAAAAATGCAAAAGGCATCAGATGAAGAAATTAGAAATTTTTTGATAACAAGATCACAGGGTTGAAAGTTATTATGAATACAACTTCTAAATTTGATTTTGAAGTTACCTATGCCTATTTCTTCCCAACTTGCTCTTGCAAATTTAGCAAAATCATGCAAATATAGAATTTTCTAGCAAATCTAGAATCAAAATTTTAAGGAATAGCCAATAATTTGTACAACTCAATAATGACAGTGTTCAACTTATGTAGACTTGCATTGGAAATATATAGAGATTCTGAGTGGCTATCTCAATGTACTGCTATGGAAGGCATTCCCACATTAAATATACTGACTAAAAGTCTCTAACAAGTATAATTGTGTGTATCTAATAAAAGTGATTTTATTGCTTACATATGCAATTGATAAATAGCAAAGTTGTTCCCTACAATCACTTGCCTATAAAGAAGTTCAGTCCCTTTGTGGACTTCAGTCTAGCTGGATGGCACCTTTCACTTGACAGGCAGTTTGCCATGACTCACTCAGCACTTCTATAAGTTCAGTAAATACAACCAAGTGAAAATTGGTAAGAACGAAAGTGTGCGTATGGTCTCCAGATGCAATTTTGCTACTATTGAGTCACTAATATAGTTCAGGCTCAGCCAATTTAACCTGGAAGACACCCAGACAATATGGAAACATTGACTCTATTAACAGGTAGAGTCAACTCAGAGTTTCTGAGACCATACCACACACAGAATGTTTCTATTTAACATAAATCATTGATTTTTCTATTATGTTCTTAACATTCTAATATCACAAGAGTGCTGGTTATCTTGTTAATATTGTTTTCAATAAATTCCATAATCTACCACAGCTATACAATGGGAAACTTCACAAGTAGTTTCCTTAAACTTATCAAAATATGATTGATCAATGGTCCCATTCATTTAGTCAAATATTTAATTATTTGTCACAGGATTTTGCCCTCATCTTTAATTTATAAATTTGCATGTAGATAATCTGATAGCTTCACAATCATATTAACTATAGATATAATATATAGCTATAAATACAAAATGCAAATAGATATAGACTTATATATTTAGATGGATAGATGATAATAGGTTGAAGATATATAGGTGATAGACCGATGAGAGAGAGAGAGAAAAAGAGAGAGAGAGAAAGAGAAAGAGAGAGGAGAGAATAGACACAATTCAGAAAGAATGACAAGAAAATAATTTGGAAATTTTTTTAAATGATTGCTTGATATATGTTATATAATGAGAACTAGTCAGCAATGAAAAATGTGTCATGAAAATTAATGAGCTGCCATTAAGTTATACTCAAGCAGAGTGAATAAATTCTAAGATGTGACAAAAAGGACAGGTTTGGAAAAAATGGACTTCAAGTTTTCATCAGTGTAAGCAACTAATGAGAAATAACCTAATAGTGAGGATTGGTTTGGCAAATACATGTTTATTTTTGGACCTTATCATCTTTGACCAATGTAATAAGATGGCAGATTCTCTAGACATATGACAAAATGTCAAAAAAAAAAAAAGAAACTTGTACATTTTTTATTTTTCTAATTTTTCATTTAATGTAAATAAAAAGAATGACATAGAAATCACAGACATAATCATATCTCATTTTGTAACATAATATATTTAGAATTTATTTATTTTTATTTTTTTAAAGATTTATTTATTTATACAAGAACCAGGGTACAGGCCAGAGGCACAGGAGGGTGAGAGGATTCACCAGAGACAGAGCAGGGGACAGAACAGGCAGACTGACAAAATACACTGCTGAAGGGAGCAGCGGGCGAGACAGGAGAGGTCTACCGTGCCATGTGGGATCCTCGCCGGCTGATCAGGATTGAACCAGTGCTGTAGAGATTGTGGACAGCTTCACAGCGCTGCGCTCAACAGCCTGTGACACCAGGGGAGGCCCATATTTAGAATTTATTAATACTTCTTTTGGTTAATTAAAAAAACTTTCCTATTTTTCCATCAAACTGCATTATAAACAGTCTCACACAGGTCTTTTCATCACAGGGGCCATTTTATAAATCCATTGCATAATGAATTCTGCCCCTCCCTCAATTTTCCTTGGTTAAAAAAAAAAAAAAGGCCAAGACAAAATAAATGTGTTTGTCTAATAGACATTAGACATTCTAGTGCATTCTCTTTCAGTAAAATATGTGCATATACTATGAACTGGATTCATGAAAGGATGCCCATTTTCAAAAATAAGAACAAAGGAAATTTTTAAAATTTGATTCAGGAAAATCTTTGAATTATATTTTTTTAAGTCATGATGTCACTAAATGAAAACCTTTTCCAGATATAAATGTTCTTGGGTACAAGAGGCATCAAGTATATGAATGGAACAGAGTAAATAAATCATTGTTGTAGATAAGTAGTTCCAAAATCCTGTGGTGACTATGGTTGTAGTATTTTCTTGAGTGAATGTCATATCTTTTTTGTAGTGTGATAGGAGACTGAACATCTGAATGTACATAATAGAGTAGCATAAAAACACCTTCTGGTTAATCCACACGAAAACTCAGTGGGAAAGTTAACTGTTTCCAGAGTTGTCATGGAAAATCTGAAAGACAGAAAATCAATGCCAGAGCAAAAATTTTACCTTTACTCTTTTGTACTCCTCAATATGCTCAGAAAGCAACTTGTGATTTTTTAAAAAAAATAAGATAATCTATATGTGAGACACATTGCATACATAACTTGTGTATTCTTACAAATGTTGAAATTAATGTTTAATATCCCTACTTTTTTAATTGACCTACCATCAGCTTATAGTACTGTATATGATCCAGAGTAGAGTCTCACATCATTTCAGACATACATTAACAAACCATACACACTACCAAGGCACCCATAGGTCTCTATCATAGTCCATTGCACCCCCCAAATGCGATTTTGTTCTCCACCTTCACCTTCCTCTCTTATAGTCTCAATTTTAAGCAGATTTCTAGAGTTTGGTTTTGGCTTGTTTTCAGCTAATCCTTTGTTAATATCCATATTTTAAATAGATAAAAGTTGTAACAAGCTAGTGCAGACTTGGATTTTGAACTCAACTCCCTTAAACTACAAATGCCAGGTTTTTTCCAAATATGAGATACATTTTATTGTATATTGGAAAAAATATGATTTTGTCCATGCAGATTATATTAGATTTCTTCATAACTTTACTGCTTTTTAAATTTTGTAAAACTTAATCCAGTATTTTTACATACTGAAATATAGTTTCCTATATATATTTAAGTTATATTAAATAGTAGAAATTAGAAAAATTGTCATGAACATTGCTATGAGTACTATTTCTTTCCTTATATAAACACATATATGTGTATAGTCTCTGGGAGGAGGGCCTCCTTTCATGAAGTGATCCATTGCATCCATTGGAAACAATGAATCTCTAATTGGAGGAAAATCAAGCTTTGATAGGCTAACTGACCCTCACAGAGCACCACCTAACACTGGGTCTTATTTATTTCCAAGGAAAAATGATCTTAAGATAATGATCCCACATTCAGGCCAGCCATATCTTGACTCAACTCTTCTTCCACCAAAGGCAACACAGACATTATCCTAATTCTAGTAGACTAAGTGTTAATATGCCACCTTTGGATAAAGCAGATGGAACAATGTCTTCAGAAATGGAATCCAGTAGAATGATGGCAAAATCTGTATCTCTAACTTGCATGTGCTTGATTCTTCTCTCCCTACCAAAAGTGAGACAGCTGACCTAGTTCCAGTGGTCAATTCCCAAATCAATTTGCATGTATCAAAATGTGAATTGCCTCACATTAGCCAATGGACATAAGAAGAAACAATATTTTTCTGGTAAAAGCCAAAATGAAGAAATCAAACTAATAGTTTCTATTAATTTTCACTATTAATCTGGTAAACATTACTAACTTGGAAACCATGGGAAAAAGCAAGAAAATAGAACTTACAATCAAAATAAATGCAGATATAGTCATGACTCACCTTGGAATTAACAGATCTTTACCTAAAGGGAAAAAAATGGAAATAATGAACAGATGAAGACTATACAAAAATAATCATTTGAGTAAAATGAAAATATAGTGTATAATGATGGTTATATGTCATTATACATTTGTACCTTAAAATATACAGCACTGAGAGTGAACCCTAACCTAAAATAAACTATGGACATTGGGTAATAATAGCATGTCAGTGTAGGTTTATCCTTGGTAAGAATGTATCATTTTAATGAGTGTTGTTGATAATGGATTATACTACAGGAGTGTAGGAAACCGGGAATATATGGGAAATCTCTGTAACCCTCACTGGAAAATCTCTGTAGACCTAAAACTGCTTTAAAAAAAAATCACTATATAACATTAATGCACACACCCACATATACACACACATCCCACCACCACCACCACCACACTCAAACAATCAAGTCTAAATCCAAGCACAAAATAATTCAATAGTAAGGATTGAATTTAGAGTTATCAATGACATAAAGTTTAACTTATGTTCGTAGAACTAGAAAAAGAGAAAATAGGGCAGATCAATTATATAAGAAGGAAAAAATGATAAAAAAATTTTAATGAGAAACATCAATTTAAATATAATACAGACTTAGAAGACTCACAAGTAGAAATATGGTTAAATGAAACTTACACACTTCAAAGTAATTGATAAAAAACAAATATATAAAGGAAAATCCTGAAACCTGTCTGAGACAAAAGACACACAACATGTAGGGAATAAGACTGACAATTGAATTCTCAATAACAGTAAGAGATATTTTTTAAACTAGTGAGTGAAAAAGAAGGAAAAACTTCTACAACATGGAATCCCTAACCCAGCTAAAATGTACTTTAAAAAAGATATGGTTATTATGTCTTACCAGAAAGTTGATCTTTTTATCACCAAACAAAAAGTAATTTTGTTTGGCCTAAAGTTTATTTTTGAGTAAAATATAGTTATTTCTTTTTAAAAATTACCATTTGCAATGTATAGCTTTTCCTGTGTTTTTACTTTCAACTGACCATGATTGTTATATAAGGTGAGTTTCTCATATTAATATAGTTGGAACAATTTTTAAATTTACTTTGTTCATTTTTTCTGAATGATGTGTATAAATAAAAAGGTATATTTTAATATTAAAATTGAATATTTTGAATGAATGAGTGGAACATGTAGGAACAAGGAGGACTGAAAGATACTCTCCCCTAAACACAGAAAAAAAAAAACAACTAAAACTTGCTTGAAGAAAATTTCAAAATCTATCAATAGAAATGGTTGATATCCTATAGAGGTGGGTGGTTTGCTGTGGGGAGAAACATAGGTAGTGGCCATTCCTGTCAACAGAACAGGCAAATGGGTGAGTGGATTCGTATGTGGTTTGGCCAGAAGATTTCCCAACTAGGAGATCCAAGAGAGACATGCCAACATCATGGACCCCAAACACCTTACCTAAAGTTTGGCCTTGTGTCCTGTGCCCGAAGGCCTATGCCTTGTACCACTTGCCTGGCACCACTTTACCAGCATCCCATTCTTGCCAATCAGTGCCTATACCTCTTGCCTGGTGGCCTGTGCTCAGCATCCTCTACCCAGCAAGCTATACCTGGTGCCCCTTACTTGATGGACATGTTCAACCCCGACATCCAGTATTCCATGCCAGAGTGGAAAAGAAATGAGACACAGTCCTGCAATTTAGGCTTTTCTGCTCTATATCAGTGATCTTGGATTACTTACCTAATTTTTCTTATTTATCATATAAATTTGACATAGATTTCAATTCCTTTATTATTTTTATATTCTAAATTATAATACAATCATTTCTGATGTATTTCACAAGGTTATTGGAGCATTTCATGAGAGAAAACACATACTCATTTAGCATGTTCCTCACAGATTGTAAACCCCTTTTAGAGTTAGCTGCTGTAGCCATTTCTAAAGCAATCTCAAATGCCTTTCAATACATTTTGCCAAAATACTGTATCATCTTAGTTTATTGCTTTCCATGTTGATGATTTAGAAATCCACATTATGTTAGTTTGGGCGTGTATATGTCTGTGTACATTTAAAATAAAATAACACTTCCAAAGTTTGGAAAATCTTTTGAGATCTCACTGAAACCAGAACATAAATATTGAGTGGTCTGATGACCCTAAACACCACTATTTTTTCCACATCTCACACCACCCTTTGGTAAATTTTAAATGTTTGAATGCAGTCAAGCAGTTCTAAATGTACTATGAGTTTTGTCAGTGTTCTTGCTGTTAGGTTTCTGGACTATGGCCAATCTATAAAAATAGTTTAGACATGAGTGAAGTGATGGAGTCACTCGTGGGGAATAGTCCCGTTATCCTCCCTTCTTGGAATGGAAGGCTGCAAAATCAGTCAAATAATTCAGAGTGGGTAAGTTTGGCTTCATCTTCCTTTGAAGAAAAAAATAATCAAGAAGCAAAGGTATTTTGACTCCTGGGGATGTTAGCCATTTGCATTTTCCAGTTAGATGTAAATAATGAAACTTTCTATTTCCTAGTACTTGGGTGTTTTGAGTTAAGGAAAGTCAAGAATATGTTTAAAAATCACAGCATGAAATAGTTGTTTTGTTCAAAATGACTAAAGTAAATCTTTGTTAAATTATGCTTTTGGATTCTTGCCTATGAATACACTTTTACATTCAATTTGTTTCTCATTAAGTTCAACCCATTCATTAAGAAAATTCATCTTGTTTGCTGTGTCTCCATATAATTTTCACAGCCTAGGAGTGCCTTTTAAGTAAATCATTTTAATATGAATTAAAGTATTTGTCAGTATAGCTTCTATTACAATTACAGCTATTTTATTGAAGTGTATTTAATATGAACATTATTTTACATAGTTGATTGTAGTCTCATCTTCTTAAGCAATAAAATTTGAAGCTATTTTCTAAATGCAGAGTTTAAGTGCATCATTTACAGGAAACTACAATTCTCAAGTGAAAGAGCACCACAGCAAGAATTTAACTATATATTGTGAGCGTTGATGTCACTTCAGTCTACATTGGGATAAGGCAGCCTTTGATTAAGTTGGTGCTTACATTTCTGTCAAAATAGTTTTCTGTGTCAACCAAATTGCTAACTGTGCTATGTTCATCCACTTGATAAAATAATCCAATAAGCTTTCTAGTAATTAGGCTTATATTTAATATCAATTTACCTGATTCATACCATTTTATACATGTAAGACCTCTAGCCACATACAGGAAAAATTCTCTAAGTGCCTGTTAATAATGTTACTCAGAAGCTAAAGTCTTTCTTTAGCAACCTTTTCCAGGGGACTTAAAAATTTCTTAAAATTTTATGAAAGTAGATTCATGTTTTTATTTTCCAAAGTAAAGGTGCCATTTTTTCTTCATTCAGTAGTCAAACACAGTTACATCCTGTACCATAAATGGTTAAACTCCCTGAAACCACTGACAATTCCCATTTGTCTATTCTGATGCCCCTGATATTTTTCCCTGCTTCAGATTTCAGGAGGTCATAATGGACATTTGCTTTACAATCCCTGAGGGAATTCTTCACAGCTCTGTTCTCCTGCCTTCTGTTCAAAATCCTTAAGGAAATTTGGACTGAAAAATCATTTTCTTTTACTAGGACTGAAGTAACCTCTTTACGCAAATTGTAGTTGCTTAAAAAATTGGTTAAATTGAAATGAAAAGGTTTATAAAAATGCATTCTGGAAGTCTAGAAAACAATTAGTAAAACAAGATAATTGTCAAATTTAATTTCATTCCTCTTTGAGAGTTATCTAATTAGGATATTTGTTAACAATCCCCATAGTGTTGATAATAAACTACTTCTTTTAATTGCACAGTGCTTATCAAAAAAGAATAAAAGTCAATGAATCCCCAAAGAATTATATGCCTAAACTGACAGCATCCATGTGTAATTATGATTATTACAAAAACCATATGGAAAGAATTTACTTCGAATCCAGTTTAAAATGAACATTTTAACAAAATTTAAACATCATGTAGAAATTAGTTAATAAATATTTTTAGGGGTCATTTTTTACATTTTTTTGAGCTTGTGAGGCACCTCAAAGCATGTCAAGTGAAAGAAGGTAATTGTGAAAAAATGAGATCTAATATTATAACCAATACCATTCTTAATGTCAGAGTTCTGACTTTTTAAAAAATTTTTTCAGTTAAAGTCAGTCTAAAAACCTATTTGTCTATTTCTTTGCTACTTCTCCCTCTCTTTTCCTTATTATTTTGCCCTATTTTAGAGAATGTAAGTGTGTATATAAATTTTAATATTTAGATATTAAATTTTAATATTTTCTCTGTTTGCACTTTTGTAATTACTAATTTTTCTACAGATAATCTGGATAAACAGTTAGTTTTTAAATTTAATTCATTAATATGCTATTCATTTGTCAAACATCTAGTCATAAATATGCATGTAATTAAAAACATTTAAAATTAAAAATGTTTCAGTTAATTTCTCACCATTAAGATAAATGATGCATCTTTTGAATATTTTAAACCCATATTTGTCTTTTCTTCAACTTAAATATCTGTTCTTTACATTGCATTTCTATTTTTAAGTTTTTTTTTTAAGTAATTTAGAAAGGATGCACTTAAAAGCAAAATTCTGGTGGTCACTACGATCCTACCTAGTGAAATGAGCACATTTCCACTAATTTTTCTTTAAGGACCAAATTTTCTTTTTCCTCTTCAATTGATGGACTTACTTTTGCTCTCTCATTTTCTGTAATAAGTTTCATACTACTGGGACACTAAAATATCCAATTCAATAATATACATATATTTATTTGTATTATTCAGTTACAAGTACATAATTATAAATCTCTTTATAGACTCTTTTAAAAAGACTATCCTTTGCCACTTTCTCTTTAAAAGTAGGTGTGTGGAAGTGAAATATATATATAGAGAGGAGTAATAGATGAGGGTGGGTATTGTCTTATTCTAAGATAATGCTCACTAACAAGAGAGCAGTTTAAGTGAGAAAAGACAATATATCTTTTTAAAGATAAAAAAATATTTCATTATTAGATTTCATTTAATTTGATTATTGCTTTAAACTAATGCCTACTTTGTGTTCTTTCTGTCCTGGTGACTTTTCAAACAAAAACATACTAAAAGTAGATTATTTACTTATTTATTGTCATGCATTGATAGAGGCAATTTTTAAATGCTAAAGAATAAAAGTCTTTTTCATTTTTTTTTCTTTTCCAATGAAAGTGAATTCAGTGGACCTAGAACCTCTGAAAAGTTTGCATTACTTTTGTTGAATATTTTAATGAAGTTCCCTATTTATGACATCCTCAGAAATAACCAACTATAATCAGACCTTTTGAGCTATATCTTGCCAAGGTCATGAGGTCTAGAATTCTGGGTAAAAAATAGGATGTGTATACAAATATCTGCCTTCCTTGCTGGACACCGTAATGTTCAGGTGTCTTTTACTTTAGAATACTCTGAAGACTTTGAAGTCTCTTTAAACATATGTCTTGTATGTTGTGTTTTCTTGTCCACCAGAAAAGACATTAATGAGGAATTAATGCTATTTTTTTTGTAATTTATAACTTTTTTTTTAATAATAAATTTTATTTTTATATTCCCCATACAATTGCAGCCCCCCCATTCTGACCCCAATCCCTCCCCTCCCACCCCCGCCCCCTAAAAGTGTCTCTGGTTCGTAGTTTTTTGTTGATTTTGATTTTCACTTTCTTATAGTTATTCGTTTTCCTGGTCCCCTATTTAACCTTTTTTTATATCATGAGGTTTAAAAAATATGTTGTGACATTGCAATTACAAACAGCATTGTATAATAAACACTTAAGCTCTATCTACTACTTACTGGGGAAAAAATGTTCCAAGAAAAAACAAAATCCAAAATAAAATAGTAAAGAAAGAGGCACCTGGCAGGATGAAAGTTATATTTATCTTCAAAGATAAATATTAGAAGTTCTTTTATATAGTCATCTGCCCTAAGTACATTCACATCTCATTTGGTTTAACATTTTCTCATGGAAAGAGAGAGGAAAAAAATAAGCAGCCTAATATCTCCTGCTTCATATATAAATGCTGTAGACTCAATGTGTTTCCTCAGAATTCACATTTTGGAATCCTTAATACCCAAGATAATTTTGTTGGGATATTGTGATCAGGTCATGAGGATGGAATCCTCATGAATGGAATTAATGCTCTTATAAAAAAGCCCAGGTGAGCTCTCTGACTTTTCTGTATGTGAGGACACAGCAAAATAGCAGTCAGTGGGCCAGAAGTTGGCCTTCACCTGACACTGAATCTACAAGTGCCTTAATCTTAGACTTTTTAAATACCAGAATAGTAAAAAATAAATTTTTCTGTTTATAAGCTGCCCTGCTATGGTATTCAGTTACAACAGCCCAAACCGATATGAGTATCCAAAAGTCACAAATGGCACAAAGTACTGTCCGTTATGTTACAGGCACCATTCATCTCCATGGTACTTTCACACGCTATAGACACTTTTGTATTATTTGACATGTCATTGTTTCATTGAGTAATAATTAAAACAAAAATTCACTGGTGAGATGAAATTTTATTCCTTTTCAAAATCCCTGTTCAATTCTACAACAATCTACACATCGTTTTGAAAAACTAAGCTCTGATTCAGAAAAGTCACCAGGAACTCTAGACAATGTATTCAGTACGCAAAATGAGCAGGCAATAATCTATTTTGCTTTTTAATACATTTGATAGTATAAAATGAGTATAAAATACTCATTTTCATCTCGTATTTCACTAACTCGTTTTTTTATATTAAAGGGTATTATGTTTTTTCTTTTATAATCACATCTACGCTTCTCATTCTTCAGATATTAAAGGAATTGCTCTCTGTTATGTATTGAACCTTGCTGTCAAGTAATGATAAAAGACTACCTTGAAAAACAGAGAGGAAAACCAAAAGCAGATCAACAATAAGGATGAATGCAGGTGAAAGATAATGGTTTAAGACCATCAGAGCTTACTAATTTAGACCCAGAAGTCAATAAAAGCTCAATGTCCGGGAAAAAGTCTTCAAATGTGTGTTTACAGAGTTATGGTGTGCAATTTTTTTTAAGAGATGACAAAATAGCACAACACTAGTTCTCTTGTAAGAAAAATAAGTGGCCAGAGGAAAAGGTAGGAGAAAAATAAATGGTAGCAGAAAAAAGATACAAAGTAGAATTAAATTAATTTCAACAAGAATTCATGTTACACCTGTTCTGAGCCAGATGCTCTAATAATTGCTAAAAGATAGATAATTAAAAAGATATGCTAATGTCCCGAATCCTTAACAGATTCATAATGTAATAGAAAAATTATTAATAATAAAGAAAATAGGCATTGATGCTCTGGGTACTAGAATAAAACATTACAGGAATGACTTGCAAAAGAATATCAAAATGAACATGTGATTTCTTCTTTTAAATTGCATTGAAACATAGTACCACATTTACAAGATTAAGACTCGAACTTCAGATAATCACTAAACTAGACATAGAAGTTAGTATGAGTTTAATGAGCTAGAGAGAGTCTCTTCACTGGTGAATATAAAGCTACAGTGCTTCATATTTTTCAGCAGGTGAAAAAAATGACACAATATTACATTTTAATGAGAAAAAATTAATAAACTTTCAAAATTAGGGGAAAAAATGAGGATGTTTGTATTGTAGTTGGGGGGTGGCTGTTTTTGTATGCATATGGCATATGTACTCAAATGACAGAAAATCCTGATGTGGTTTATAGAGTAAGAAAATGTGATCCTTTATCTTTTAGCTTTGTATTACACCTTTGTCAATATTTTTATAAGCAAAAGGTGTGAATCTAGACTTTTGATGGACTTCATATCAGGGACTATTTCAAACATGAACTAAGAGGGAATTGAATAATGAACTGCTATGAATCCATTACCTGTTATATCATATTTATATACTAATTTACTTTTCTCCTCCCAAATATTATGATTTATATTTTCATTTATTTTATGATTGTAAGGCACAGTTACATTTTAGATTACACAAAATCACTGTGCACATCTCTTAATTTTACAGATGAAAGAATTCAATCTAAGAGAGAGAATAATTTTATATGTCACATGATGAGTCAGTGGCAGAATTGGGATTAGTACCTGAACTCAGTGTCCCAACTTGTACACTTGGCTTTTTTTAAGACAATTCTTTAAGTAGAATTGGGGAAAAAAAAACCTAAAAAATTCCAGGAAACTTCAGTTAAAATTATTGATTAAAGGCGACAAACTTAGTGCATTACATGTCAAATTGTACATAATTGTACATAAAGTATAAGTTGCTTCTCTTCAGTAGAAGTTTATTGCTACTGTCCTCTAAGACAGCCAATTTGGTATTTAACACAGCAATCAAAATATAACATCCATTCCTCAAATTGTCTGTAAATATTCATCAACTCTTATTTGAACTGATTTTAGCTTGTTATTGTTTCCTAATTAAATAGCAATTTGAATAAAATATTTGAAACATACTTGCATGAGTCATAATTTTACTTCTTGAAATTATACTAGCAGACTTACTGTGTTAAATGAAGACTAAAAAACAATAGTAGTGGCTACTGGTATCTGACATTAATTCAGTTTGAACTGAAATAAAGAGAACATACATGAAATCAAAAACCCTTATAATCTTTACCTTTAAAAAGTTGTTTGCAAGAAAAGTATTAGTGAAAAAATACTACACTTATTAGGAAGTATAGAGCTTGAATCTGTTTTAAACACGAACTTATGCAAAATTCTGCAATTGTAACCTAAAGTAAAAGTTTACTTATACAAAATTTGAACAGGAATATTGATGAGTGCTTTTAAACTGTGATTTCCAGTTTCTCATTTACTAATTATTTCAAATACCTGAAAAAATTTTAATGGCTTAAAAGCTATTACAAATGCCAAACAAAGGAAAACACAGAAAAAATAACCATTTCTGGAATCAACCCCAGAATAAAAAAAAAAAAAAACTATTGAAAAATGACAATGAAAATTTAACTGAAAAACCTCAATCCTTTTTATATATTAGTAATATTTTCATAAGAAATCTTATGATAAGTCATTTTCTACTTAGGTAATTATATATTTTCATGATGAGTAAGCATGTTGGTAATATGTGAACAGTACTCAAGAAATAAAATTCTCACTCTCTTTCTACTCTTTTTTCATTCACAGCAACTCATTCAAGTTCATACTCATCACAAACATACAAACACCTATAGAGAGACACTCACACATTGTTTTTTAGACATTAAGAAGGGATCAAAAGGGAGGTAAGAATTATGTTCAAAATCAATTTTTCAATCTAAATATGTGTAGTCATTTTGTATAAAGTAGGCATTTATAATCATTTGTATCTTTATAAACAAACCCGAATAACAATATTTCATTAACTGTAAGTTAAAAAAATCATAAAGTTCAGTTAAGTTTCAAGAATATTGGTACTGTTTGCTTCTAGAATATATGTAATTCCTTAAGAATATGCCCTTATTGATTACTGAAAATTTCATTTTTATGAAAATTCATGCACAGGGTTATAACTAATGAGGTGGTGGAATCAGCTTTTTTTAAAATTGAAATACTAGTACAAGCCCCTCCCCATTATCACCCTGCAGTGCACCCCCCATCAAATCACAAATAGTCCCCCAGCTTGTGAGAGCTCCAGGTTTCTGTTTCTTCCAACCTCTATGTTCCATCTTCATTGACTTATGGTAATTTGAAATCAACCATGATGGGAGTATTTACACAATGGAAATTGGCAAATCATATAAACAAAAGGGGTTATTGTCATTGTATGCATGAATATGTGTCTGTGTATGTGTGTTGGCAAATTGGTTCTTAAAAATTAGCCAGCACACACTAGGTATCAAGTAACCCCTGCACATTAGTAATGACCATTTTTTTTTTTTTTTTTGAATTTCCTTTCCTTTTATTTCTTTTTTTTTTTTTTTTTAAATATTAAATTTTATTTTTATATTCCCCCATACAATTGCAAACGCCCCATTCTGACCCCAATCCTTCCCCTCCCGCCCCCCACCCCCCAAAAAGTGTCTCTGGTTCATAGTTTTTTGTTGATTTTGATTTTCACTTTCTTATATTCATTTTCCTGGTCCCTTATTTAAGTTTTCTAGATTCCTGCTATGAGTGAGACCATCCGGTATTTTTCTTTTTCTTTTTGGCTTATTTCGCTGAGCATGATCCCTTCCAGTGCCATCCATGTTGCTGCAAATTGCATGTGTTTATCTTTTTTGAATGCTGAGTAATATTCCATGGTATATATGTACCACATCTTCTTGATCCAGTCATCTATTTTTGGGCATTTGGGTTGTTTCCAAAGCTTAGCTATTGTAAACAGTGCTGCTATAAACATAGGAGTGCAGGTGCTCTTTGGAATTGATGTTTCTGTGTCCTTTGGGTAAATACCTAGGAGTGGAATTGCTGGATCATATGGAAGCTCTATGTTTAGTAGGTCCAGAAATCTCCACACAGCTCTCCATAGTGGTTGGACCAGTTTGCACTCCCACCAACAGTGCACAAGAGTTCCTTTTTCTCCACACCCTCGCCAACATTTGTTGTTGCTAGTTTTTTTAATATGTGCCATTCTCACTGGTGTGAGATGGTATCTCATGGTAGTTTTGATTTGCATTTCCCTGATTACAAGTGATGTTGAACATTTTTTCATATGTCTGTTGGCCATTTGCATTTCCTCTTCAGAGAAGTTTCTTTTTAGCTCTTCTGCCCATTTTTTGACTGGATTATTTTCTTTCTTGTTGCTGAGTCTCATCAGCTCTTTGCAGATTTTTGTGATCAGTCCTTTATCATTAGTGTTGGGTGCAAAAATGTTCTCCCAGTTGGTGGGGTTTCTCTTTGTTTTTGTTATTGTCTCTTTTGCTGTGCAGAAGCTCTTTAATTTGATGTAGTCCCAGCTGTTTATCTTTCTCTTCACTATCACTGCTTTGGGTGATGTGTCTGTAAAGATGTCTTTGATGTGCAAATCCCGTAGTGTTTCGCCTATATTTCCTTCTATGTATTTTATGGTTTCAGGTCTTATGTCTAGTTCTTTAATCCATTTTGAGTTGATTTTTGTGTATGGTGTGAGGTAGTGGTCAAGCTTCATTCTTTTGCATGTAGCGACCCAGTTTTCCCAGCACCATTTATTGAACAAACTTTCTTTGCTCCAATGCATAGTCTTTGCTCCTTTGTCAAAGATTAGTTGACCATAAATCTGTGGGTTTATTTCTGGATTTTCTATTCGATTCCATTGGTCTGTATGTCTGTTCTTGTTCCAATACCATGCAGTTTTGATGATTATGGCTTTGTAGTATAGTTTGAAGTCTGGGAGTGTGATGCCTCCATTTCCTTCTTTTTTTTTCAGTAGAGCTTTGGCTATTCGGGGTTTTTGGTGATTCCATATGAATTTCATCAATAATTGTTCTATTTCTTTGAAGAATGCCATTGAGATTTTGATTGGAATAGCATTGAATCTGTATATTGCTTTTGGTAGGATGGCCATTTTAATAATGTTTATTCTTCCAATCCATGAGCAGGGGATGTCTTTCCATTTCTTTGTGTCTTCTTCTATTTCTTTTAACAGTGTTTTATAGTTTTCTTTGTATAGGTCCTTTACCTCTTTTGTTAGATTTATTCCCAAATATTTGATTTTTTTTGTTTCGATAATAAAAGGGGTGGTTTTTTTGATTTCTTCTACTTCAGATTTATTGTTTGTGTATAGGAAGGCTACTGACTTTTGCGTGTTGATTTTGTATCCTGCCACTTTACTGAACTGATTGATGAGTTGAATTAGTTTTTCTGTGGAGATTTTGGGGTTCTCTATGTATATTATCATATCATCTGCAAATAGTGATAGTTTGACTTCTTCTTTTCCTATTTGGATTCCTTGGATGTCTTTCTCTTGTCTTATTGCTCTGGCTAGGACTTCCAGTATTATATTGAAAAGCAGTGGTGAGAGTGGACATCCTTGTCTTGTTCCAGATCTTAATGGAATTGCTTTCAGCTTTTCACCATTGAGAATGATACTGGCTGTTGGCTTGTCATAGATGGCCTTTATGATGTTGAGGTATGTTCCTTGTATCCCAAGAATTTCAAGGGCTTTTATCATGAATGGGTGTTGCACTTTGTCGAAAGCTTTCTCAGCATCTATTGATATTATCATATGGTTTTTATATTTCTTTTTGTTGATGTGTTGGATAACGTTGATTGATTTTCGGATGTTAAACCATCCTTGTGCCCCTGGAATGAATCCAACTTGGTCGTGGTGAATTATCTTATGGATACATTGTTGGATTCTGATAGCTAAAATTTTATTGAGGATTTTTGCATCAGTGTTCATTAGGGAGATTGGCCTATAGTTTTCCTTTTTTGTGTTGTCCTTATTCGGTTTTGGTATTAGTGTAATATTGGCTTCATAGAACGTGTTTGGTATTGTCCCTTCCTTCTCAATTTTTTGGAAGAGTTTGTGAAGGATAGGCACTAATTCGTCTCTGAATGTTTGGTAGAATTCATTTGTAAATCCATCAGGTCCTGGGCTTTTGTTTTTGGGGAGGTTTTTAATTACCATTTCAATTTCGCTGCTTGTAATTGGTCTGTTTAGGTGTTCTATTTCTTCTTTATCTAGCTTTGGGTGATTGTAGAGTTGTAGGAATTTGTCCATCTCCTCTAGATTGTTGAACTTGTTTCCATATAACTGTTCATAGTAGTTACTGATTATTCTTTTGATTTCTGCTGTGTCCGTTGTGATTTCTCCTCTTTCATTTATGATTCTGTGTATTTGTGCTTTCTCCCTTTTTTCCTTTGTGAGCCTGGCTAGGGGTTTGTCTATTTTATTTATTTTTTCAAAGAACCAGCTCTTGGTTTCATTGATCTTTTGGATTGTTTTTTTAGTTTCAATTTCATTTATTTCTGCTTTGGTTTTTATTATTTCTTTTCTTCTACTGGTTCTGGGGTTTTTTTGTTGTTCTTTTTCTAGATCTTTGAGCTTCGAGATTAGGTTGTTTCTTTGAGTTCTTTCTTGTTTTTTGATGTGAGCTTCTATTGCTATATATTTTCCTCTTATTACTGCTTTTGCTGCATCCCATACATTTAGGATATTGGTGTCCTCCTTGTCATTCAATTCAAAGAATTTTTTAATTTCTTCTTTGATCTCCTCGTTAGTCCAGTGGTCTTCCAGTAGTGTGGCTTTTAATCTCCATGAGGTAGGAAAGTTCTTTGCCTTCTTTTTATGATTTATTTCTAGTTTGATGCCTTCGTGGTCAGAAAAGATGGTTGGTATGATTTCAATCTTGGTGTATCTGTTGATGTTTGTCTTGTGCCCCAGTATGTGATCGATCCTGGAGAATGATCCGTGTGCGCTTGAGAAAATGTGTACTCCGTTTTTTTTGGGTTTAGTGTTCTATAGATGTCTGTTAAGCCCAAATGCTCTAGGTCCTTATTTAGAGCTTTAGTTTCTTTACTTATTTTTTGTCTTGTTGATCTATCCATTGTTGATAGTGGTGTGTTGAAGTCTCCCACTACATATGTGTTTTCTCTGATGTCTGTTTTCAGAGAGGACAACAGTTGTCTGATATATTTTGGTGCTCTTTCGTTTGGTGAGTATATGTTAATGAGTGTTATTTCTTCTTGAAGTATTGTCCCCTTGATCATAATGTAGTGACCATTGGGGTCTCTTTTTATTTTGTTGAGTTTGAAGTCTGTTTTATCTGATATAAGTATAGCTGTTCCTGCTTTCTTTTTTGGCCCATTTGCTTGTAGGATTGTTTTCCATCCTTTGACTTTGAGCCTATTTTTATCTTTTGTAGCTAAATGTGTTTCCTGGAGACAGCAAAAGGTTGGGTTTTGTTTCTTAATCCAGGCTGCAACTCTGTGTCTTTTTATTGAAGAGTTTAGTCCATTTACATTTAGAGTTAATATTGATATGTTAGCATCTGTATTTGCCATTATGTTTGTCTTTCCTTTGATTTTATTTATTTATTCTTTTAATAACTTTTTTTTTTTTTTTTCTTCTTTCGTTGTTATTCGTCCCTCTGAGGTTCTGGCTTTAGGATTCCTTGTAGTATTTTTTGGAGTGGGGGTTTAGTCGCAATGAAATTCCGGAGTTTCTCTTTGTCTGGGAAGGTCCATATTCTTTCTTCATGGAGGAAAGAGAGCTTTGCGGGATAGAGTATTCTTGGTTGGCATCTGTTTTCTTGGAGTCTGTTGACTATGTCCCTCCACTCTCTCCTTGCCCGTAGTGTTTCTTCAGAGAAGTCTGATGTCAGCCTGATTGGTTTTCCTTTGAATGTTATCTGTTTCTTCCCTCTTGTCAGCTTCATTATTTTTTCCTTGTCCTGGATTCTTGGGAGCTTTACTATTATGTGTCTTGCTGTGTTTTTCCTTTCGTCGTGGAAGTTTGGTGTTCTTCTTGCTTCTTGTATATCAATTTTCAGCTCCTTCTTCTCATTTGGGAAGTTCTCTTCAATTATATCCATGAATATTTTCTCTGTTCCTACATCTCTCTCCTCTCCTTCTGGAATTCCTATAACTCTTATATTTCCTTTCCTCATGGAGTCAGATAGTTCCCGAAGTCTTTCTTCATTCTTTTTCCTTCGTACTTCTCTTTCCTTTTCTGTTTTGGTTCTTTTTATTTCTGTGTCTTCAAGATTACTTATTCGTTCTTCCATTTCATCTATTCTGCTTTCATTGCTTTTCCCAGAGTTCTTTAGTTCCTCCATTAATTCTTTGATCTCCTGCATTTCTCTTACTTCCCTCTTTAGGGACTCAATTTCCTTCTTCTGATCTATCACTTTTTTAATCATGGCAATTTTAAATTCTCTTTCTGGAAGGCTCAGAAGTTCTTCCAAGTTGCTGTCGTTGCAATCTGGGGAGTGGTTTTCTTTTTGTGGTGTGCTTCTTTCCTGAGGAGTTTTTAGGTTGCGTGTGGTTCTTCTACTCCCTACTGTCTGTTTTCTAATTTGTCGTATGCATTGGGACACTGTGTTGCTCGGACTGACTGACATCTTGGGTGAACTTCTCCGCTCCCCTCTGGCTCTTCCAGGAGCCATCTCTGTCTTCTGGGGGAGCTTTCTGCTGGTTTTAGGCAGTTTTTACTGAAGAAATGTCCCTGTTCTCAAATGGCGAAGCAGGATGCAGTCTCTGCACCTCCGGTTTCAGGCACACTCTTCTGCGCACCCGGTCTGCCCCGGACGTGGGTGCCTGCTCCCTCTGTGGGCTCAGACTGCTGGTCGGAAGGGGCCTGGCGTGGAATAACTTCCCAGCTGGCCACTGGGTCCTCCAGAAACCTTCTGCCCTTTTCAAGCAGTCTTAAGAAATGTCCTGTTTTATAGGGTGTTAGTGACTTTTTTTTTTCCTGGTCGCTAGGTGGCGCCAGAGATCTCTCCTATTGTCCTTGGGGGGCTGTTTTTCGCCTCCCCCCACCCCGTGGGACAGAGAACAGAGCGGGAATGGTAGGGTACACCTCAACAGCTTTGGGGTGCTGTGTCTGCCTTGTGCCCCACCGTCGTGGAGAAACCACGCCCCGAATTTTGGTGCCCCGGGTCTCAGTTCAAAGCCCTCAGTTCCAGGACGCGGGCTGTAGCCCAGTTCAGTGGCGCGGGAATGGCGCCTTTTGCACAGCTCCCGTGCCTGGGCGCCTGGTTCCTGCTCACTCAGGGAGGGACCTTCACCTCAGTGAGGACCTCCGCGCGTCTCCCAGCAAGCCTAGGTCGTCTCCCCGCAAGCCTAGGTCGCAGGCGCAGGGACCTGGGCAGCCGCGATCCCGGTCTGCACTTGCTTTTCAAGCGCACCGAGCGCGCCGCGTTTCCGCATCAGCTTACCGGCAGCCCGGGCTGTGTGCGCGTCTCCCGGGGTCTTTGTTCTTCTCTAATGGCGCCCGGAGCCGTTCGCTCACCGCCGCGGCGGATCCTGCAGGGTTCGCCTCAGCTCCCGTTCACGGGGTGTGGTGGCTGCAATAGTTCCTTTCCACGCACAGTCCCGCTTGCTGCGTCGTTTGTTCTTGTGGGCCGTTTTGGTTTGTTGTTTCCTCCTCTCTGCCGGTCGGAGAGTGCCGCCTCTGTGGGCGGGGGAGGGGAGCAGGGTTCTGTGCTTCCCTCCCTTCTGGTCCTCTTTTATGGCCACTTTCTTCTTCGGGCAGTTCGCTGGCGTCACCCGTTTATCTTCTGTGTCCCAGTTCTCACTGGGACCTGCCGCTTTTCCTCCCTATTCACTTTTTTTAATGGGAGATCTTACTCGCAGCGTCTCCTCGCCGCCATGTTGCTCCGCCCCTTTCAGTAATGACCATTTTTTTTTTTTGCTTCTTGTTTAAGCTAAATTTACATTTTTCCCTTTTCTTTCAATGTATTTTTCTTTTGTAGATGTGGAAGAGTAATTTTAAAATGTGATGACTGATGAAGTAGTTTTGTTTGGTTTTATAGAGTGAAAGAAAAAAACAAACCATAACATCAAAATGTTTTACTGTGTCACTGTTTACGTGTGAATTATTAATATTTTAGGGATCATGCCTTTATAAAACTATGAGCGTTCCTTAGAAATTTTCTAGTCAATATTCATCTTTCACTGAATTTATAAATTGTCAAATCTGTGTGTTTGATCAATTTCCCTATTTCATATGACTTAGATGACAGAAAGAAAACAGGATGAAACTTGTGCATTGATTGGCTGTTGAGGGAGATAACCATTGTAAGCCACATATACAAAACATTTGAATTAATAAACAAAGAAAAAGGTGTTTGGAAAGTCAATATTTGCCCTCTGGGGACATATTTCCTCATCACATAGCAGGGAACCTCCTGTCCTTACTTAATTTTGGAGTTTGGCAACAGCTGTGCTATTTTTCTCCCATGACTGAAAGAGCTACAAATTTTAGCTCTTTGTTCCCTGGAGTAAAGCTAGGGACTGCATAATGAGACTAGTCAGGCTGCAAGAATATATCTAATTGTATTTACTTCTAGGATTAGGATGTATATAAACTTTCAGAGTAGTAATTTGCATTCCTGAATCAAGAAAATTCAGAAAGAAAAGCTGTTCTTTGGTGGTGTCATTGCCGTTGTTCAGAAATACAGGGTATTGTGTTAGAAGGAATAACTTTTTATAGCAAAGAACCAGTTTTCTAAGCAATGTCTTTCTAGGTGCATCAAAATCTGTCTGTATTTATTATTACATATGTTCCCCAACTCAGTAAAAACAAAAAGGAGGCAATGTCTTTTTGTAGTTATTTGATTTACTTTCTAAGACAAGCAATATATAGTTAATATATGAGGAATTGAAAATAAAATCAAGTTCCATATGACCTATTTCTTTAGAAACAGAATTTCACTAAAATTATTGTCAGGCAATCCTCTTTATTCATGGATTTCATATCTGTGGACCAAAGTATCCTTAAAATTTCTGTAGGCCCTGGTTGATATAGGCATTCAATTCTAGGATTATTAAACTCAGAACTATAATACATTAAACAGAAAAAAAGAAAAAAAAATAGAATCTGTTAAATATGTCATTTGTGCTTGAAACATAATATGCATCTAAAATTTATGTATTGATATATATGAATGTATTATCTATATAATATTACATATATCATTTAAAGGAAGAAAAGGGAGAAGAGAAAAATGTATTGAGTACTCACCATGAAGCTGGTATCTTTCTTACACTTTTTATCTACCTATAGAGTATCATATTTGTTAATAACTATATTAATTAAATTATATTCATACCTCAATTATACATATGAGATTACTAGGGCCAAAGTGGAATAAGTAACGAGCTCAAAGACACACAGTTAGGAAGAGAGTCCAGATTCAAAAGCAGGTCAGTCTGATTCCACAGGCAAGGAAAAAAGATATTAAAAATGTAGCACATTTCAGCTGCTAAAACATTATCATCACATGAAAATCCCATGTTCAAACTTCCTTCCTCCATTCGTGATACCTGCAATATCACATATATACACTTTAATCTTATGATGTATATTCTTAAATAAATATCCCCCACTGTAGGCTAAATGAATTAATCAGGCTTTTTGTGCCACTAGCCTCTGTAGCTATCAACTGTGGCCTTGATTGTGTTAACACAAAAGGTGTGTGAGTGTGGGACACACGTTCTTGTTTGTGGACACCTCAAGCATGGATATGTGTACATGTGCAAGTGTATCAGTCTGTGACTAGGAGGGAGGGGATAAAAGGCAGGCAGCATCACGCTGGGTTGGGGAGTTTCCAGGTGCTGTCTCCATACTGGTTGTTTCCCCTGCTTTCTATTAAAACCTGGAAAGATGATGCCAAGGGCCCTAATATTCACTTTTAAACTGATAGAACCGATGGTGAACCTACCTGGTCTGTATGGTTGTATTAAACCACCTTCAACCCAACAAAGAAAACATAATTATTTTCTACTCACCCTCACCAATCATTCCCTGTTAATATATGTATAATTTGAAATGTTTCATTACTCTGATATTCAACACTGTTAGTTTAGAAACAGAATAGTTATGGTTACAATTAGGTGTAAACTGGGCAAAGAGATTAAGGTCTTTCAAAATAAATTTGCCCTACACTTTTCAGGAAAATGAATAGTTCTCTAAGTTGCTGGCATGATTAAACACTTAAGAAACAATTTAGAGAAATAGAGATAATCAAATCAAGAAAATAACTTCATGGATTTGCATATTTACAATTATGCACACCTTTGTTTATAGCAAAACTGAGGACAAAAAAAAAACACTTCCACATAATTTAAAAACTAAAACTAGAGTAACCAGATGCTCTTTTCTAATCTTTGTAAAAATTTTTAGTTTCATTTTATTGTGATCTTATTTTTGATTTGTTAATATGCTTTCCACATCATTTTTTTTAAAAGTAATCATTATTCCTGCTTTTTTTGCTGTTGTTTGTAGTGAATATAGAATTTCTCCCTCATTTTGTTTGAGGCAGGATATCCACATACCCCAAAACCCACTGGAGATCTCTCCAGTATTTCAAAGAAATAGGTTTTTGACACACTCTTTTATCAATCCAGGGGAAACTTTAGCTCAAATATAACTGTAGCTCTTTCTCTTTTTCTTCAGTTAAAATCAGTTGGCGAAGACCAAGGTATACGATCAAATGCAATTCTTCCTAAGGGCATCACTGTATAACAAATGTATTTGTTTTCTGGATTTGTGACAAGTAGCAAAGTCTGTTTATAAATACAGATTGCACCACAGGTATTAGTGACACCCTGTCACATCACATCACACAGTTTCCACTGAATAATTTTAGGGTGCCTGATTCTCATTCTTCCTGTGCCTGTTCTTATAAGCTGAAGACAATCAGCTTTGTTCCACTGAAATAAAATTCATAGCACAACATGAATTTCTATCTCCCTTTCGACATGTCTTTGCTGTTTAGTCATAGGTATCTGAGATGGCATAAAACAGAATTTTACTTTCACCTTCAAGAGAGACTAATACTGCATCTCTCCCCTCCATTTTTGGGGTGCCCTACAGCAGAAGAATCCATCTCAAAACATTAGCAAATTTACTACCTTCTGTAAAGTTTTATGGTGAATTAGGCACAGCTGAAATCAATGGAAAGTCTCTCCTGCAGGGTTTCTCAGGGTTTGATTCTCCACACACAGAATTTGCCAGGAAATCTCAATTACAGTTTGGGCTCTGCTGGAGGGTGTTACTCCCTGTGGGGAGAATCTCTTGCAGTAGAGATGAAGACCCTCCTGTTGTACTAGTTCTGGAAAAACTCAGGGTAAATAGACAACATGGTCTCAAGAGCCTCTATCCAGATATGTAGAGGAAGGATTTAGCAGCCACTGCCATCTCTTAATTAGAAACAGGTGCACTGAATCTTTCACCAACAGCTCAATTTCATCCCTTCCTTACATTTCAATGGTCAGTATTTGTCAATTGGATGGAAAAGGTGGAAATATGGTTATGATAGAAGGAAGGATGAAGTAAGGAACAAAGCGATTCCTTTAATAAAATTCTGCATTCAAAAATACTTATGATGGAGTCCCTTTAGGAGTTCCTATAAGTTGTACATTTGTAAGAGGGAAATAACCTAAATTACCTGTAATTATACTAAATAAGCAGATTCCATAGACAATGAGCACATTCAAACTTGAAATAGTCATTGGCAAAACTTGCAGAAAGAATATGCAAATGCTTTTACTTGTTCTCAAACAATGACAAAGAATGGGTTATATGAAAGAACGATGAAGTGTGTAGATGTTGAAGCCATGCAACCTGACTACAAATCTTGACTACTTAATAATTGTATGATCTTAGACATGCATGCCATGAAAATTTCATATATCTCAGAGTTCTCATTTGTAAATTTGGCAATGCACTAATGCTTCATGGAATTATTGTGAGAAAGAAGAAAATTTTAATAGATCTATAGTGCTTAGAAAACCAGTTGACATAAGGCAAGTGTGATATATGTTAGATATAGATTTTGTAATCATTTTTATTTTTAATAAGGAGATATTAGCCACTTTGTGTCATCACTAATCACTCTCAGAAATAATTATTTTAATTTGGCATCTGAATCACATTTTTTAATTTTCCTGTTAATTTTTTCAGACTTTTTTCATCTTGTTCAAGTGCCTCTAGCATTGGATTTCCCAGGAGTGTTCCTTGGGGATCAAACTTCTATCTTTCTATCTGTGCTTACTCCCTTGGTGATATCATACAGATTCATAGTTCTGTATTTCCTCTATTCTGGCAATTCCCAAATATATATCTCCAGTTCATACAGATTTCCTAAACTCCAGGCAATTGCTTATTTCAGCATTCCTACTTGAAACAGTACAAGGTAGCAGCAAAAACAGACTTTGAGGGATCTAAAATGTGCATAGTGTTCTGCAACCATCCCAAGCCAGGTCGGTTTATTGTCGGTTCAGACAACTTGAAGGAGAACCTTGGAACCCTTGGCATCATCCCCACAGGTTAGGGGAAAAAGCCAACAGGGAGACAGCAACTTGGGCCTGCCTACAAATC
Organism: Talpa occidentalis; assembly: GCF_014898055.3. Lineage (NCBI taxonomy): Eukaryota > Metazoa > Chordata > Mammalia > Eulipotyphla > Talpidae > Talpa > Talpa occidentalis. The sequence goes on along the minus strand of NW_023601653.1, from coordinate 24,767,742 downwards.
CCTATATGCTCTTTCCTCTCTTAGCCATTGTTTGACTCTCTCCACCACTCTCCACTGCACTCTGCTCATGGTCCTCTGCCACCTCCTGCCCTCTGCTGCCCTCTTATATGCTCAGTCTCTTGGCTTAGGTGTGCCCACAAATGCACGCCCACACCATACTGCAGGTGCTGCCATCAGGCATGCATGTAAGACCACAGTTATCGATCATAGATGCTAATGGTGGGAGAGTGGGAAAAGCCTAATAACTTCCATTTACCTTACATATAGCTTGAGAGACTTAAAAAAAAAAACAGCATTAGGCATAAATACAGAATTAGGCATAAAAGTGATTTTCCCCCCACATGTGCTGCATATTCTCATTACTTCCTGCTGAGATGTCCTTGGCATATTACCATAAATATTCATGGTGTAATGCTTCCTCTTGGCAACCTGACTTCCCATGTAGAGCACTCTGCAGCCCCTAATACTCCAGCATTCACTGAAGTCTGTACAATAGGGGTGCTGAGACTGATCCTTCACTAACTAAATTGTAAATCTCCCTCAGTAGGGGGATATTTGGATTGATTCTAATATATTCCTCCCTTCTCCTATTTGGAGAAATCACAAAGCTAAAAATAAATATTACTGAGACTGCAATAAAACCAGGGTTCTATATAATATTTTTTTTCTGACAATTACAGGCACTTGTACATGACTTAGAGGAGGAAAGTGGCATGTAGATCATTTTCCTGGGAGCTTGGCTGTTGCTTCTGGCGATCAAAGTCATGATAACACATAACTCTGCTGTTGTGCTTTCCAATGTCCACCTTCTTGTGTTTGGGTGAGAAGTAGTGGTCACAGCAAGGGGTTTTTGACCTGATTCTTAATGCCTGGACCACAGATTCATGTGACTGTTCTTCAGCTTCCTGTTGAATGAAGATAGCCTTGGGTCAGATTGATATCTCAGATCTGAGACCAGAATATTTTCTCTGAAAATGGACTGGGTGTACTGGGAAAATAGTACTTCAGACATATTTGTTGAATGTGAGTCTAGAGAATTTGCTTTTGTTTTGGTTTGGTTTTTGCTTTCCACATAGAACCAGTGGAGAATGCAAGACAGCAGCAAAGAAGTATAAATGGAAACAACCAAGTGAGCCAAATACTTTCTTTTGTCTCAGAATTCCTAAGGATGAACAGAAATATTCCATTTGTCTGACTGAGACATGAAGGTATCTGAGAAAACTCATTGTAATTCCTGTAACTTAACATGGACCAGCCATAACAAAATGATTCCCCCTTTTTTTTTTTTAAGATTTATTTATTTATACAACTACTAGGTACAGTCAGAAGTGCGGGAGGGTGAGAGAATTCACCACAGCCAGAGCCGGGAACAGCACAGGCAAAGTGACGAAATACACTGCTGAGGGGAGCAGCGGGCGTGACAGGAGAGGTCTGCGTGCCATGTGGGACCCTCACCAGCGGCTGGGGATTGAACCGGTGCTGCAGAGGCTGCTGGCAGCTTCACAACCCAGCGCTCAACCGCTGCGCCACCGGGGAGGCCCTCCCTTTTTTAAAAAACAAAACAAAACAAAACACACCTATATGCAGTTGATAGTGAGAGCCAAGTCCAAAGGGATTCTGAAGTTGAAAATAAGATAATTTAGCAGTGAACTGCATAGACCACAGAAGAATGAGAAGCACTCAGTAGATCATATAAGTGAAAAAATGAGGTCCCAGAGAAAATATTCTCAGTAATTTTACTAGATATACCCAAGAGAGAGAGAAAAATCTTATATAGATGATTTTCAAACAAATATTTTAAATAGTTTTACTCATAAAGCCAGACCCTGGGGAAAAAACTTAAATCCTAAATCAGTTGGGTAAACAATGCTTATGTTCCCACTATGAATTAAAAAAAATGTTCTCACTGGAGCAATGTTGACCCCCTGGTTAATGTCAGTAAACTGCAGGGGCATTTTTGCCTGTCATGGATTGGGGTAGATAGTGGTAATATCATCTGTTGAAGGGAGAGCAGAGAAGCTACTGAGCATTATAATTCATGGACACCCCTTTCATAAAAATAAAAAGGAATTACCCAGAGAAACTGAAGGGCACCAGAAACTGGGAATGACTATCTCAGAACACAGATATTCTGTGTATCAATTCTTACAAAGTTTCAGTTTTATTTAGTATGTGATCAAGCTTTCTTTGTCTGTTTTGAATTCTGAAGTTATGTTCAGTTTTCTTGGAAATGACAGATTCACCTAAATGTCTCTTTAGAAAATAGACTTTCTTCCTAAATGGAAAAATAAATCCTTTCCAATGCTCAAATACTTTTCTCATTATAAAATTCATCCTAGTACATATAACTGGAATTCCAAGCAGTTGCTTTTTGTGCTTGTATTATTTTTCTAATTTTTAAAAACACCCTTGTTTATTTTTTCAGTGTAGGATTTCTCCCCTCAGGTGCAGTCAACACAGTTTTCCCACCACCAGTGCCCACAGTCCTCACCACACCTCACTGTGCTCTCCCCCAAGCCCCTCCTTTCCCCTTTCCTGACACTTTGTTCAGTTTCTCTATTTTCCACATATAAGTGAAACCATCCAGTATTTATCATTTTCCTTCTGACTTATTTTGCTTAGCATAATCCCTTAAGTAGGAAGATATTTTTAAGTGTTAATGGTCACTAACTGGTATAGCTTCATATTACATTATTAAAAATTATTATCATTATTGATGGATAATAATTATCCATCAATTCTTTGGAAGAGGACTGCATTTTTCAAGTTGACAACAAGCATCTCTAGGGATTTATTTTGAAATAAAAATACTCTATCAATTGCAACTTTATAAGGAGGTCAATCCTATGCAACTTAAACATAATCAGAGACTATTATCTCCCAATTTTCCTCAGAGAAAATATGGATAATAATTGCAATAAAAATAAGTTAAATATAAATATTCTTGGATACTTCAAGTTGCTCTGTTTTAGCTCTTAGAATAGTTTTTTAGGAAAAAAAATGTTGAAAATCTTCATTACATCAGCAGCATTTTTAGTTTCCTTATTTTCTTTCTCAGTATTCTAAATATTTGGACTTCTGCAATTTCTACTTTTCCTTACCAAATGGTAAACATAAATTATGGTATGTATTGATTATCAAAATATAAATTTGGAACAAAATTAGGCTCTAATAATTGAATTACACAAGGGAAAGTTGGAAAAGGAAACAGGGACTAATATTTACCACATGCCTAGTATGTGCCAAGGGTTTTCTGAAAGGCATATTACCATGTCTCAAAATTGACAGCTTTGCAACTATATCATTATCTTCCTATTAGGAATTGATTCCTGGATTCAAAGAATTTAAGTAATTTCCCAATCTACAGTTAGTAAAATCCTAATAGAGATTACCTAAAATTGTCTTCCAAATCTGACACGTTTTATTTTATGCTGATGGAGGATTTTATTTATTGTCATCAATGATATACAAAAAATGTATACTTTAATGTATACAACTTGATGAATTTGGAGATAAGTATCCATCTATGAAACCATCACCACAATCTATGCCATAAAATATCTCCATCAATTCCAAAAGATTTCTCCTTCCACACTTACTATTATTGCAATTACTTTTGTGATAAGAACATTTTCACCTTTTTTTAATATTTTAAGCTTATTTGTTTATTAATGATGTATCATTTTCTTACATTTTTGCTAATCTTTGGCAGTATGGGATTTCTCCCCTCAGGTGTGGTCACCATAGTTCCTCCACTGTCAGAGAGCCCCAAAGCACCCACAGTCATATCACCATAAACTTTTGTGTTCTCACTCCCACCTCTCACCCTAACCCCCACTCCCACTCCCCCTAGCCCCCTACATGGGTTTTCACTGCTCTGATTTCCTCCCCTCTGACTTGCCTCCTGGATGCCTTAGATCTATGGCTATTTTTGAAGGTTTGTCTTTGTCTGACCCTTTGGTTTTTCTGCATTTCACATAGAAATGAAAACATCTGGTATTTATATTTCTCCTTTTGACAGATTTCACTTAGCATAATCCTTTCCAGCTCTATCCATGTCACTGAAAATGGCACAAGTTCATCTTTTTTTAATCACTGAGTAGTATTCAATTGTGTATATGTACCATGTGTTCTTGATACACTTACTGTTTTGGGGACAATATCCTGGCTATTGTAAATAGTGCTGCCATAAACATAGGCATGAATGTTTCCTTTCAAAATAGTGTCTCTGTTGTTTGGGGGTGGATTCCTAGGAGTGAAATCGCTGGGTCGTATGGCAGATCCATTTTTTAGTGTTTTGAGGAACCGCTACACACTTTTCCATCAGTCTGAATTCCTACCGTGACACAAGTTATACCCTCTTAGCAATATTTTAAATATGCAATACGGTAGTGTTGATTATAGGCACTATGGTTGTCTGAAAAATGTCTAAAACTTATTAATTTTGTATAACTGAAACTTTGCACCATTTGACTAATACATCCCCATTACCACCCCCTCCCTCCCATAGAACTTGGAAACTACCATTCTACTCTCTTCTTCTATGATTTTGATTATTTTAACATTCTCATACCACTCTTCCTTGCCTAATAAAAGAAATGGTACAATGGACAAACTCATCAACCCATCATATATATATATATATATATATATATATATATATATATAGAAACTTGATTCATGTGCATTTTGATAACTTTCCATTCTTTTAAAAATGTTATAACAGGAGTTAGATTTTTAAAGACAAGAAAACTGATGGAGGAACATATTTAATGAGTTCTTCATGTATTTTCTTTTTATAGTGAGAATAAAATTAAGATAATTATTGTGCATGGCTTATTGTTTCAGCACTTATAACAGTAAGCACAATATAAAAACAGAAGAAGATTTCTTTTAAAGAGTAAGCTTTAAAGAATAATTTTTTATGAATACTTAACAACTGAATGGATTATTTTGCTGTTTTTGTGTGGGCAGCAGAAAATCATTATAGATTTTTTTCATCTTTAACTTTCAAGCTAAATGTTACAGTTGGAAAGATTCTGTAATTCATCCTGCTGTGTATAAAAGCCATGGTTTTCCTACTAAAAATTATGAACAGCATATTCCATAAAGTTCTTCTTGTGAAAAGAAATAGCTGGATATCAGCATGGAATAATTCAGTAAAATATGGATTGGATGATTATTAATGAACAAGAAGAATATGAGGTTTTATTTCTTTGATACTGTCATTTCAATTAGTGACCATATAATAAAATAAATGAAACATGGCAATATAAACATGAAAGGAAATACCTAAGTAACACAATTGAAATATAACATGCCATAACTTGAAAGACAATGTGGAGAAACAATTTATTTTTTACCTCAATTATACGTAATTATGTTCAGAATATAATCTTTTCAGGACTTAGAAACATATCTAAATGAAATTTTTTATAACAATATATCTTCAATATTGGAATCCAAAGAATTGGAATTGGAATTAAAAGAAACATTATTTCTACTTTTAAAATAGTAACTTCTTCATTTCCAAGTATATGACATCTGAGAAACTGACATCTAAATTAATTTGTGGGGTATCTGATTTTTAAAATATTTTTTTCCTGCTGACTTTGAATGCTGAGATATTAATTATTCAGGAAAGCAATATAAAAACTATGATGGAAATAAAATGCTGAGAAAATGTGATATACTAATTAGATTGTTCAATCACATCATCCTCTTTTCATGTATGCCGTTTCATTTTACTTTTAATGAAGATTTAAATAAAGAAATATTTTACTATATCAAAATATGATTTATCAATTTTTAAGTTATCACGACTTTCATTAACATTCATAATTCTTATCCATACTTTATCATAAAATAATTTAACCACAAGGAACAATGTAAATTTTAGCTAGTGAGTTATCAAAATAAAGAGAAAGGAGCATGTATTTAAATCATTAAATATTTGAGAAAGGAGTCCACACATAATATATGTGACTAACCTCAAAGTCTATATTGATAAACTAGTTGGTAAATATGAAAAAAAATGCAGTGCAATAAAACCAGTATTTTGTATTGTGATATATTACTTTTTTATATTTATACTGTAACTTCCAAGTAAGTTATACAAGTTGACTGGTAGTTATGTTAAGCAAGTTCACTTGATATTTTAAACTAAATTTTATAGAAATGAATCAAATACTCTTTAGTATAATACAAAATAAATCTCTTAACTTTGCCTGAAACATTCTAAATTTAGAACCAAGAGTTAGTAGTAGAACATTGAGGAAGAAAACATGAGGAAAAATGACAAATGTTTTCAAAAAGGAGATTCAAGGAGAAAAATGAAGAATCCAAAATGTGCCTTACACGAGAATGGCCAAAACTTTTCCACAAAGAAAAAAGTTACTAATTGCGAAGCTATCTCAGAATATCCTTACTCACTTACTGCTTCCTGAAATTCATCTCCATTATGTTCATCACTCCTTTTCTCTTAGAACTTGCAACTTAAAAAATCTAGATCTTACTAGTTAAAATCCTTTCAAAGAATATCTCAATAATTTTGAAGTCTTTGCTTTCTGGAAAGTAATTCTTTTTTTTTTTTTTTTCCCCTGCAGGACCAGTGTTTTAGGTCCATTTCCAACTTGTCTGACTGTTATTTTTTTCCTACCCCAATTTCCTAATTGGATGGGTTAGTACTCTGTCAATCTCTTTTCTGTTTAAAAACATTTTGAAAATTTTAACTTGTGACCTCTCTAATGGGATCTTTGACAATCCAAATTGTGGGCCCTTTGGCACTTAATAGTTTCCAACAGATATTGAGTTTAAAACTACTCTGCCACATTTCAAAACATGTGCCAAAAAAAATACATATGAATCCCAGTTAAGGATGTTAAGTTTAGATCAATTTTTCACAGAAACAAAAACTCATGTCTCTATTGCCATATAGTGAGGAGATTTCCACTTGGACAACTCCAAATTTTTGATAGTTATAACTTTTGCTTATTGTATTTTTATTGAAACAAAAGTTTGTTGTTGTTGTTTTTAAATATTTTTGAGTGGTAATAATGAAATTATTCTAGGAATCCAACACAAACTTTTCTATGAAACAATTTCTAGGAAGTAATTTCCTAAGATTAAATAGAAAAGCAGAACTATTTGCAGGATCTGGTATACATTATATTCATGAGTGGCAGCAGTGAGTTTTTCTAGTATGTTCAACATTATAACAGCAACAAAGGTATAAGCTTTAAAAAATGTTACAAAAGAAAAGCTTAATAATCTGTGCTACCATTTTATCCATCACAGCTAATATATACTTGAGTAATCTTTAATTTTTGTGAATAATTTAATTATGGCCTATACAATTAATTAAAATGTCTTAAAATAAATTTAATAATAAAGGTGCTTAACGTAATTCAGTGGATTAAAAAAGGGGGAAGTTTCCATTCTTCTATAAATATAAGCACTTTTAGACAGGAAAAAAATCTAGAGTATATTTGATTTGATTGAAGATTTTAATTAGAGAAAAATATCTAACAAGCTAAGTATTTCAACATTTAATACTGATTTATAAATATGCAATAATCTTATGCATGACAGATGATATCAACAAGAACTATTAAATCATGTCTTTTTTAAAGATTTATTTATTTATACAAGAACTGGGGTACAGGCCAGAGGTGTGGGAGGGTGAGAGGATTCACCAGAGACAGAGCAGGGAGCAGAACAGGCAGACAGACTGAAAACACTGCTGAGGGGAACAGCAGGCAAGACAGGAGAGGTCTGCCACACGTGGTTATCTCCTTGCCCAGCTGGGAATCGAACCTGTGCTGTAGAGGCTGCAACAGCTCCACAGCACTGTACTGTGCTCAGCCCGCTGCGTCACCAGGGAGGCCCCATATGTCTTTCTTTCTTCTTTTTTTTTTAAGTTTTATTTATTTTTATACAAGAACCAGGGTACTGGCCAGATGCGCAGGAGAGTGAAGAGGATTCACCAGAGACAGAGCGGGGAACAGAATAGGCAGACTGAAGAAATACACTGCTGAGGGGAGCAATGGGTAAGACAGGAGAGGTCTGCTGCACCATGTGGGATTCTCGCTGGCCAGCTGGGATTGAACCCGCGCTGCAGAGGCTGTGGACAACTTCACAGTGCGGCGCTCAACCACCTGCACCACCGGAGAGGTCCCCCATATGTCTTTCTTAATGGGATAATTTATATACCTTATTTATATATAGTCTAAAAAGATTAAAGATAGTTATCCCTTTGGTAGCCAGTTCTATTATATCCATACACAGTTGAACAGACATAGAGATTTTAAGTAATTAATTTCCTGTCATGCACATGGTAAGGGTGGCACAGATTCCTAGGGTGATTAGTGACAATGCTTCAATTCAAGATACTACATTGTCTCTTGATATGGTCTCCAGACCCATATTTTTTTCCTTTTATTAAGGTAATATTGGCTGACACCATTGTATATGATTTATCAATATAGAATCTCCCCCTTTAGATGTTATCGCCACACCACACCCACCACCAAATACCCATAGTCTTCCACCAAAGTCCATCTGACCTTACTATGGTATAAAACAGGATTAGAATATAGTGCAAATTATTGACATTAGAGATCTGCAATGATATACCCCACTTAGAGTGATGGATGTCACATTCTCTAAGATGTGTGATTTTAAATTCTATTGCTAAACTAAGCTTCTTAATTTATAATCATTATATGCACTTGTCACAGGTTGACTCTCAAGTTTAAAAATAAAGTAGATGGATATTTTCAATTTCTTTTAATAGTTGTAATTCTCAGTGACAAAATTACATGAACTTTAAAGAAGTTGCATGGAAAGCAAACCAGCTAATTGGCATAGTATCTCTTTTTTGAGTTTCAATGGTATAAGAATGCATTGTAGGCTTGTAAGAAAAGTCAAAAATAATTTTCATATACTAAGTTAAAAAGAACATATCTCTACTCTCCTCAAAAGGAGAAAAGATCTAAGTAGATTCCCGAAACAGTATATATGCTGTACTTTTTTGTTAAAATTTAGAAAGAAATACACAGAAAATATACCATTTAAATTGAGTATCATTTTTCTAAGGATGATAGATTTATCTACATCTTTGTAATGTACTTATTTAGTTTTGTTTTTTCAGAAGTGGTATTTCTCCTGGTGATAAATCTAGATAACCCCTAAAACAAATTTGTTATATCATTATCAATGTTTTTCTGACTTTAGGCCCCTAAAACATGTACAACACAAAAAAAGTCAGTATCTTGGACTTTTTAATGATTACTCTTACTGCTGCTTTCCATTTTTTGTTTTATAAAAAGAGAATTTCTCTACATCTCTTCTGTTTCAACCCTCTGTATAAAAATAATGTTGCTTTTTGGGATAACATAATATTAGAGATAGCAATTTTGATTGGAACATATACACAACCTTCTCCATCCCTTTGGTTTGTTCTTCTACACTTATTTGCATTTTGCAATCAGTTACAAAACACTTTCTAAGATATTTGTATAAGTCATTCAAGTGATCAGTCTCAGTCAACACTAAAAACTTCACTCAGAGTTTCAGTATCTAATGGTAGTAAAATTTGTTATCCTTTATTTACTCTTAATATATTATGTAGTTAAGAGAAACAGATGCATTTAGTCAAATACATCATCTGGGTTTTAACAGATAAAAAAAAGCAAGTCCCATAAGATGCTGTAGTTTAAAGCCACATTTTAATAAATGTGGTTTTGAAAATTATAGGAAATTTGACAAAAAACTAATTTTTCAGGCACCTAAAAACCAGATATAAATATAATTAATAGAAGTCCTAGACATGAATAAATGCATGTACAATTAAAAATGTGTATGCCAAAATTATATGCTCTTTCATTTTATACAACTAAAATGCATTTATATTCTAAAAAAAGTTCACTTTTATGGATGAGTATAAATTATAAACTTTATTATTGATACATGAGACACTACATTTTCTTTGCTTATTTAGAAAAGAAGCAAAGATTGTTGGTCAATGGTTATATGTTCATGAAAACATATTTTTCTAAGATTCACAAATCATGTTACCTTTGTAGCATAAAAATTAAGTATCATATTATAGTAAGAACTTCAATTGATGTCTCATAACTCATACTGCAGCCCATTACTTTCAGATAAACCTTAAAATAGCAGAGATGATTACTTAAACAGTTCAGAAATATATGAGAAGGACATTATTCAGTCATCTAGTATAAGTAATCATAAAAGATATGCCACATTTTATTACAATTAGATCAGTCTATGGGTTCTGAATCCACAGCAAAATTATTTCCCTTTATATGTATGCCCAACTCATTTTTATTTGTGGGGTCTTATGAAGACAAGGGTCATTGAGATTAAAACATACTAATGGGGTAAAAACTAATGTCATGGATATATGCTGTTAATGTAAACTATAATTTCAAATCAAAAAAATAGTTGGACATTCTCCTCATTTACCCCATGAAAAAGTAAGATGCCAAAATATCTTAGAAGCTGGCTTTGATTCACTTCCAGGTGTGAAGAGTTGAATGTGAGTAGTCATGGTGATTGAATAAATAAAAAAATAATGTGAAAAAAATATACCTTTGAGATTTAAAACTTTACATCGCCAAAATATGCTGTTATATTTTAAAAGAGATTTTTTTAATATTTTATTTTATATAATTCTTACATCATTTTTCATCTTTGTACAATGTATGCATTTTCATTTTGGTTATATTCCCCATACAATTGCACCCCCCACCCTTATTTTGACTCTAGTTCTTCCTCTTCCTGCCCCTTCCTAATTCTCCCCTCCCCATAATGTGTCTTTGGTTTATAGTTGCTTGTTGATTTTGATTATTACTTTGCATTGATTAGTCTTAAAAGAAATTTTTTTAATGAGAATTAAGGATACTAAATCTTTTATGGAAAATCATTGATTTTACAAAGTAATAGTTCATAGTTTTTGGTAGTCATGCAAACCCTTTTACATTCCTAAAGCCATGAACTTTTTATGTGCTTTATTGCATCTTTTGGGAAACACTTAAGTCCATCAGCTGAATTTATTTTCTAAATAATGACTAAGAAATGATGGTGAGCTATACAAATATTTTCTCCAGAGTGAACTTACAGTGATTAAAAAAGAAATGACTGATTTTATAGGAAGCTGCATTTACAACCACTTTATCAAGTCAAGTTTATAGAAATCTCAGTTGATTACTAAATGTGAATACACCTAAACTTAAACCATTGTTGAATATTGTGACATATGGTCAAAATTTTTGATTATCAGAAAATATGACATGTATTGTATAGATTTTTCTAAACAGGTTACATATAATTTGATTTTCCTTATGAACTTATTTTGTTATTAATATTTTTCAAAATTATTAATTTAGTTAATTTGCCAATCATAAGCAAGTCAGCTAAGACAGTGTGACTCTACACTGAGCAAATGTTATCAAACACAAAGAAGGAGCTTTATGAAAATATAACTTTGTTGTAGATGAAAATTTAACTTTAAATTTGTCTTTTTATTCAAAAACAGTGGAAAATTTAGTTTTGGTAGAATATTATAGATAACATTAATAAATCATATCATTTTTCATAATTTAGTAACAGTTTATCTAAGTTGAATTCCTCAAAGCTGATGTCTGGAATCCTTTCCCTTGATGATGCACTACAGCAAGACTTCTGATGGTTAGGTCCCTTATGCTCAGCTCTATGAAGATTGCTTTTGACCTGTTAGTAAGGTCAAATGCAACCTAATGACCTTTCAGTCAAAGATGTATATACAGTGGTGGTACCTAGATGCAGCCTAGGTGTGAAATAGGTTATACTGTCTAGGTTTGCATAAGTAAACTATGGCATTTGCACATGGATGAAATCACTTAATGATACATTTCTTCAAACATCCCCTGTTGTTAAGCAAAACTTGCCTATGTAAAATTTGTCTTTTCCTGTGGATTAAAACCTCACAGGATGCAATAGACATCTTAAGATCCCTGGCAAGTTAAAACTTCAAGTTGCTTACTTCTTTCTCAGTCTGTGATATTCAAAGTCTGTCACATAATTCGAAGCATGGAGACTGCATAGTCCGTGTTTAGAAGTGTCATCAAATCTAAAACCTTATGTTGTGGCTAGTCCACTGAGTCTTACTTATTCCACGTAGATTCTGTTTCCCAAGTTCTACACTTTCCCTTTTCTGTAAATTTTTGCCACAATCCCCAAAATATTGACACTGCGGACCACTTCCCTTTTTCAAGAACCAAGTTTTAAAACAATTGAGAATGACACTAACTCAATGACTATATATGCAGAAGGTTCATTTTAAATTATGCTGTGGATATTTTTTAAAAAATAGTAATTAAAAAGCATAAAATAAATAAAATATAATGAATATGGGATAGAATAAATATTCATATAGAAAATACCAACAGAAGTAGAAATAAAATAATGAAATTTTATCTAAAGAAGTGGAGAGAAATAAGAGCTACCATTAATTTTTCTTAAGATAGGTATCGTCAATTCAGTTGAAATCATTATTTCAAAGGCTTTCTCTATCTTACTGCTGATTCATGCACTATATTTTTCAGTTGTTCATTGACTACTTGCCATGGTCTAAGAGATACAGTAGATACATTGTGGGAAAATTAAATCAGACACGTTTTTTTCTTGGAGGTTTTTATAGGCTACTATAAAAGAGAGAATTGTTAATGGATTATTACAATAACTGCTGTTTTAGAAAGTTACTATGGAGGCCTCCCCGGTAGCACAGTGGGTTGAGCATAGTGCTGTGAAGCTGTCCACAGCCTCTGCAGTGTGGGTTCAGGTCCTGGACAGCAAGGGAGCTACCCACATGGCATGGCAGACCTCTCCTGTGACGCTACTGCAGTGTTTTTCGTTGTCTGCCTGTTTCGTTCCCCACTCTGTCTCTAGTGAACCCTCTCACCCTCCCGTGCCTCTGGCCTGTACCCCAGCTTTGGTATAAAAATAAATAAATCTTAAAAAGAAAAAGAAAGTTACTATGGGAACACAATAACCCCTTGTATAGACTAAAGAATGAGAAACATCTTTTTGGGTGAGATTTTGCTTAAGATTAGTCTAAAAGGGAGAGAACACTCATATGAGGGAAAAACAGTGGATTTTTATTTATTTTTCTCCATATGGTAAGAGCATATCCTGCCACTTGGCTTTCTCATCTTCCATCACCCATGTTCTTTTGTTATGAACACACTGATGTGTTGTGTTGTTTGTTTGCATAATTTTCCTTAATGTGGAATGCTTTACTGTTTAGAGATATTTAAATATAAGGGTTTTTAAGTGGAATCATTGTTCCCTGACTGGCAAGTATTAGTAGCTCTCCAATATTAGATATATGTTAAAAAATATCTTAAAAGAACTAAAATTGCTTTTATGCTTTTTAGAGTGTTCAGAATATCTTAATTCAATACAAACTGGGATTTTTCACCTGGTGATCTCTTTATCTAATGATACTTCTTTTAAACAATTGCCAATGGAAACCTGGAGGAGAGTTCTGGTTAATAACCAATATTTGAGGGTCCAACTTCAATCAAACTATAGCATTTCAATTATCATAAAACACAAGTTTCTTTCTTTAAGCTATGCTAGATTCTTTTGTACATACATTTTCTTAAGATGTGCATAATCCTTATAAATTATGTCAAGTATTTTTTATTTTTCACTCGTTTTTTTTTAAGATTTATTTATTTATGCATGCAAGAACTGGGGTACAGGCCAGAGGTGTGGGGTGTGAGAGGATTCACCAGAAGCAGAGCGGGGAACAGAATAAGCTGACTGACCCTGACCGAAACCGAAACATGCTGCTGAAGGTAGCAGCGGGCATGACAGGAGAGGTCTGCTTTGCCATGTGGATTGCTCCCTGGCTGGCTGGGGATGGAACTCATGCTGCAGAGGCTGCGGATAGCTTCACAGTGCTGTGCTTAACCTCCTGTGCCACCAGGAAAGCCCGGTATTTTTGTTGTATTTGAAATTTCCTCTTTTTTCTGTTTGATTCTATTATTTTTATTGTTTATCTTCTATTTATTAGCTAGGCTTTATATTTAATAGTTATTATGAAATTATAAATATCTAAGTCTAATTATATTTCTATACTTCTTTATTTTTCTAATTGGGTTAGACTAATATTTATCCTCTTTAGATTTTTTTTTTTTGGTCCAGTTTTCCAGTCTGTCCATTTCAAAGCACATCCAAGAAACTGTAAGTTTTAGAGAAGAATCATGGTTATATTTATGTCTTAAAAATTATTTTTTATGTTCTTGAATGGTTGGTTATTGAACCATTTTAGTTGCATTTTATGTTTTGTGCACACTTACAAAAGCATAGTACATTGAACTCAAAATTTCCTCTGTTGAGAAATTCTATAACAAATCAATCATTACACAGAAAAAGTATTTCACTAGATATAAAAATCTACTTTAGAGGCAATTGATAGCAAGCTAAGATTTGCTGCTTGGAAATTCAAATTATTTAGTCCTTATGTGAGGAGAGCCATGAACAAAACCCCATCATTTCTATCTTAAACTAACAGGGTTCTATACATAATTACTTAAATTTGTAAGTTTGCAATAACATTTGTATGGGGGCAGAGATATTTTTATGGGAATAATAAAAGCATTTTTTTCAACTTTAATTTTAAGTTCAACCAAAAATAAGAAACCTATGGATTCCTGATATGTCTATAAAACTGTGTAAGTTTTAACAGAACATCTAACATCTGTTCCCAAACTAATGGATTTCTTGTAATAACCTAAATTCAATCCATTTTCTTTATAAGGCACTGGGTTTCATAATTTTCAGGAGGAATTTATATCATCTCAAAAATCTGAAAAGAACAGTTAAAAGGATGAAACTAGTGCTTTAAGAAAGTCAAGCGCTAACAGAAGACAGTGCTGATTAAAGGAAAAATCGAGGGCCTCCCTGGTGGCGCAGCGGTTGAGTGCGGGGTTGCCAAGCTGCCCGCAGCCTTGCAGCGCCGGTTCGATCCCCGGCTGCTCCCCGGCCACCGGAGGAGGGTCCCACATGGCGCGCAGACCTCTCCTGCCGCCCGCTGCTCCCCTCAGCAGTGTACTTCGGTCGTTCTGCCTGCTCTGCTCCCCGCTCTGGCTCTGGTGGATTCTCTCACCCTCCCGCGCTTCTGACTGTACCCAGTGCTTGTATAAATAAATAAATAAATCTTTAAAAAAAAAAAAAAAAAAAAGGAAAAATCGAAGTATGGATGGATTAAATGGCCTGAAGAAATACAGAGGAGTAGAAAGTAGTAAAACTTAGTAGAATGAGTCTCAGAGAAGCAAGAGTTTTATTAAAGGAAAAGATATTTTCTGCAAGGTGCCTTAGGGTTGAGGGTGAGACAATATGTAGGCTGTAGGAAATGGATATTCTCAAAGGAGAACCTATTGGCAGTTAAGAGTGGGAGGTAGGGAGTTTATCAATCATGGGAAGATTGGAGTTTCAGAGTACATGATGGGAAAATTTGAAAGAGAGGGAAAAAAGTGTCAATTTAAGTCACTAGAGAGGACGCTTATAGCATTATGTGTCTATAGATAATCAATCAAAATATAATGCTATCATTTTGGGCATAGAGTAAGGGAAACAGAATAACCCTCATGGTGGACATTATTGACTGAAGAATGGCTATATATTAAATCACATTGGTCCCCAGTGTCACACTGAATGCTCAGAACTAAGTAAATGCCTTCTCAATGGGCCTAATGGCTGTAGCGTGGTCATGATAAGTTATCATACTGGGTGGTTGAGAACAAATAATATTGTTCATCTGGCACTTGTTCCTATAAAGCCCTTAAAGTGGGCATACAATGGGGAGAGAAGCCTGGACTCGTACACCAGGATCTGCCACTCAGGTCAAATCATACCACATTTTGCATATGACTTTCTCTGATTTGCTCTGCTCTAGGGCATTTTCCTTGAAATGAAATTCCCAGGTACCATATTTCATCTCCAAAATGTATTCGTACATTGATACCTATTCTAAGTACACAGCTTATATTCTCTATTTTTAAGATATTTGAACTTAGAAAGATAAAAACTTTACTTCTATGATTCTTTTCATATTATAAGGAAGGTATAAAAACCCAGAAAATAAATAAGGTTAATGCTGATTTCTTTTGCTTAGTTAAGCAGCCAAAATCATAATAAAACTTTTCATATTTTAACTTTTGATAATGCTAATATATTATGCCCTGGTGTATATCGGTTTCTATAAAATGCATGCAGATTTGTTACAGGGGCTTGGGGGGGGGGTTGGCTGCTTGCTGCTCATAAGTCAAAACTTGGAAGATCAGAGTGATGGAAGGGAATTAGGTTTAATCAGGAGCTCGCTATCCTGAGAAGATGGCCAATTGCTCTCACAAGTCCACATCCCCAAGTTGGGAACAATCAGGAACTTATATGGGGGACTACTTAGAAAGGAAAGAGGTTAAATGGTCTGCATCAGAGGATTTCAGAGAAATAGACAGGGTTTTCTATGAATGGCATTCATGCCCCTTTTTTCTTCAGGTTTTCACCTGATCTGTTACGGTGCCAGTGGGGATGCTTTTTACTAAGATAAAGAGGCTGTGGCATAACCATTATTTTACTTCTACACCCATCTTGGTTTCAACTAGTTAGCCTGTTTTTCTATTTTTGGCTGAAAAAAAAAAGATAAAAAGTAGCAGAGCAAAAATGAACGAGGCAAGGACAAGGAATTTATGGTCATCAGTCTGGTAACAATTCCCTCCTCTGTCTATGTCAAGATCCTCATTCTGGAGGGGCAACGGACAGAGGTCCATATTCTGGATCTCCTCCCTACTGAATAGGGGCAGAGGTCTGGGACTCATAGAAGAGCAAAATATTTCTCTATAGAACTTGGTTATCACAAGTTATCTCTGTGACTGACTGTCACAGAGTTGTCACAGGGTTATAATCTTAATTGCTTATACCCTTGAGTTATAATTCTTGGAAATTTTAATGTCTCCAGTCTTTTGGAAACAAAGAAAACTAAATAATTCAGGAGACAAGGAACAAAGACCAGAAGAACTTCTCTGAAGTTGTTATAAAGTTCTTGATTTCCAGTTGGTGGTTTCAGAAAGAGGATAGTTTTCAATCATTCCAAACCAAAAGATACAGGGAAAAGAAAACTATAAACCAGTGTATAATTAAAGAATGGCCAATTTGAATAAATTAGTACTTCTTTAAGTAGATGCATTTCATAACAAGGTCAAATAATAGTTTGTAATTATAATCTAAACTTTATTTACCTTTGGATGTACAAAACACATTTGCTGGTGGTACCCTACCATGTGGTATTCCCAAAACAAATGTGTTATTACTTGATTAAAAAAAAGTTAGGTGAAACAATATTGATTGTAATCTTCTGGATACTTTCCAGCTCCAATTAAACTACACAATGAAGAAAGAGCTCATTTGAAATGCAGTTATAACATATCTGTGTCACGATGTCTACAAACAAGATTTAGCCACCCTGAAGAAGCCTTTATAATATCATTGCTAATATTTGCTCATGGCAGAGTTCTGTGTTTTCACAAGAGGTCAGATGCTAACAGTGGCAGCATCCGTTGCCTAGGCACCACCGCATTCATTCAGCCTTTCTTAAATCAACCAATAATTAGTTTGTGACCAAAGAACTAATGATGTATCTTCTGACATTCCTAAAACAACTTTTATTTGAGCTGCTTTATGGATTCTTTAACTTTTATACCACTAAATGATTAACATTTTTATAAAATAAATATAAAGGCAGAAGATGAAGTCATCTTGAAAGTTCCTGCAGTGAGTTCCATTGATTTATTGCTATCCTTGTGACCATCTCTTTCTAACATACTCAAGCCCACACAATGAAATTACTCCCCAATAATACTTAGAGAATTGTTGTAAAGATATTTTATAAAATTTACATATTAATAGTAAAAATATAGTGCTATAAAATATAGATTATGAACATATGTTTAAAAGATTCATTTAAAATATACATAATATCAAGAATAATTTTTCCTTTTTAGTACAATCTTCACGTGGAAGACTATTTTTTAATTTATTGTTAGGGAAACACCGTTGTTCCACATCTTTGTCAGTATTTTGACAGCATTTTTCAAACAATGCCAAGAGTAAAGCATGTACATTGTTTTGTAATGTATAAATACAAGTATATATAATGTAGTCGTCCAAATAAAAGGAAAAATTGAGAAAAAGTAATTAACATTTTCAAAATCATATTTAATTACATTTTACAGATAAAAATGCTAAGTGCATTACTTCATTGTCTATCAAACTAATAAGCTTTTGTGTAATCAATATAAGATAAGGATATTGGTCATTTTTTTATTGCTAACATTTTATTAGTGGTGAAAAGTGAAGACCCCCCCCACTAAAACAATTTAATAAAGACATAATCAGGAAATATATATTTTATTTAATCTGGTTAGAAAATGACTTGACGCAATTAAAGTTTATAGGCTCAATATTGCCTAAATAATTGAAAATAATCCTTTACCAAGAGAAGAAAGCATTTTATGTAGAGTTGAGTGATTCTTTTTAAAGATTTATTTATTTATTTATACAAGCACTGGGTACAGTCAGAAGCGCAGGAGGGTGAGAGAATTTACCAGAGCCAGAGCAGGGAGCAGATCAGGCAGACTGATGAAGTACACTGCTGAGGGGAACAGTGGGCCGGGCAGGAGAGGTCTGTGCGCCATGTGGGACCCTCGCCAGGTGGCCAAGGATCTAACCGGCGCTGCAAAGGCTGCGGGCAGCTTGGCAGCTCAGCGCTCTACCGCTGCGTCACCTGGGAGGCCCTGATTCTCTTTAAAGCCATCTTGTTCTATTTGTCTTTTTCTAATACTAATTTATTTAAATCTGTAACAATATGCAATAAGATTATACATTTTAAGAACTACTTAATTTTTTTAAATGCATTTGCAATCATACCAGTGATATCTTTCTTTCAAACTTAGTTTTAACATGTATGGATAAAAATAAACCAAGTGTATATATAAAAATGTCTAATCCTCGGTAGTTAGTGGTTAAATATTGTAAAAATAACAGCAAATAAGATTTTTTATCTTGGCAACTAAAATTATACTCATGCAAATGTTTTGTAATAGTTTCTATTAATTGTTTTTAAAATGATCTGGTAAACATTGTGTTATTGTTATTAAATTCAACTGGCTACTACAAAAAATGTCAGAAACATAGTACAGTCAGATTGTATTTTATTTCAGATAGTACCAAACTTAAGCAATTATAACATCCTCTTTTATTTCTGCAGCAAATGGTTAATGCTAAACATTTTTGTCACAATGTTTGGCCAAAACAAAAGATGATTAATGAAATTATAACAAGTAGTTCAAGAAGTATAACCTAGCCTTACTTTTGAGATTAGAAAATAATCATTTGCAAGTTACACAAAGCAGAAATCTCAATTTCCTACTGTCAGTTTTATTAATAGAAATTCACTTGCACTGTGTATAATTATTTTCTAATCCTTCTCTCTTACCATGAAAGAAATTAATAATATTATATAAGATCTTTATTCTTGAAAAGCTTGATTGATATAATAAAAATTTATAGTCACAATATTGCCTAGATAATTGAAAATTTTTTAAATCCACTTCATTTACAATTGACAAAAATATCTGAAGCTATCTTTCCTAGCACAAGTCTCCTAAAAATTACAAAATCAAAATCGATGAAGCTATAATTATGTGATATCAGAATATAAGATCAATTGTACGAAAATAAAAATTGAAACTATTTCAGAGTTTATCTGTGATCAAGTCACAGAGGAATTGATATCTAAAATATTTAGCCATTTTTGAGAAGATTTTCTAATATTTGCAAAAGGAAAATTAAAATAAAACTGCTGTTGCTAGGTTTCTAGTTAAGTGGCAGCTAGTATATTAATATGGTAATCTTTGGTGCTTTTGCAAAGTATTAATAGTTCCAGGATTCAGTACTGTGAGCATAGGGCAGATGCATCCTTCTGAACTCTCCTTTCATTCTGTGGATATTCAAGGCCAATATGACTCCATCATCAGTTTAAGACTCTCAGTGGCCAATAGGAGTAGAAATCCCTTACCTTCTTACAGTGAGGAGATAGCATGAGCAGGAAAGAAATGTTTTAAATAATGTTTTGGAGATTTTACACCACTCTAATTTTGCCTTTCCTGACTTAACAATTGCAGAAATGAAACCTATGAACTTAAAATTTTACTCCATGTGCAAAGCTTTCTTTTCATTTTTTTTACCCTTTCATCTTAGCATAGAGTTCATACAGTACTCCTTAGTCATTCAGGAAATCTATATAGTAGGTTATAGCCAACACTTTAGTAAAATAGATGAAAATAATAGAAAGTATATTTAAAAAACTAGCAACAACAAATGTTGGCGAGGATATGGTGAAAAAGGAACTCTCCTACATTGCTGGTGGGAATGCAAACTGGTCCATCCACAATGGAAAGCTGTCTGGAGGTTCCTTAGATTACAAAAAATGGAGCTACCATATAACACAGCAATTCCACTCCTAGGGATCTATCCAAAGGACGCAAAAACAATAATTCAAAAGGATACCTGCACCCGTATGTTTATTGCAGCGCTATTTATAATAGGTAAGACTTGGATTCAACCCAAATGCCCAAAAATAGACGACTGGATCAAGAAGATGTGGTATATATACAAAATGGAATATTATTCAGAAATCAAAAATATAAACTAATGCCATTTACAGCAACGTGGATGGAGCTAGAAGAGATTATGCTCAATGAAATAAGCCGGAAGGAAAAAGAAAAATATTGGATGTGTTTCACTTATAGGAGGAATATAGGGGAACCATACAAGGGATCAAGGAAAAAATAATTATAACAATAAAAAAATAACAAACAGAGAACTATAAATCAGAGACATTCTACAGGGGAGGGAAAGGGATCGAAACAAGGGCAGGAAGAGCACAGGGACTATGGTGATGGTGCACAGGTAAATTGGTAGAAACTTTATGGGGACTACACCTGAGAAAATAAAGCAAACACTGTAAAAACAAAAGAAATATGATGTAAAATATATAAACAAATAAGTTATTAAAACCAAAAAACAATCTATTACAGGTATAATTTAATTAATGTAACTAAAATCTATAAGTGTAACTAAAAAAAAATTCATCTATGAATATATAAAATTATTTTTAGGTGGCATAGCAAAGGTCAAATTGTAATTCCTTTTTTGGCTGTGTGGGGATTTGTGTAAATTTAATTTTATTATGTGTACTTGCCTGTTTTTCACTTCATAATAGACATGTATTATTTTGGAATAAGAAACTAAAAATTGATACAGGCAAATAAAGATAATAAAGAGTAAAAAAATAAAAGAATAGAAAGTATAATTAAATGTTAAATTCATCAGATCACTAAATATGTATATAGTGATGTGAATGATAGGGAGGAAGAAAGATGTTCTCTTATATATCAGTGCAGGTAAAATGTAGGCCACAGTCAAACATATGATTTAAACCTAAGATATTTGAGATAAAGAAAAATGAACATAATGATATATTGGTAAATTAAAGCAGCATTCTGAGGGAAATTGATAGTTTATATTAGAAAATAGGAAATATTTAATATGAACCTGTATAGTTCATTTATTTGAATGAGTTAATAAAGTTTTTAGTCATCAGCCAAAAACATTGAACTCATAATGAGATGCCATTGTTCATCTTCTAGAATAGATTATATTAAGAAAAAGCAAGCAATTAAACAACCTCTAGTATCAAATGTTAGTGAGAATATTACCCAGCAATGCAAACCTAGATTATTACCCAATAGAAACTAAAACACATTTGCACATGAAATCTTGCCCATCAAAGTCTTTTAATAACATAATTCATAAATGTAAAAACTGAAAATATGTTTCTATCATGTAAGAGAATAGTTAAGCTGGTCTGTGTATGTAGTGGAATACTATTCAGTCCTAAAACTGAACAAATTACTGAGACATATAAAAGCTTGGATGAAAAATATCGTGTTGAGAGAAGCCAGATTAAAAAAAGCCCTACATATTCGATGATGTCATATACGTGGAATTCTAAAATTTATTATAGTGAGAGAAACCAGATGATTGTCTGCAGGTGGGAAAGGTTTGTGCACCTACATAAACACCAGGAGGGAGATTTTTGGGATCACAGAAATAGTCTTTGAAATAGTGGCTACATATTTGTGCATTCATTTATCAAAATTCTTCATATTCTAAATTTTAAATGACTGCACTTATTACATAAAAATATATCTCAATCCAGTTAATGCAATATTGAAATCCAACAAAATATTGCTCAATATTCAGAAAATACTGGTTATAATAAGATGTCAGGAAATCTAAAATATTGATATGGCAGAAATATCAACTTTACACACATTTTTTTTCTCCCTCTGGGCACACAGTTACATTATTTTTCATAATTTAATTAGGCATGGCCATGTGGATGAGTTCTAGCTATTGGACTGTGGGAGCAGTGATTTTTACTAGTTCTAGACCTGGCTCATGAAATAGGCTTTTATATGAGATCCTTCAGACACTCTCTTCTTTTGCCAACTAGATGAAAATGCTTTAGCAACTTTGTAATACATGTTTTGAAGGTCACATAGTCTTTGTAATGCTAACTCTCTGAATGATTGCACAGCAAGTAGTTCCATCTTACCCCTGCCAATATACACCTAGAAATATCTTAAATTGTTTATATGAATGAATTAAGTAAATTCCTTTTTGATTCATTGATTAACTTATTCTAATTCCCATTTGGTATAATATTTTGCAAAAAATAATTCTGAAATAGCTACATGTAATTCCTCAATAGAATTTCATCCCCTTGGAATAAAAACTAAGCTATTGACTACTCAGTGACAAACATTTGCATAATTTGGTCTTTGATTAGTCTCTGACTTCACTTTTGCTCTTTCAATATATTCCAGGCACTGTACCTTTCTTGTCACTACTCACAACATACAAATATTTTTTGTACATAGGGCTTCTGTACATGGTATTTCTTCTGCATGTAAATATATTCCCCAGGTAATAATGTGATATTTTCATTACCTGTTAAGGTGGCCCAGCTACTTAATCTACTAAGAGCCTATTCCTCCTCTATCATTTATTGCTCTTTTAGCTGGCTTCATTTTTCTACAGGCGCTTAGCACTACCTTACAGCATATCATATAATATACTTATTGTTAATCTGCTGATTTCCTGTCTCTACTACCAAAATGTTAATTATGTGAGGCCATGAGTAGCAACTATAGGAACACTGGATACTAATTACTCAATAAGTGGTTGAAAAAATAATAATATATGTATTAAATATTTATAATGTTGATCTTAGGAATGAAAGCAGTCAAGCAAAGAAAGAATATATAATGCCCCGGTGGCGCAGCGGTTGAGCGCTGGATTGCAAAGCTGCCCGCAGCCTCTGTAGCAGCGGTTCCATTCCCCGCGGCTAGCGAGGGTCCCACATGGTGCGCAGACCTCTCCTGTGGCGCCCTCTGCTCCCCTCAGCAGTGTACTTCTTCGTTAGTCTGCTTGTTCTGCTCTCCGCTCTGGCTTTGGTGAATTCTCTCACCCTCCTGCGCTTCTGACTGTACCCAGTGCTTGTATAAATAAATAAATCTTAAAGAATATATATATGTATATATATATAAATGAGTAGTTCATACTTTTGGTGTAAGATGCTTATTTTCTAATAGGTCAAAACATGATGCTGCTTATCTTGCTGGTAGTTAATATCAAAGGTTAGCATTGCCATAATTATGATGAGCAAATGGCTTTATTTAAAGGAATTTGTTTAGGGTCTCCCTGGTGGCGCAAGGGTTAAGACTCAACCTATGAAGCTATCCACAGTCTCTGCAGCGCCAATTCAATCCCCCGCCAGGGAGCTACCCACATGGCACAGCAGACCTCTTCTGATTTGCCCGCTGCTCCCCTCAGTAGTGTATTTCTGTCAATCTGCCTGTTTTCTTCCCCACTCTGTCTCTGGTGAATCCTCTCACCCTCCACACATCTAGCCTGTACCCCAACTGTTTTATGCATAAATAAATCTTCAAAAAATGAATTGGTTTAGATAAAATGATAGACTGGATAGTTTACAGGTATATTTTAGATATTTGAGTATACTGTTTATTTTAAGCATTAAAATGTGTGAAAAGAAAGCACATATCAAAACATTTGTTTCTTGGGGAAAAAACCCTTTATTTAATATGATTTTAAACTCTGGTCACAGGGCTGTGTTATTATAGCAACCATTTGACCCTCAATATTAAATGACCCTCAATATTAAGAGGGTTATAAAAATATGTACTCCAAAATAAAGTTTGCAAACTTAACATATAGAAGAATAACTCTAGAAGCTCACACAGTTTGAATTTCAGCTAGCTAAGTAAATCTAGGGTAGTTATCAGAATCTAGTAATATGAACTGATAAGCTACATTTCATTGTAGCAATTCCTAAAAAGAAATATTTTTAAATCCTCTGTTAGGTCTTTTTCAAGAGCTTTAATAGTCATTATTATCCACATAATATCTAACAATATAAGTTATCTGGCGATCTGGCTCAAGAGAGTTTAGCTGATTAGTTCCCAAAGAATCATAATGCACAGGATTACTAGAACTCTGCTGAGAATATATAAATATTTAGCTGAGAATTGTTTCCTGCCCATAAAGATGCAATAAGATAATTTTACTATACTATTTAAAAAATAAAATAGAATTATTGAAGAAAACTACCAAGACCAGTTGATACTGTTCTCACTAATACCATTTGTATAATCTTGGTTAAATCTATAGTTCTACTCAATTATATTCTTTTGTTCCACCTCTATCATCTTATTGATTCAGCATTTTTTTTTTCCTACATGTTTTCAGCTCTGAGTTGTTCCACATTTTGGCAACTCTGATATCATATCCATGTACTTTTACACTTTCTGGACTATATGACCCAACTGCAGATTTAGAGCGAATGAATAAGTCAGTAATTAATTTATAAACCTAACCCTCTTTTCTCTGAAGCACAATGAAAAAAACTTTTAAGGAAGATTAAATGCAATCTCCTAGTGGCCTCTTAGTTTTGTGACTTTGGAGCAAGCAACCAGATTTCAGAAGCAGAATGTTACTCTCTATTTTATTCCCACTAATTTTCCTTATGGATAATTCAACATATGGTCTAAACTTCGTCTCTTTATTTTATTTTTTTAAAAGATTTATTTATTTATTTATGCAAGCTCTGGGTACAGTCAGAAGCGCGGGAGGGTGAGAGAATTCACCAGAATCAGAGCGGGGAGAAGAACAGGCAGAAGGACCGAAGTACACTGCTGAGGGGAGCAGCAGGCGGCAGAAGGGGTCTGCGTGCCATGCAGGATCCTCCTCTGGTGGCCAGGGAGCAGCCAGGGATCGAACCGGTGCCGGGGCAGCTTCACAACCCAGTGCTCAAACGCTGCGCCCCATAAACTTTGTCTCTTTATAGTCTATACTTTCATGGCAGGAAAAAAGAAACATGATTTTTGCTAATTGTGTCAGTCACTCGTTAAAATCAGTATTTTTGATAAGTATTTTCAAATAGACTTTCAAAAATCACCATATTAAATCTTCACATATAAAATAAGGTGGCATGACATTTTCTTATGCCTTTAAAAATTGCATAACTTTGAACAAGTTGCAGGACTAAGTTTCTTCATCTAGAAAGAGAAACAGCAAAAATAGCCCTCTGTGTGGTTATGGAGAGGATTATATGGAATGATTCAAAGAAAGTATTTACTACAATACCAGGAATGTTTTTATGTTGCTTTTATATTCATTCATACTGTGAAAGATTTAAGCATATATCAGTGAATAACAAAATGTAACCATCAGGAAGTAGGCAAATGTTTCAGTATCACACAGTTTTTGTGAGAACAAAAGATAATGTAAAAAAATGTAGTAGGCAAGTGGGGGACAGTTTATTCAATGATAATGAGATTTTATATTCTGTAAAAAAAAAGGCTGAATATAATGATTGAATATATACCCCCAAATAGTCTTCATTTCAGTTCCTTGAATTCAGTTTAAGTATAAATTTTGATGGGTTCTTTTCATAGGTGTATTTCATATTATGTATTTTCATTTTTAGAGGTACATACAGCTTGAGAATTAAATTAGTATTGAAAAGCTTTATAGCCAGATACATATTAAATATAATTATATCTAAACTTAAATAATTTATTAAATATAATATAAAGTTTTATATTTTTTTATAATAATATATTTTCTTTAATATTACATAATGAAACATAATGATATACTTCTTTCTCTCCTGTACAGATTGACAGCAGAAAATTTTAGTTGTACTAGGAGTTTGGCATGTAAAAGAAAGAAAACATATTGTTTGATTTAATGAAAAAGATGTAAAATAATTCTTATTGAGTTATGAAAGTAAATAGTTGGATCAAGAATGATTGTAATAACCAAGAATTTTTTCTGAGAATTTGCACAATGATATTTTTGTATTTCCAAAGTATTGTTGCAAAGAATAAGCTTAATATTATAAATTATTTTGAATTATTGACCTAAAAATCAAAATACTTATTTCTTTTGTGTATTTGACATGGAAACACACCAACTTTATTGTAAGTTAAAAAATGTTGGAGAAGTGAAAATGGATTTCATATCTATGTATATATCACCTTAGTGTCTGTTTCAAGTGTGGCTGTTAAGGAATAATTTGACATTGATGGTTTGATCACCTATTAGGTCTGTTTGACTTGAATGTGTGATTATAATTGTATAATTTTTATGAAAAAAATTCTCATGCTTTTTGCTTCACTAAAACTTTTAATGCACAAATCAAGAATTACTCTTCTAAATACTAATTTCCAGAAATGTTCTGCTATTTCCTCCTAGGATCTTGACCTGCAAATAATATATAAAAACTATATTTTTTTCAGAAAAACTTTGGAATATCTTTATATTTGGCCTATCAAACATGACTATGTAAACATTCTTACTTGATCTTAAGTCCATGTAATTAAAATGCACCCTAAGCAGAAAGGGGGATAAATACTCCTTTGTTTTCTAAGTTTCCTGGGCTTAAATTTGACAGTAGCTTCCCAATTTTCTAAAAACTTCAAATTCTACACATTTTGTATCACAGTGATACTTGCATCCCTCACATAATGAAGATGGAGAATTTGGATCCATCACCTCAATATTGTCAATATAAGTTTTCATTATTTTATCTTTCACAATCTTTCCTTCACAAAGTTGCCACTCAATTAGTACAAAGCTGCAGACAATGCTGACATGTGACAAGGACTCAGGCACTCTTTCCTTTTTATCTCTTCCTATTAGACATTGGGCATTTGTACTTAATGAAAAGGATAAAAATGTAGCTATTCCTTTCTACATTAAATCACATATATGGATTTGAATTTGAGTACTTAGCAAATCCATGGTTTTAAATTCTGAAAAGATGAGATTAGATTTCTCAAAAGAACTTTCAGGAGGACTCATTATATATAAATTCTAAATACATTTCATCTTTTTTAAAGATTATTTATTTATACAAGCACTGGGTACAGTCAGAAGCACGGGAGGGTGAGAGAATCCACCAGAGCCAGAGCAGGGAACAGAACAGGCAGACTGACGAAGTATACTGCTGAGGGGAGCAGCGGGCACGGCAGGAGAGGTCCGCATGCCATGTGGGACCCTCACCCAGTGGCCGGGGATCGAACTGGCGCTGCAGAGGCTGCGGGCAGCTTCACAACCCAGTGCTCAACCTCTGCGCCACCAGGGAGGCCCTAAATACATTTCAATTTTAATATTGGACTTATTGTAGCATCACTGTCCTAGTCTTACTGGCACTAATTAAAATGTTTTGTATAATCCATTATGTTATTGTAAGGATTAAGTGAGGTGCCATAGTATATATTTAAATTACTTTGTAAACATATTATATTACAAAATTGTTGAAAAAAGATTAGATGATTTATTCAAGTAAACAGATATTGAAAGGACTAGAAATTTAAAATGCACTTAAGTATGAATCAAGTTCCTATTTCTAGCTTGATAATAGTTTTCTTTTTATCATAAATGGAGGGCAAACATTATCCAGTGTTATTTTTCAACATTAACATTGTCATATAGTTGTTTTTGTGGATTTCATTGGTCACTTTTATTCTGAATTTTATTCTTGGAGTCTCTGGCATAGTATAAAAGGATCATAATGGGTTGACCTATTTAATATGTTTCCTGTATTTAATTTGTTAATATTTCATTTAAGGTTTAGAAATGTAAAACTGTGAGTGTGAGATTACATTGAAGGTATTTTTTCCTTGCATTATTACTATCAGGTATGGGTAATAGTGGTCCTAGTTTCATAAATGAGTTGGGATATGATCTTTACTGTTCTGTACTATGAATGTGTTCATTACTGTTACTAATTTTTTGTTACAAATACTTGTCGAGATGATTTGGGGCAGGTTGTTTTTTGGGGGGTGAATTGGGTTTTAAAATATGCTACTTCTTTTTTTTGGGTTTTCCATGTTTATCTATCACCTCTACTTCTATCACACTTCTGCAAAGCAAATAGTTTTATCTACCACTCATCCACACATTCTTCTATTCATCCAGTTTCAGTTTTCTGTGTTCCACTTAGATCCAGAAGAATAATATTAAAATGGGAGTAATTTTATTAGTTTAACTATATAAAGGCAATTACTTGATTTTTTTTATTTTTTTTAAGATTTATTTATTTATTTATACAAGCACTGGGTATAGTCAGAAGCACAGAAGGATGAGAGGATTCACCAGAGCCAGAGCAGGGAACAGAATAGGCAGACTGACGAAGTACACTGCTGAGGGGAGCAGTGGGCGGCAAGAGGGGTCTGCGCGCCATGTGGGACCCTCGCTGGTGGCCGGGGATGGAACCGGCACTGCAGAGGCTGCGGGCAGCCTTGCAGCCCAGCGCTCAACCACTGCGCCACCAGGGGAGGCCCAAGGCAATTACTTTAAATATAGCATTAACTTCTGTGTCATACTCTTTTCCTTACTAAATAAATGTAAATTTTCTAACCAGATGAGACATGAAAAAATATAGATAGTATTTATAACTTACATAGTTTGGTATGTCTAAGTAAAATGTTCATGTATACTGAATGGCATATCTAAAACCACTTCCTTCATACACAAGCTGATTTTATTTCAGCTCTTTTCACATTAATTTCTTGCCAGCATACATAACTTGGGTCTCTCTGTGCCTTTCCTCATCTCAATTTCCACCTCTCTGCAGATGCAGAAATGCAATTACTAGGTATGGAAGTACTATTGTGAAGCTTCCATATATTCTTAAAAGACCATATTTCCAAACATATAGTCCCATTTTTCTATTCACTTTACCCCTAGTGTCTATTCTCCAAATCCTCCTCTCTTTCTAATCACATGCAACAAACTTGACATTCATTCTCCAGACCGGGAGAGTATTACAGAAATAATCTCTATGAAATCCTAAACCAAAATTCAATCCTATTGGGGAGAGGGAATTATTTCAACTGGATATCTGAATAAAATTGCTCCTCAGGTGATTCTTAACTCTAATCTTATGGTTTCAAGCAGACACAGTCTGAATGTCTGACAGTTTTAAGTAGAAATGGGAATCAAACTTTTTTTTTTATCAGATCAGCCTGAAGTTAACCATGCCAATGTGCATTAATAAATGTTCTCAATGTTTAGCTATCTAACCTATATTCATATTTTTCTTTCCTTTAAGACAATACCAACACAGCAGGTAGGATTTTGAAATATAAAGTCTGTGAGAATTTAAAGGTATTTGGGGAGAATAAGGCTACATTAAAAGAATGTCCCCAACCTAGGTCCTTCAGCATTATACACACACTTAACTTTATAGATTTTTCAATAAAACTTTTGATTAATTCTAATTTTAATGAAAGTATTATAATATCAATATCAAAAAATAATACCAAGAGACCCAACTCAAATTATTTGAAATTATGAACAGGTGCTTTATTACACATTTTTATTAAGTGTTTAATAAATGAATTATTAAAACAGTACAGTTTGTAATGCCACCTAGTGGATTCAAGTGAAAAATGCCCCTTGAGTATAAGATGTATAAATAATATGAAACATATGCAAAATAAATGTTAATCCAATCTTCCTATTTGTTGAAAGTGGTCTCTTTGTCAATCTTCTCTCTCTCTCTCTCTCTCTCTCTCTCTCTCTCTCTCTCTCTCTCCCCCCCTCCCCCCACCTGTGTGTGTGTGTGTGTCTGTGTGTGTGTATACATATAGATTCAGTATTTTACCTTGAGACACAAAACATTAAACATTTAAAAGCATTAACTTGGAACAAAAGAAAGACAATATTTCTGAGGAGTTTTTTGTTTATTTTCTGTATTTGATATACCGCATTTTGTTTATTCATTAGTTGATGGGTATTTGGGTTGTATCCATTTTTGTGACTATTATAAATAGCATTGCTACAAAAATTTATGTACATGATTTTGCGTGGACATTTGTTTTTGTTTTTTTCTCCTGGGAATATGCCTGGGAATGGATCACTGATAATATAATAGCTTTGTGTTTAAATATTAAATGAACTATCAAACTTTTCCAAGTGGCATTTTATAACACAGCAACAAAGTAGAGGGTTCCACTTTTCTGCTTCCTTGCCAACCCTTTTTGATGTCTGTCTTTTTTATTTAGTCATCTAGTGTATGTCAAGTGGTAACTTACTATGGTTTTGATTTGCATTTTCCTAGTAACTAATGCTGTTGGGCATTAATCTTTTCACATACTTGTTGGCCATTTACATACCTGCTTTAGAGAAATGTGTTTTCAAATTCTTTTCTCATATTTGGATTGGGTTATTTGTTTTCATATTATTGAATTCTAAGAAATTATATTCTGAATACAATTCCTTCATCAGAAATGTGATTTACAAACATTTTCTCCCAATCTGTGGGTTGTCTTTTTTCCTTTCTGGTTGATAACCTTTTGACACATGCATGGTTTTAATTTTTATAAAGTCCAGTTTATCTATTTTGTCCTCTGTTGATCTTTTCATGTCTCATCTAAGAAACCATTAGCCATGATTAATCTAAGATCGAAAGATTTAACCAACAGTTTCTTCTAAAACTTCTATAGATTTTTTTGTTCACATTTAACTTTGAACATTTTTATGCATTGCTATGTGTTTTAAGTTGATTTTTGCATCTGGTATGAGTAGATGTCAGAATTCCTTCTTTGACATTTGGATATCCAGTTGTCCCCACATCATTTGTTGAGAAGACAATTATTTCCCTTTTGAACTATGCCAGCATTCTTGTCAAAACCAACTCACCATAAATGTAAGGGTTTACTTCTGAACTCCCAAAGTCCTTTCCATTTGTCTATATGTCTGTTGTCATGGTAGTATCACATTATCTTGATTACTATCACTTTGTAGTTAATTTGTAATTTTGGAGAATGAGTCCTCCAACTTTGTTGTTTTTCAAGATAATTTTTGGAATTCTGAATCTTTTGTATATTTTTTTATTGAGGTAAATTTTGTTCACAATACTGTATATGATTCAGAGTTATAGGTTCACATATTTTAAGAGGTACGCTACCACACCACATCCACCACCAGGTTGCCCTTATTCTATATATATTCTATAGGTGAAGAATGTTGATTATACTCTCAGAGATAAAAGATAAATGCTTGGTATAATTAGTTATAAATAACTGAATGTAAAGGTAATTAAAATAATGAAATAAAAATTATATATAATATATGCATGTATTACTATAAATTAAGCCATTATTAATTAAAGTTTTAAATTTGAGCTCCTTGTAAAATTGCCTGGGTAAGTATAAAACTATTATTGGCAAATATGGCAATGTATCAAAATTCTCCTGATTAAAAGTCCACAGTGATGAGAACCAGGAGTGTATCTCTCTGCAAATTATTATGACACACAATAATGGCTAATAATTTCTGTTATAAATCATTATCTAGACACAGAGACATCCCAACTACCTGAAGCTAGACAAATGAGATGTACCTCAGAGTATTATCTTAGAACGGTTTATTTGGAATGCTAAAATATTAAATGTACTACTTCTCTATCAGTGCATTTCCCCTCCTCTCTTTGCAGTCATGCTAGATTGTATGATTCACTTCCATGGTTTCAAATATCATATTAGTTGTTGATATCTTCAAAATTTGTGTAACAGACTCATATCTACATCTTGATTTCCTAATCTGTAGTTTATTTATAGCCACCCCCTGACTATCGCCATAGAGTCACATTCATTTCAGTGTGCCTGAAGCTAAAGTTATCCTGTTCTATCTCATATACCAAAGAAACTCATCAATTTTTTTTAACTTCCCTATTTAAGCAATGAACCAGCACCCACCAATATAAGCAAAAGAAGAAAAAAAGTTTATAATCTGATTCTTCCATTTACTCATTTCTTACAAGCTAACAGTCCTTTGCTTGTCAATTGTATTCCTTACATCTATCAATTCTTTTCATCTGCACTACTTTAGCTTAAGCTTTATAAATTTCTTTCTCAGAGTTTGGACTCAGTTTTTCTTCCCTCCAATACATCTGTTCTCTTCACTATCTAGAGCCAGGAGACATAAAGTGTCCACTAGGCAGCAGCTATACCACAACAGCAGCAGACACATGTATAAGTTCATACTTTTTCAGACAGCTGAAATATGTGTGATATCTTTAATATTTAACATCATGTATACTAATATGGTTTATGGAGAAATGGAAATTTGGAGCAATTTTATTATAGATATAATTACAATAAAAATTTAGTTTCACCCTCTGTACTTACTTCTATCTATATCTTTATGGAACTGGACACAAAACACCTATTAGAGAGAGCAGGAAAAATATCGATAGAAGCACTTACACAAATGTCATAGGGACCCACCTTATTTATCAATTAGGGTACATTAAACCAAATTATATAATTAGTGTTAAAGTCCCAAGAAGAAAGCATTTATAGAATAGGTTTTGTAGAGAGGTAAAGAAATAAAGCAAGAATATAGATCCATAAGTTAGACTAGAACAAGACAATCCTTAAAATGTTGAGAGCAATTTTGAATCCAACCCAATATAAATAAAGCTTCAGGGGAATTGTCTGAAGAGGATGAGAGTGATGTGTTCCTGTTTCCTTGTCTTACTCAGGGCAGAAATGCATAGCCAGAAAAAATATTGTCAACCCAAGAATTAAATGTCACTACTAAATATAGCATGGGCTGATCTAAAACGCACAAAATAGAAACAATTGTCAGTATTTCTGCACAGTGAGCTTAACTCTATCCTGTCAACTTGTGTGCTCTCAATTCATAACTTCCTGCACTTATTTATTGTCTCTCTTTTTAAATTAAGATTGCATTAGCAGTGTTCTTAACGTAGCATAATTGAAAAAAAGCAGGCCAGATTTAACTGTAATGTTAGTGTATTTTGAACGTTATTTATTGTTAAATAATAAATCCTCTTCATAAAGGACATTAGCCAGAAGAGAAGACAACTTAATCACTGTACCTAAAGCTATCGAATTTGTTTTATTTCATAATATATATTGGCTAAATTTTATGGACCAATACGTATGTATATTAATTTAAGTGCATCCTTCAGTTCATTAAATTCTGAAAAATAAAATGTGACCCTGCATTTGACTTTGGTAAAGATTATAAACATAAATTAATGTTTATGTGTGACTAGGGATTACAAGCATGTGGGATAGTTCTTAGATCATCAAATCTCTCAAAACAAAAAAAAATGACACAACTAATAGAAATTTGAAATTTTTAATAAGAAAGAATATATACTTTTTCCACTGAATGCAAAATAATAGCAGTTGCACTTAGCATAGAATAAGTTCCAGGACTAATAACCATCTAGAGGTCATTGCTTTAGTTTATTTTTAGGCTTCAGGAAATGTAATGTTACTGTTCTCTGATTTACATTCTAGAAGGTGTTTAATAATATTTTTGGAGTGAATGGCAGTTATCTTAAGAGAGTCAGTAAATGCTCCAGACATTGTTAATTTACCATTATTTATTTTTTAAGACATATTATTATCAAATATGTCAAGGTAAACTTTTCTAGCTAGCTGCTGATAAAGACATGACTTATTGGAAAGGTAAGTCATGATTGTTTGGGAAGGACAGGCATGTCCTGAAACACTGCCACGGATCATCCTTTTATTCTTTGCCCACGAACTCTTACTTTCAACTCTTCTCTCCACAAGGAATATAAGGAAAAGCGTCATCAATAACTTCTAAAACTCATATATCAGTTTACTACTGCCAGAGAGGCACTCACCTGCTCTTAGTTATAGTTTGGAAAATCTACTAAAGGTTTTTAAATGGCTTAATTTGATTCAGGTGTATAGCTCTGATTCACACAAACACAGTGAATCAGGGCTGTGTGACTGATATTATTGTGCTTCATGCTGGGCTAAGGAGCTCTGGGGCTGTACACAGACAAAGTAATTTGGGACTCATTAATATGTATTGGGACAAATCTTAGAAAGAGAACAGTCACGCCAAACTAGGTACTTTTTCAAGGTTTTCATCCTTTCAGTACTTAATTCCACATTTTCTCTATCACCAAACATATTTTGATGCTAAGAACTAAAATAGTGTGTTCTTGCTCTAGGGAAAGTGAATGTGTCCTCTGACACACATTAAAAAGTATACTTTAAAAACATGTTGCAATGTTGTACAACTTTACACAGGTGAGGTGATAAAATCCCAACAAAACCTTCTACTAAGGTTCCCATTCTATCTTGTATGCAAGCGATTCATTTGAGTTAGGGTACAATATCATTTTATGTAGTAAGGAAGCTTAGAGGAAAATATTTTCTTTTGTTCAGGACTTTCTAATTAAGTCAAATGACAAACATGAAAAAAATGAAGACCATTCGAAAAAATAGGTCTGGAGAAAGTGACTATCTATCTATCTATCTATCTATCTATCTATCTATATTACAAAATTCACAGTTACAAAGTAGAATATGGTTTCCCAAAGAAATTAATCCTGGTTGTCTTCCCACTTGTGTGATGCATGTCATAAAATCCTCATGAATATTGTAGACCAGAGGATCTAAATATTTCAATGGTATCAAATAAAGTGTGAAGTAATGAATGTGAAAGAACTTCCAATTTGAATGTATCCCTTATACTCTTGTGAAAGAATCTGCTTTTGTTTGTAGTGCTTATCATGAGTACTATGATTATGAAACTTGTCATTTAAGAAAAAGAAAACTATTATTTTAAAAGAGAAGTGACCTAAAGTCTGCAAATAATTATTGAGAAGGAAGTATGTCTGCTGCTAATACATTTGTTCCACAATATCATCCAAATTATCTTTCCATGAGGTAAACTCAAAAATTACACAACTAGTTGTTGTTTTTAAAGTTGGAAACAAGAACTTTGCCTAGTTTTCTAATCTCAACTGTTGGCATTCAGATAGAAAAAGCCAGTCTATTAACTAATGACAAGAATTTCCATGACAACAACACAACATCTAAGTATTTTGAAAGACTAGTTCCCAGCTAACTATCTTAGAACTTCAAAGAGGCAGAGTAGGCTGATGTTTTTTTCAAAATTATTAGCTCATTCTTTGTCACTAATGTAAGCACAGATATAGAAGTACCTGCTGATATGAAGTATGAAATGTAAATCAGACTTCTTTTCATGTGCAGGGTTTAGAATTACTGGATTTGGGGTTTATCGGTTTCCTTAGGAATGACGTTTTCACTGCCATTTGGAATTTTTAACGCGGTATTATTTAAACCTTGTTTCAGTTCATGATCCAACAGCTGAATTGAGTTTGTCAAGCTTTAATTTCTAGGCTTTATGCTGCAAAAATATTTTCTTTAATTTCTTAAATATGAATCTGTTTTACCTTGTTTGGTGCAAGTTTTCAAAGTCCAATTTCCCACCTCCAATCCTTTCCCCATTTTTTTTCCCTGAAAAGAGAAGTCTCTCCAGGTCATGATGACTCATGAGTAAAAGAACACAGAGGACTTTAAGAGTCTAAGAATGTGAATCTCCCCTTAACTCTACAGTGTACCAGTTCTACAATAATTGCCCCAACCAAATGAGAATAGTAGTTATCCTTCAGATTTTCTGTGTGAGTTAACCAATTACAGTACTATATTTGTAAGTACCCGGGACAGTAACTGTCATATAAAATGATCATAATAATCATACAGTATTTTTGAGTGATTACTTAAACGGTATCCTAGGGTTAGTCAATGAATATCTATATATATACATATCAACAAATTATTTTGACAAATAAAAATGTAAGTATTAAGATTCATAGCCAATATGTGAATGCCTAAAATTGTAAGAATGGTTGATTTCTCAGGCATACTGTAGTGAAGTAAGGTATTATGAGAAATATTATAAACCCTCAAAACTGGCCTGTTATGGTCCTCCCTGGTGGCACAAGGGGTTAAGATGCAATCTATGAAGCTGTCTGCAGCCATTGCAGCGCCAGTTCAATCCCCGGCCAGGGAGCAACCCACATGGCGCATCAAACCTCTCCTGATTCACCCGCTGCTCCCCTCAGCAGTGTATTTCACTCAGTCTGCCTGTTCTGCTCCCCACTCTGTCTCTGGTGAATCCTCTCACCCCTCACACCTCTGGCCTGTACTGCAGTTCTTGTAAGAATAAATAAATAAATCTTTAAAACAAAAAAAACAAAAACTGGATCTTTTGACAGAGCATTAGAAACAATCCAGAATTAAATATGCACAGAAAAGTTTCAAAAAAAAAAAGTACTTAAAAGCAGAGCTCCAGGAAGTAATGAAATAATCTTAAACCCATAAAGTATATGTAGTGTATATAATTGTAGTCCCCCCCAAAAGGGGGAAGTATAAGAAATATTTGATGAAAAGATGGTCAAAAATTTCCAAATTTTATGAAAAGATAAACAGACAGAATTAAGAATCTGAGTG
Source organism: Talpa occidentalis (assembly GCF_014898055.3). NCBI lineage: Eukaryota > Metazoa > Chordata > Mammalia > Eulipotyphla > Talpidae > Talpa > Talpa occidentalis. Next base: position 24,730,678 of record NW_023601653.1, on the reverse strand, counting down.
AACCTAACTAATATAGCTAAGCCTGAAGAAGGGATCATGGCAAGGCAAATTTCCTTTTTTTTTAAATATTTGTTTATTTTGTAGAAGAACTGTGGTGTAGGCCAGAGATGGGGGATGTGGGGTGGGGACATGAGAGAATTCACAAGAGACAGAGTAAGGAGCAGAAAATGTGGATTTACTGAAATACGCTGCTAAAGGGAACAGCAGGAGAGACAGAAGAGGTCTGCTGCACCATCTGTGGGTTAGCTCTCTGGCTGGATCTAACTCAGGCCATAGTGGTGACAGCACAGAGACTTAACCCCTAAGCCACCAGAGAGGCCCCCAAATTTGCTCATTTTAATCATTTTAATGAAGGGGTTTGTTTGAGGCAGTGTCTTACATTGAGTTATCAGCTTGTTACAATATTTTAAGTTCAGATTTGTATTTTGCAATTTTGAGGAAAGTACAAATAAACATAATTGATCAACTAGTTTTGAGATGTGCAAATTTTAGCACATGATCTGTATTAACAATTTTATATTTCTATTACCAGATACTGATTTCCATTTGAAATTGTTATCAGAAGATGAATCAACAAATAAAGAACAACACAATATGATCATCTTCATAAAAAGTTCCAGTGATTATTTTTCATATCACAAGATTTTATTCACTTCACCAAAATAGAGATGATATATAGAATTTGGGGGAACCAGTAAATCTAGGTCTGTAACTCTTCTCAAACAAGAAGACACACACTTGACTGAAAAATTACCTCTTTCTTCTTGTACCCCGGCTCCTGAGCCAGAGGATGACTTCTCTTAAACTTTACTAGAGATTACTATTATGACTGTGTAGGTCTAAAAAGTTTTATTTCAGTACACTTTAAAACTAGAAGGAAGATACCTGTAGCCACACTAACAAGAGAAGGAAGAATTCATTTTTTCCCATTTATTAATAATTTTAGAGAACACTTATGAGTGTCTCAACCAAAATTCTGTGTCTAAGCTGCATTTTTAAAAAAGGAAAAAGAGGGGAAGAGACAAAGGAAGAAACTATCTATTAGGTCCAATTACACTTTATAATGAAAAGATGATATCATTACCCTATTTGCTTAAATATACAGTTAAATCTCTTTGGGAATGTGAATAAACTAAAATGTTTGCTTCATAAAGCAAACTATATAGGAAGAATTGTTCTCCAGTTCAATGCTTTCATTCTTAAGTCCAGTTTACATAACAGACCCTCAATTATTATCACTTAAACTCTGTTGTAGCCTATATTTTTATATAGGTGTCAAAAATCCCATAATATTGCACATTATAAGGTTTATATATGCTATTTCACTCCTTGCTGTATTTGGGAAATAATCTGCTGAGGGTCCAAGTTTCCCAAGATATTTGTTTTTGCCTTAAAGAGATTAGTCAAAGGGGTGGGGTGTGGGGGAAGGTCAAGAGTCCCCAGGGAGGATATCCTTATAGTCACTCATTATTTGCATATAGTCAAAGTTTACTGCTGTTTATGTTCTAACTTTTTATGTTTTCATGGGGAGGAATTTGCAAGAATAACACTTCAATCTCTCCCCCTGCCCGTTATCCATTTCTTTGTGTTGGAGGAGTGAATTTTCTGATTAGAAACTTAGCAAAAAAGCATCAGGACATGCTCAGTTTAGTTCATTCCTCTTTAGAGTCAAGGGTTTCTGTGCTATAAATTTTACAAGTGTAGCCTCAATAGAGGAAGTTTGTGGTTTTCCAGCTCTCTCTGCTCTGGGGTGAATAAGTGTAACTCTTCAGTGCACTGTTAGCAAGCTATGTCTTCCAACCTAGATTTTGTCATAAATAAAGATGATCTATTAAATCTCCAAATGTCTGACTCCTTCATGTGAGCCACACTTTCTTCTGTTGCACTCTTTGCGTATATTTATGAAGGCTCTCGTTTCATTCTATTGCATTTAAATTGCATCCATTTCTTTCACTAGGCTGTCATTTCCATTATAGGCAGAAGATGTCAATTCCAATGCCCTGTTTTAATAGTTTAAAACGTTTAAACATAAGAAGTAGGCAAAAAATGTTTATGAAGTAAATGGTTGAAAAGTGCAGTAAGAATTCTTTATGATAAAATTTATCTTGGATATGTAATACATAGCAAGTCTTAAATAAAGATCCGGTAACCTCATTCAATAGGTTTACTGCTGTTTACTGGAATACAAAATGTACAGGCGATAAGTTACTTCTAAAAGGGACCATAACAGGGAGCCAACTAAGATCTTTCACCTGCTAAATTTGGAGGACCAAATTTAGGACCAGTCCAGGCAATAGAATACCCTTCGTAATATATACTGCAAAGTTTTCTGTTTCCCTTGTTCATTAATTAATCTTTAACCTGTAGTTCTTCATGTGCTTCTAGAGATCTCATTGCCACATTGAAGAAAGTCTTTGAGAACATGAGTGTTTCTCATTGTTCTCAGAACAATCTTTCAGGTTCAAACCAGCTGTTTGATTTTCTAGGCTCTTTAGACTATGGCAACATTGAAAATATTGTGGCATACACTTAAAAAATATTCAAACACTGGTTTAAAACAATTCTTTAAGCTTAATATAAAATCCAGGAGGCAGGAATTTCATATGGAAAATGTATGTAAAAGAAATGCATTATAGGAAGTAGGATATGTAAAAAAAATAATATTTATTTGTTGAAGTATTAGCTTATGAAATAAAGATAGGCAGATTTTATAAATGTTAAATAAAAAGTAAAACTCTTCCAGGCCATGTTACAATGCCTCAAAAATTGGGCAAGAATTTTTCCATTTCCTTTCTTTTCCAAGAGGAAAATAATAGTAATAACTATGATATTTAAACTCCTCTGAGATTTGGTAAAACATTATAAAAAGTCCAACCTGCACATTTTTGGTTTTCATGACCTGAACTGAACATGACCTTATCCCATATTTCCAACTTCCTTTCCAAAATTGAGAAATTAGTGATTTATAACATCATGTCATTTTTGGCTGCAGTAACATATCATAAATGATGTTGCACGTTGTTACAACATGCAGAGTGTTGAACAAATATTTCTCTTTTCTTACCTCTTTCTGTGTTGTTTATTCACTTGTATTCCTAGGAGATGCCAACTCAACAAAAAAATTTTTCTAACAGAAATCTTCAAATGAGTGGAAATACCCAACTACATTTTTGGTTTAGGACTTCTGCTAGTTATAGAATCCCTCAAGCCAACAGGAAGAAGCTATTAAAATGGATTCCCTACATGTTCACTTTTAATGGGTCAGAAGGTTACATAACAATATAAAGCAGGGCACTAGAGCTTTAAAATGATTTATACATTGTTACATTTATTAGTATTAATAATTCCCTTAACATTTTATATAGAAAAAATGACACTTCTCTTGAAAAATATCATGTCTGTCTATGGACATATGGTGTAGAGTGTCCTTATACACAACTTTATATTCTCATTTTAAAATTGTCCATAAAATTTGGTTTTGTCTCAGTTGAGATGTTTTCTTCTTTCTCCTAGGGAAAAAAAAAGTAACCTATGCTACTAGTAATATAAAATAAAGAAGTTATATGTCATAGGAAGGCATGATATATTATCAAGAAAATAAATACAGTTAACTTAAAAATAATTTAAAGGAACAAGAATAGAATTCCTATTTATCTCTGTGAATGACTTTACTCATTTATTTTATTTAAGAAAATATTCAAAGGAAAAAGAATAGGCATATTTTAGAATTCCTATTTAGAGTCTCAGGTCTAGACCCTGAATTCCTTGTGCAAACAAAACTATGACAAAATTTGGAGCAAGGGAAATAAAGGCATTCTAAAATGCTACTAAATATTCTAATTATTTTTTTCCATGTTCCTATGACTAGGAAGTGAAGTTCTGCTTATATTTATACTTAAGGTTACACCCACAGTGGTTATATCATTGTAGTGTGTATAAGAACAGAGATTGTCGTCATTTTTCCTAAAGTTTAACCTACAATTTTATGATAAATTTTGGTTTCTTATTACATAGTCAATTAAACTATCAATTTGAAAGGTACATGAACACCACTGTATTTTTATGTACTTATCTTTTATTTAGAGAGGATTAGATTGTATATATTCTTTTACAGTTAAAATTTTAAGAAAATTATTGATTATAGCGAGTATTTGGAAAATGTGGCTAAGCCTATCTACAAAGGCCACAAGAATTACAATTATTCCAATTTTAATGGAGATGAAATGTAGCACAGATTGATTCAAATAAGTAATGGGATATATGGTTCTGTGGATTATTACAGGATGGGTATAAGCAGTTTGACTACAATCTCTGTTCTTATACACACTGCATTCTTATACATACCACATTCCCTACTATTAAATTGCTCAGAAAGAGCCCTTCAGCATCAAAGGGTGAGAGCATTGTCAAGACTATTGGTGCATATAGTCATTTTGAAAAGATTGTATTATTTCTTTTTTCAATTTTTCTAGAGATGTTAAGGTGTTATCTATCCTCTGTCAGCAGCGGGATCTCTCCCTCTGGATCCTTCTTTACATCTCTATACATATATAGAAATATACGCAGAAAAATTTTCTTAGGTTATTTTTTAAAAGGAAAACAATAACATAATTCTTTAAATATGCCCTTATTTTATTTGATAATCAAATAAATTGGAAATTCCACGTGCATGCTCCTATATGTATGTTTAATTTCATCTTGCATATTTTTAAGAATTTTGCAATGCATGGAATGTATTATGTAATTATTATGTTGCAATGTATTATGTAATACAATAATGTATTACATACAATACAATACATACAGTACAATAATGTATTACATACAATACAATACATACAGTACAATAATTACATAATGTATTATGTAATACAATTATGTAATACAATTATTATTATGTAATGTATTATGTAATACAACAAAATGTTATTCTTTTCTATCTTGTCTGTTTTCTCCATTTTTCATGTTTTTTTAACTATGTTGACATAATGACAGAAGAATTTTTTATGTCATATGTACACAGTTTTTATCCTGCAGAAGAGGAATGTAAGATACTTATCCATTAATTTTAACTAAGTACCAAATTGAGACAAAATAACTCTGACTAGCCTATCTTGCGCCAGAATCCATGTTTAGAAATAGTTCCTATGGTCAGTTAATGAATTGTATTCGAGTACCCAGTCCTAGTTCACAAATCCCACTTTTGAGTTAGGAATTGGAGCTGTTCATGAGAAAATCTCAGGCTAAGAATTGATAAGTGTTGCCTCCAAAAATGTATATGAGGAACAGTTTGATGGAATTATAGTTGATCAAAATCAATAACTTACTGATTATAGGCATGAACAAAACATATAATCACTGATGTTTAGTTTATATTCTTATACAGTCAGACAACAAGTAAATGTACACATATAGATAATAAAAACAGGTGAAAGTAAGAGCTGATATACTATTTATTTTTATTGTTATGTTTGGCAACTTGGACATCAGATTTTGCTTACTTTGTGAACTTTATAACATTTTTATGAACCAGAACATTTCATACAATTTAGAGCTATCTTTCAGTTGATTAAAAGTATTAATATCAAAAAATGAATTACTCAATTTGGTCTTTGAGGCATATATGCCCAGTAAGAAACAGCAAATAGATAAATACACTTATTTTCAACTTTTTCCTCTTACAATGTTTTTAAGTTTGATAAATGTACTATATTACCACAATTACAATGCAAAATAGCCCAGATCCCCATAGTTCAGGAAGTTTCCCTAAAGGATACAATATATAAATAGTATAATTCTTTGAATAAAAATATGATATGCCTGCCCAACACGGAACAAACAATCCAAGTGAAGAATTTTGCTCAATTTGGCATAAAAATTAGCAAATGATAAAAACTTAAACCTATGCTTATGTCAGCAAAGCATATCTAGAGAAGATATTTACCAATATACGTGGAATGGTTATAACACTTCAATAATTGTTAATGCATAGCTTATTTTAAACAATCTTAAGAAAACTCTAATTTATTTAATTTGTATTTATATACAAACAAGTATTTTATTTTAAAAAGTTGTTTCTTTGTAATGTGTCTCCTTTTTATGTAACATAGATTAAAACAACTATATAGAAGTAATGTGAAGTTTTTACTTTATATTACTTTATAAGACTGCCTTATATAATGGAAGTAAACCAATTACAATGATCCCAGAAGTTAAAAATGAAATTATTTAAAGGGAAAATATTCTTGGGCCTCCCCGGTGGTGCAGCGGGTTGAGCACCGCGCTGTGAAGCTGTCTGCAACCTCTGCAGCATGGGTTTGATTCCCAGCTGGCCAGGGAGATTCCCACACTGCGCGGCAGACCTCTCCTGTTGTGCCAGCTGCTCCCCTCAGCGGTGTCTTTGGTCTGTCTGCCTATTCTGCTCCCCACTCTATCTCTGGTGAATTCTCTCACCCTCCCATGCCTCTGACCTGTACCCCAGTTCTTGTATAAATAAATAAATCTTTAAAAAAAAAGAAAGAAATATTCTTATATAATTTAAAAAGAAAATTATCCTCATGAATTATAGAAAAATCTATATTTTATATAAATGAAAACAACCCTTTCTCACTTTGTGTTGTTTACCTTTTTTTAATGAAATCATCAATCTGCTGAAATGTCCTTGTTCTCAAGTTTTTGTTTCCTTATTTCCATTCAAAGCCATATGTCCTCTTTTAGGAAGTTAATGCTCAATTTTTGTTGTTTTTGTTTATTATATTGGCAGAAAGTAGAGAATACCTGAACTTTCTTTTCCACTAAGATGCTAAGATAGATGTTCTAAGAAAATTCTTGGTACAGAACACCTTTGAATGCTGGAAACATGTAGCAAACATTTGTTACTGTGACATTGCCCTTGTAGAATTATAAGAGAAATTGCCACGGGCCAAAAACAAACTAAAAATTGAAATCTGAACAAAAAAAGCTGTAAGCTACCTCTCAAGCTATAATCACATTTCAGGCATTTACCAGTTGTGAAAAGTGTACTGAGTTTTATTGCTGGCCCCTAGATTAGCTAGAGACTCTGTGAAAATGTTGACAAAAATCCCCTTGATAGCAAAGGTAGATGAAAGGGAAATTTGTTTATTTTGGCATGGGAAAGGAATTTCACACTGAGAAAATGATGTTAAATATTTCCAAGTTTGGTAGCAGCCAGGAACAACTGACAAAAGAAATGCAAAGGACTCCCACAGATAAACTTGACGAAAGCCTCATTAGATTAAAAAATACTATTAAAAATTATTAAAATTATAAAAAACAGGAAAACAAAATGAGTGTTAGTCCACAGAATTATACCTGATAAAACTTTATATGATGCAAAGATTTTACAAAATATACAACCTACATGAATAAGTAAATAATACATCCTTTTTATATATAAAATTGGCAAAACGTATTTACAATCTTGAAAATTCTCTTATCCTTTGATTCCAAAGAACTCTCTGTTCACCAGGGTTTACTCAATGGGAGGTAATGTAATCTATATAATAACAGAGATTCTAGTCAGATTGCTGATTTACAGCTTTCATTAGTTGGCAGAATTATGTGACATTCAATTATTTGTTTGACCTTTCTGTGACTTGTTTATTCCTTATTAAGATAGGAATAATAGTACCTGCTCCTAAGGCTGTTCTTTGTATAAAGTGATATTATAAATTGGAAAAAAATCAGCATATCCTCTAAATGTCAACTTTAATTAATAGTATTATACATTCCTGTAACAAAATTTTTTGAATTTTCTGATAAAACTAAAAATGGTAACACTCTAATTTTTTACTCTTCTGGGCCAATTCTGAATGCTAAAACATTCTGGATTACCACATGGCATAAAGAAAAGGGAGAATGTTCCCAAAATTTCTAGCTTATACAAGTGGTGCTTTTACTTAAGATGCAAAGCATGAGAAAAGTACAGTGATGACATTAAGCAAGGAAAAGCAAACTAAAACTATGCTAGTCTCCAAAGTCCATGTTTTAAGCAACTGTTGTTTCTTCCCTTCTTTTCTATATACTATGGAATGAGTTCACTCTTCTTTATGGGGCCCTCCATACTAAGCCATAACTGATGAGGAAAAGGGGGTTACTTTGAATAATGCACCTCAACCTCCAGAACACATGGCATAAACATAAAACATGAGTGAAATAAGTTTTAATGATGCAAAAAACCCTCCAAATAAATGTCCTCCTTCCTTCTTCAAAACACAAAGCTATCCTTTAGGATTTCTTAGATAAGTATTGTGCATCCATCACTCTTGTAAGGATGACAGATTCACAGAGAAAATTCACTGGAATAAGGACAAGTTAAACAGAGAAAACGGTGTCTTTAGTGTCCATCAAAAATTCTCTTTGACTGGGTTATTTACTTTGTTTTTGTTGAGTCTCGTCAGCTCTTTGTAGATTTTTGTGATCAGTCCTTTATCATTAGTGTTGTGTGCAAAAATTTTCTTCCAATCAGTGGGGTGTCTCTTTGATTTAATTACTGTCTCTTTTGCTGTACAGAAGCTCTTTAATTTGATGCAGTCCCATCTGTTTATCTTTTCACTATCACTATCACTGCTTTGGGTGATGTGTCTTTAAAGACATTATTGAGGTGTACTTATAGCAGGAATTTAGAAAACCTAAATAAGGGATCAGGGAAAAGACTAATTATAATAAAGTAAAAATCAAAATCAGCAAGCACCGGGCCTCCCTGGTGGCGCAAGGGGTTAAGCACTGTCCTATGAAGCAATCCGCAGCCATTGCAGCATGAGTTTGATCCCCTGCAGCATGAGTTTGATCCCCAGCCAGCCAGGGAGCAACTCACATGGCGCAGCAGACCTCTCCTGTCTCGCCCGCTGCTCCCCTCAGCAGTGTGTTTCAGTCAGTCTGCCTCTTCTGTCCCCCACTCTGTCTCTGGTGAATCCTCTCACCCCTCCTCATCTCTGACCTGTTGACCTGTACCCCAGCTCTTGTATGCATAAATAAATAAATCTTTTTAAAAAATCAACAAGCACCTATAAACCAGAGATACACTGGGGGGGGGGCAGAGAAGGGCGTAGGATCAAAACAAGGGGAGTGGGAATTTTATGGGAACTATAACCAAAATGAAAATGCATGCATTGTGCAAAAATGAAAATGATGTAAAATATATATAAAATTAAAAAAAACAAAAAAAGTAAAAAAAAATTCTATTTGAAATGCCATACAGATTGCCAATATTTGATCTTTAGGAACCCACAAGAAAATGCAGTGTAATATAGTTTAAACAAATAGTGGGTCTGGCAGAAGCTCAAGTGGTTTTTCTGAGAAATCCATGTCTGTCATCTTACAAACAAGTCTCCTCTCCTATACCTTACTATTGCCTCTCCCTCCCATCTCTCTCTCTCTCCCCCTCTCCCTCCTGCCCTTTCTCTCTCTCTCTCTCTCTTTGTCTTTCTCTCTCTCTCTCTCTCTCTCTCTCACACACACACAAGTATGTATAATCTATGTCTATATACATATGCATATATATTATATATACATACATAACTGGCATAGCAAGCACTAAATGAAACTAACAATCTTCAAATATCTTTGTGTTATGTGTTATGTATAGAAGTTGTAATAAGTGGTCAAAGTGGAAAGAAATTAATGGATTTTAGAGGTCTGTTAGAGTTTGAAAGGAATTAATGAAATCTGCTATGTGGATATCATTATTACTCAGAAAAATCACTTTGATTGTATTTTTCTGTATATATTTATTCTGGGTCTCCCATTGTCCCTTTGGGATAGAGATTCTTTGTCAGAGAAATTTTCTGTTCAATTTCAAAATGTATTATAATCCACTCAGAGTTGAAAATTCATATTAGGTGTTTCAACTCAATATCCTATAGATATCACAGACAATTAGACAAGTTTAGAAAAATTAATTTTTTCTGAGGCTTCAAACAATAACAATCATTTTATCATCTCATATATTTTGTGGGTCAGGAATTCAGAAAGAGCTGGGTAGATCCCATTTGAGAGTCTCTCTCCTGCAGAGAAGGCTGGAGCTAAAACACAGAGTGGGGAGAGGGTTGGGCATTGATCTTACTGCATGTGGTCTCATGTTCTCTTGTGCGGTGGTTTACGTGCTAGCTGGGGCCTCCTGGAAACACCGTAGCCTTGGAGCAGGGCACTGCTTAGAGCCAAGGACTACAAATGAGTGCTCTGAGAGTCAGATGGGAGTCGTATCCCCTTGTATGACCTAATCTTGCAAGTCACAAAGCATGATTTCTACTCTAGCCCTAAGACCGCCCCCCACAACACACAGATAAAGGCAGAGTCATTATATAAACAGCATTTGGGTTGAGAGATGATGGCATAGCCATTTAAAAACTATGGTCTACCACATTCTACAAACCCCCAGATTCTGTTTTTTAAAGGAAACTTGGAAACTCCTTTTCACCAACCTCTTTCCTTTGCAATGCTGCAGTGGCAGCTCTCATGCCTGCCTGTGATGATGCAGGTGCATCTATTTTTCTTTCTCCTTTTTCCTAATAAGCTGTCCTTTTAAAAGTAAAGAATAATAATAATAAGCTAAAAGAAATTATGTTTTTAATAACATTCAACAGCATAATGTTTAAGTAAAACGTGTTTTAATTTGAATACCATGTTTTCTAAGCTTAAACGATCTGATTTAATATTTTCTATTTTGTCTAATTACACAGACAGTATGCTTTTTAATATGCATAATATTTTCTACCAATAATTTCACATTTTCATTTTTTCCACCATCCATAACATATAATACGTACGCTATAGTTAATTAACAACCCATTTCTTGATGCAAAAAAAAAAAAGACTTTTGACTGTAAAATCAAAATTTACTGAAATATTAGATGATTTATCAGTGAAATTAAAGAAGCTTTATTGGGGCCTTCTTGGGGTTAAGTGGCCTAGGGGTTAAGTCTCAGCACTACCACCACCATGGCCTGGCCAGGGAGCTAACCCACATGACACAGCAGAACTCTCCTGTCTGGCCTGCTGTTCCACTCAGTATTGGATTTCAATAGATCTGCCTGTTCTGCTCCCCACTCTCTCTGGTGAATCCTCTCAGCCTTTGCATCTCTGGTCTATACCCCAGTTCTTGTATTGATAAATAAATAAATCTTAAAAAATAAATAAATCTTTTTTAGAAAGAAGCTTTATTAAGGAAAAAATACATATTTTACACATAAAGTTTTAGAGATATTAAGATATATCTTTGAGACATTGAATTCTATGTTTTTATTAATATGTTACAATGTGACGACTGCTATTTATTTTCTATGAAATTCAAGCAATACTTTGTCACTATATACATCTGAAACTTTGAGAGGATATAAATAAGAATCAGGTGAGTGATGGGAGAAATTACAGACTTGGATTTTTATATTGGCCTCCTATGTAATGTTAGCCCCAGCTTAATATGCACTAATAAAATGAAAATTCGAAAATGAAATGGCAAAATAAATAAGCTCTATTCAGTGAGGATGTTTTTTAGTGGAAGCACAGAGTGCTTCAAGAATCCTGAAGCTGGGCTGACATGATAAAACTAGGAACTCTAAATATCTATACCCTGATCTGTAAAATGGAGATAGGAGTTTGTGCCACTTCAAATTTATAGAGTTGCTGTGGTGACAAGAGTGAGATAATAATAGAGAAGGAAAACCATATCACCATAGTTATGAAAACGCACTCACCCATCTTGATAGATGTGGAAACAGATTTGGAAAGACTGAATGATTATTGATTATAAATGATCTTAAAATGGCCCATAAACTTTTTTTTTCTTTGAAATTCTGTGCAAAATGATGTAAATTTAAGGGCAATGATTAGAGTGATAACTCATGAATTTTTTTTCCATTTTTTTAGCTTAACTTATTCCTGTTGTAATTTAGTTCATTCTCTGGTCCTGCTCTGATACAAGGAGAGAGCGTGGTTACCTGTGGCAGATCATTCATATTATTGAATACCAGCTGTGCTTATATCCCTTCTTTAGCTGTGTTTTATCCAAGACAGGCAGATAATATTTTAAGTTTTTGCACATTATCACGATTTTCTAGTACTGTATTTGTCTCTTTTCCTTTCCTCTATCTGTTCCCAAGTTTTTGATTATTATTATTATTAAGTTTGGGGCACAGAACTTGGAAACACTATTCAAATGAAGTGGTTATTATGACTTCTGAGTTAATACTCATTTTGAATATTTGAGGCTTAAGCTTGAAGTTCCTTAAATTTATATTCATTTATAGTTTCAAATAAATTGTGGTTATCTACTATAACCTATTTCTTCAATGTGGGAAAAATGTACACAATCCTCGTATTGACATAATTACATATCATTTTTCTTAGATTACGTCACAATGTGAATGTCTTATTATTTTGCCCTCAACTTAACTTTCTTTTGGGATTGGAATGAATGGTTGGTAACATTACAAAAGGCCTCACATTTATGGTTCACTTATGGTACAGAAAATATATAAAATACAGGATAAAATAGAATCACTTTTACCGATAACAACAAAACTTTTGATGAAAAAAATAATACCATGATTATTGGTTTTAGCAAAATCCAGACATTCTGGTGATGTAAATGGTCAATAGATCTTTATGGGTTTTTTTTGCAAGGTTGTTATGATTATCTTTGAGTCCTCTTAAAACTTTTTTTTTGGCTATAAGGTCAGCAAATACTTGGCAACTTGTAGGTAATGAGTTAAGTATGCAAAATATGAATTTCAAAATATAACATATTCCACAAAGAAGCCAAACTTTTTTTTTAGTAATGTAAAGCAATGGTGGTTGAACACAATATATTTAATATATTTATGATATATTACATAATAATAAACAACCTCAGACAATATGGACGTGTCATTCATTCCATCACTTATAATTACATTGTGTGTTTTTGAAAATAATTAAATGCCAATATTTCCAGTGACACTTTAAAGACATTTCCAATAATAAAATTCCCATATAATTTTCTGGGATTTTTTACTGGCTCTGATTCTATAAAGTTCAGCAAAACAGAAAAGATATCTATATAAGGGAATTCCTGCTAAATAATAAAGTGAATTTTTTAATAAATGATTTAACATTTGCAGATGAACCATGATTAGGACAAGTTGCCAGGATATAAAAATTAAAGTGGAAAAGGAGGAAATAATATCCAAAAGAATAAAAATAAATAACATGTATACAATGGAAGTACTTTCATTGTCTTAAGTGTCTCTTCTGTGGTATTGGACTTAATATTCAGCAATATTTGATAAATCCCCACACATTTTTGTATCCTAGAAAATGATCTACCACAAAGAACTATCTTTCCCCATATGATTTATTTAGACTTGCTATTCACTCTTTTTGTGATTCCCATAAGACTTGCATATGACACACTTGTTTACCTATGTCAAGGCTAAACACGGATCTTGAAAATTACACCTGAATCTAACACGAGCAGAAAAGATCCTCCAACTTCTCATTCTTTGTCACATAAGAGATTAGCTGTGCTGTTTTCTCTGTAACCTAAAAAGACTGAGATAAATGTCTCCTGTTTTGCTGACTAAGACATCCTGTGAATGCAAATTCAGTCCTAACTGTAAATCATATAAAGGTATAAGGCAATATAATCTTGCCAAGATATTCACATCTTCAGATCTGGGATGTTCTCCCTACTGCAGTAGCCTGAATACAATCAATTCCCTTGTTCAGTTTTTCTCATTAAAGGAGGGAATATTCAAAGAAGTGCATCTTATAAAAAGTAGGCTCTGTACATTTCTCTGCAAGGCATTCAAGAACAAAGAACTGCAGCCATTGTAACTGGATTGCAAACTCTTAAAACTGTTTTTATACTTTAAGATTATAAAAATATATTTTGAAGTAATATTATAACATTATATACATTTTCAGATGTGCATCATTATAAGTCAACATCTGTATATAGTACAATATGTTCACCATTAAAAGGCTAATTCTATCCTTCACCACACAATTTATGCCTTTCACCATATTTACCTCCACCCTTTTATTCCCTCCCTTCTGGTAACCACTATTTGGTCTTATAATCTAAAAGTCTATTTTTGTTTTATTTAGTTCATTTGTATATTTGGTTTCTTTTTATACCACATATGAGTGAAATCATAAAGTGTGTTTCTTTGTGTGTTTGACTTATTTCGCTAAGCATAATACCTTCTAGGTCCATTCATGCTATGGCAAATCTCAGGATTTCATCTTTTTCTTTTGTAGCTGAATAGTATTCCACTGTGAATGTATACTACATCTTTTTTACCCAATCATCTTTCAATAGGCAATTAGGTTGTTTCAATTTGCAGTGGTTGTAAATAGTGCTGCAGTAAACACAGAGGTGCACGTCTTCAAGTTAGGGTTTTGAAATGTTTAGGTCAATAATCAAGTACAGTAAAAGTAAAAAATTTCAGAACATCAACAAATTTGGCTGAAATTTTTATGTCAGTTGTCTCAATTTAAACTGAGTATCTGCATTATTTATTTCATAGTGTTGTTGAGAAAATTAAGTGAGTGACTGTGAAATCAGTTAAAATTGTGAAAGTCACATGGTAAGTTTTATTGAAATGTTGGGTATTGTTTTTGCTATTGGAACATTATGTATTATTACTACACTTGCTTTTGAGTGCAAGTTATTTTATTATTAATAATTAATTTATTATTTTTCCATAAGTCAGTTGTACAATCTGAGGGAATGAAACAATACTCAGTTTGAAATGAATACTCAGTGCAATGAAAATACCTCTGTATGCAGTTTGAAATGAAGATGGGTGTCTAAATTAATAATTATTCAGAAAATAAATGTATGTAAGACAGGCAAGTCATTAAGATAAAATAAAGGGAAATTCCTCTAAATAGTGATAATGGCTTTAATTATAAAGACTTAGAATTAAGATGTAAATATGTAATATATACATATTATGTAGTATATACATATTATATAGACATTGGTAAATTACAATTCTGTTTCCTTTGAAGAACCTCATAGAATATAACTTTTCCTAGATGAATTATTAATCATAAAAACATGAGTAATAACCAATAAAGACAAATATACTATTAATTTATCTGATAACACTTCATAAGAACTCACTAGTTCTGACATATATGGAGACAAGAGTGTATGTCTTTATGGAATTTTACTTTACTAGGCAAGATGGATTTTTAAAAAAAACACCTAGTTTTCCTATAATTCACAATAAAGGTAAAATTTATAAATTAGTGACTCATTAGATCATGATTAAGATTGGAAAAGAAAACAAATGATTTAAGATGAAGGGATTGAAGAATGCTAAGTAGTAGACATGGGTGACACTTGGAATATATATTAAATAGAATGATTAGGATAATCTTTGAAAAAATAGATTTTGACAAAGATTTTCAGAATCTAAGGCAGTATGTCAAGTGGATATATGGGAGATGAACCTACCTGCTAGAGGAAATAGAGCAAAAGCCAAAAGCAAAAATGTGACTTGTTTATTTGAGGTAGAATGAGGTAACTGGAGTGACTAGAGAAGAATTTAAAAATATAATTGATTTACACCTTTGCTATTTCCTTTAAAAAATTTGAAAAGGCATTGTCTTAATTTTTACTATTAAATGCATTTGAAAAGCACAGTTTTATTCTCAAGCTTTCATACATGGTAAGGACCAATTAATTAATAATGTTCATAGTTAAAAACTATTTTCATAAAACAAAA
Source organism: Talpa occidentalis (assembly GCF_014898055.3). Classification (NCBI taxonomy): domain Eukaryota; kingdom Metazoa; phylum Chordata; class Mammalia; order Eulipotyphla; family Talpidae; genus Talpa; species Talpa occidentalis. The sequence continues at coordinate 24,714,941 of NW_023601653.1, read as the reverse complement.
ATCTAAAAAGTAAATTTTCTTTACTTTTAAAATCAATTCCTCTTTCATTGCATCCCACTGCCTTCAAAATCCATGTGTGATTCCCATTCTGTGTAAATGTAATTAGTAGTTATAATAAAACATGGAATATTTATAAGATCAACATAACATAACAGACCAAAAAAAATTGAAACTAGAAAGAACAATATTCTTCTTAAGATATCTCTCTTTAATAAATGTTTTTTACTAACCATGGAATGAATTCACATGGTCTTCTCAAAAGCTAGTGTTTTTAAGAATCCACAAAATGGTGTAGAGATAGAAAGTATTTGACATAATTTACAAAAAGAGTGGTTTATAAAAGGCTTTACCTTTTAGTTAATAACATTTTTATTGTAGAATAAAATAAATTATGTCAAATTAGAAAATAACTCATTCTTAAACTAAACATGTAGAAAGCATTTCATTTGCTCCCAAAACACTGAGTGCCATAGTTTTGCAAGATAGCTATATTCACAAAATCTATCTTCTTTCTAATAATAACACTAAATTCCTTCTAGTTACAATAATAGCCTGTTTGATTCTTCCTTTCATCAAAGATTATTTTTATGTATATATGATGGGAAATGTTAAATAAGCTAACCTCTGCTCCCACCTGAACACTTGAAAGTACTTGTGAAAGCTGTCCACGCATCTAGGTGTCCCTGACAACTCCCAGCCTTCATGTGTCTGCATGAAAAGTCACAGGACACTTGGAATCTTGAGGTGGAGGCAAGTTCAGTCAAAACATATCAGTGCAGTCCTGAGTGTAAATGTGAAAAACAGCAGAGCATATACATTACAATGAGGACAATTTTAACAAAGAGATTCCCTTCTCCCTCCTTTTTAGAATAAACACATATAAACTGTAAGAAAGAGCTAATTGTAACTATATTAAAAAATAGTTAATATACACACATAAGCACACTGACACATACTCTTAGAAGAGAATTAGCAAAGGTAAGCTCTTCTTTTTCACATTGTCAGAAAATCTCCCTTATTAAGCAAATCTGCTTATAATGTTCATGTTCTAAGTACATTCTTAACTCAGCTTCAGGTTTTAGAACTTAACTGGTGGTGTTGCATATACCAGTAGTTTGATATTTCTGTGTAATGTTGCATTTTATGAATATACCAAAACATACTGAAATGGTGCAAAAGAATACTTAACAGTGCTAAACAGGGTCAAAGGACTCTGCCAAAGCCAGTGGGTTCTCAGCTGCGTGCATTGCGTGAAACTCCTCATACTCAGGGAAAAGGATTTTCTAAGGCCACAAGAGGCCAGCTGTCTCACCCCAGATAATGCCCAGTGTCCCAAAGTCCCAAACACAGGCCACTTGTGGAAGATGAGGTGACAATGCAGCAACCTGAAGACTGGACTGGACAAGGGACCAGATGGCAATAGACTCAACAGCACCAGGAGGTGGTGCCAGAGAACCAGAGGCTGCGGACAGCTCTGTGAGTCACTGTACCAAACCCAAGAGTGCTGCTAGCAGGTGATGTCAGTGGCAGGGACAGAGACATGTACAGTGGCCAGGTCTCTGCACAGATCTAAGGAGATCTGGAGGTCTGGAAGTTATCAAAAGGACTACAGAGGTGGACCATGGAGGTTGACTGCTCAATGCACCTTTCTCTTCAGAGGCTGGGAGCAGAATCCTTCTTTGAAGGTGGTCAGATGAACACTTCCTCTTCGATGAATGATTGACTCAAGCAGACTCTTGCTCTGCCTTATAGTCTCTTCAGGGTCCCCCACCCTACAAGCCAGATTGAACCATTTTCAATCCTATTATTAAGCTTATACCTATTATTAAGACCTTGGTTTCTAAATATCATTTACCAATAAAGGAAACCAAATTTTCTTAGAAAAATGAGAAATTCTAGGAATGCAGTAAAGAAAACACAAGATAACCCTAAAGCATTTGGCAGTATCAATGAGTAAGAAAGAATGAAAAAGGAGCAAAAGAATCAAGGATCTTAGAGAAAGTTGAGAGCAAATTGAAGCAGTTCCCCAATGACCAAAACTGCATTAATTTTGGGTCTCCTTTATAAAGACCCAGTAACGTTCATAAGGGCTGTGTTCTGCTAATCATCTCCATAAGCCCCACATTGGAGAGTAAAGTTTAAATTTATGAATTTGGAGATGAACCCTAAATTCAGTTTATTACAGGTGGTGAAAATAGGGAATAAAAAGAAACTAACATCAAATTCAACATATGTGTTACCGGTAGGGTCCTTTTTGGACTTATACAAGATCGGGAAAAAAAATTTTTTTAAATATACAGAGATAATTATCATAAAAGTTACCAGTCCTGAGGGTGAGGTGTGTGGTTGAAAGTACACAAGAGGAACTTCTGGACAGGTAATAAGTTCCTTCCCAACCTAGGTGATGATCACATGGTCACTGATTTTACAGTTAATTGATTTAATTTTATGTGTTGCCATTAATATGTTACTTTTCATAACTCTATAAAGGAAAATACATAGATATATTTGTTTTAGGAAACTCAGATCCAAACGAATATTTCAAAATCAATAATACTATTCCAAATTAACATTTGTAAAATTAATAAGTAGAAGAAATTTTGGTTAAGCTATAAGTAACAAAGTGCTTAGTAAATAAAATGGCATTTGACTTGAAATTTGAAAATTAGGTATGGAATAGTCTTCATGAATGTGAAACACATTTTTCCTTATATTTTGTAATGCAGAGTCTTAAATTTATATGTGAAACTAGTAATAGCAGCTTGGCTCTCCATCTAGTCTAAATATTCAAAATTACTGCCAGCCTGAGAGACTTGATATAATATATTCAGACTAAGCTGATACACAAAAAAAGTGAGCACCAATTATAGGGGCACAATACAAATCATAGGGGAGGTTGAACAAGAAGTAATACAATATTATAAGTTTCACTTTTGCCTCACTTCCAATAGTTTATTATTCAGGAAAATCATAATCCCAGAAAAATTATACCCTCTCTGTGGCTAACTTCAACAGTCCAAGTAAAATATTTTAGTCCTTCATGGACTAGGTTATATAGCTAAAAAGAGACTAGTCACTAAATAGATCACTTTAAATCCCTAGGCAGACTTAACTCTTTCATTTGTCCATTGTGGAGCTTTTATTAATTATTTTTTATAGTTTTATCACATCTCCTGCCATTCACACTTTTCCAGCTGCTTCCTGGCTGTAGGGTTTAAATAAAACCAAACCATGAGAAGTTATCCCGAATTTTTCTCTTAGCATTTTAGTAAAATTTTCTCAAAATCTTTTTTTATACTCTAGAGTCCATTTCACAGATTTTTTCCCACTTAATTTTTTTTTTCTGTAATACCGCTCTTTCTTCATAGTTTAAAATCTTAAATTATGACTGGAAGGGGTACACGCCCTGTTACATATCCTTGCATCTTGACAGCTCATTCCACACTACTTGCAGTATCTAAAACAAAGGAGAAGGGCCTCCCCGGTGGCGCAGCGGTTGAGCGCTGGGTTGCGAAGCTGCCCGCAGCCTCTGCGGCGCCGGTTCGATCCCCGGCTGCTCCCCGGCCACCGGAAGAGGGTCCCACATGGCGCGCAGACCTCTCCTGCCGCCCGCTGCTCCCCTCAGCAGTGTACTTCTGTCCTTCTGCCTGCTCTGCTCCCCGCTCTGGCTCTGGTGAATTCTCTCACCCTCCCGCGCTTCTGACTGTACCCAGTGCATGTATAAACAAAAAAAAAAAAAAAAAAAACAAATAAAGAAAGAAAACATGCCTCTATAAAAAAAAAATAAAACAAAGGAGAAGTGGACTATAGACTCCTTTCCCAACTCCTGGAGTCTGATCTCAATGTGATGGAGTCATGCTAAGTAACTGATTCTCCACTGGACATCTGCTTTAGTTGATCTATGAGTCTATCTAGTCACTATAATTTTACTTAAAAAAAAAAAAAAAAACCTCTTTCAATATATCCTCCTTTCAATACTAGAATTTTTCGTGTTTTGCTTGTGTTCCATAGAACAATCTTCAAGTACATGAGGAATTTATTTCTTCATAATGGTTTCTTCAGTCCATAGTTCCAGAATCCCAACCATGTCTACAATTGACCTGAGGCCATTTTAGTATCTCTCAGTATTCCTCAGTGCCTTGGGTGATAAGAGTTGCAGACCATGGGTCACATCAGTTTGACTTCAAACAAGGGCCAAAAGACCAATTTGCCTGAGGTAGACACCCTATTTGCTTAGTTCTAGTCATAAGCCTGGAGAAGGGACAGCCAGACATAGTTCAGTGGAAATCACATCCATAGACATGTGATTGGTATTGAGAAGTGTCAGAGAGAGTGGTTTTTCTGAGAATGTGGGAGAGAACCTTGCTTATAGTCATTTAAGTAAATATTTGCTACTAAAAATAATATATAAAGTTTTAAAAATCCTTCTGAAGTTTGTTCCTGTTAAATATTGAATACTACATTCTCTTACTTTAATAATTATAAATTTTGCATAATATTACTCTCTCTTTACAAAAGAAAATACTCTCATTTTTAGTTACATGAAATGCAATTTTGAATTTCAGACAAAATTCTATACTAAAGAATTAAGTACTCAGTTTTCATAGCAATCATCTGTATTTAGATTTTCTGTCTTGTTCAAAATAAAATTTTGTATGAATTCTGAGGCAGATAGTTCAACTGTGGCTTCTGTGGGAAATTAATATTATCTGTAATTGGAAACTATGTTGAAATGAAATCACCAGTGAATGGCACCACAAATGCTATTATTGACCTGGAAAATTACTATCTAAATAAAAATTAAAATCCATGTTTTAGGCCAATATTATTTCCTTGCCTCAAGTTAATTTCCTCTATACCACCTTTCCCTCTGATGACAGCCGCAAGCATTTTGACTAACCACAGCATATTACTGCTCAGATCCACAAATAGCACAAGGCATACTCCTACAGAAAAATCCCTAAAGATGTCTCTGCTCTCATTCCAGGCTGAAATATTTTTCTCAGGATGATAAACAGATAAGGCAATTAACCCCACTGGCACTCTGGTACTTATAAAAAAGATACTTCAGTGTAAATATCTATAGCAGTATTTACCCTATTTAGCACTCGGATCCTATTTGAATGTTCAATAAATATTGCAAAGAAAAAAAATTGCAATGAAAAGGACATAGTTGTAAAATAGTGATGTTGTGAGGAAAAAATAACAATAATTGTACCTAAGTAGGTATTTTGAAATCATGTGTGTTTGCTGACAAATCAAATTTCTTAAATGTTAGTCCAAGATCTAGACTAGTCTCTGGGATCTTACAGATTTATGAAGGAACTTGCCATCTTGTCAGGTTTCTTAAATTCATCCCTGTACAGTTATTTATATTCCATTATAATTGCAGAATCCACATTTTTTTAAATAAAAAACCTATAACTTTTAGAAATTAAACATCTAAGCAGTCGACTCCTAATAGAAGAGCCGAGATTCCAGATCTGGTCTACCCGAGTGCAAGATCTGTAATTTTTCCATTTGTTCTTGCTCTATTTCTTATTCATATAAATTTTCTATAGGCACATAATCCTCATTTCCTAAATCTATAAAAACTACCTTTTTTGGTGTTCTCAAGCAATCAATGAAGCAGTATGAGGATACAGATATAGAAATCATATGGAAGGCATTGTAATTGTTGAGTTAGAAGTAATGGATTTCTAGAATAGAGAAATGTCATTAATATGGCCAAAGAAGAAGAAATCTAAGTGATATATATCCTGTTAAAGAATACATAATCTTACTGTCGCTTACTATCATCTATGCATCTCTCATCTGTAAAATAGGAATAGTAGTTTTGTCAGGAGGATAACTTCATAAAGCACATAGAATAGTGTGAATAAACTATCATCTATGCATCTCTCTATCTAACTACCAAATAAATGTAAAACCTTTACATATTTATTGTACATAAGGCTTGCGCATACATTTATATCTATGTATGTATAAGGTTTGCAAATATGTATTTATATATGTATAGATGCCTTTACCTTAGTAACCTAATGTTTTGTTGTTTTTTTGGGTTTTTTTTTTTTTTTTGGAAATGCAATAACTGTATCACATAGTTAGGGTTAGTCTTTTGGAGTAAAGCTTTCATTGAGCTAAACAGCGAATTCTATGTAGTTTAGCTATAGACAAAAGATCAGAGGCATAGTTGAGCAATTCATATATTCATTAGCCAGTCTATGTGTTTCTTTCTAGAATGTAAGCTTTCAATGTCCAACATTCAATGAAGGAATAAATGAATGGAGGAAAAATTGTAATGGCAGCACGTAAAAGGAAGATGTAATCCCTCAGAAAAGGCTCCTGGAGGAAAAGATAAGTAACAGGAGACTTGAAGGAGAAGTAAGTGTTAGTCAGGGAGTAAGGATGTGTTTGAGAATCTAAATCCAATAATAGAACATTCTCCAGAGATATATCATGAGAGGACAGAGGTGGCCAGATGTGTACAGAGGACAGATGTGTACAGAGGACAGATATGTACAAAGAAGTACCAAAAACAGTCCAGAACAAGAGATTTGTCAACATGGGAATAGACTCGAAATGAGGAAAAAGGTCATTTGATCTATTTTCGTTTATTCGTAGCTACTCCCACTGTGTAGTTCTCACTATTTCTATGTGCTTTAAAAATTCATCCTCCTGACAAAATTACTATTCGCATTTTACAGAGGAGAAACTGAGACACAAAGAAGTTAAATAACTTACTCAAGGCCATATTAGAAGTGGCAGAGCCAGAATCCAAATCCAGGCAGCTCATCTGCACGGCCTATTTTCTTAATCCCATCACCCTGCTGACTCTTGTTGATGGACAAAGATGATCAGATTTGAACTCTAAAGGTAGGAAAGGCATGGGTATGTCCAGACTCCTAGTGACTGTATTTGTTAAAATTAAACTTGTTAAGGAAAAATGAGTATTTTTGTTCTACAGTCTAGAGCACCTTTTCTGGTCATTGTTGTGTATCTTCTGCAAACAAGAAACTGCATTCCTAGAGATTCCTTTTCCTTTTAATCCTTCACACAATCTTTCAGGTTTCTCAAGTAAATTGAAATTTCCTGTAGGGTTTGTTTGTTTGAATATTTATAGTCTTCTCTAACTTTAAGTTATTGCCCTGTGTAATGGCTAATTTTATGTGCCCATTGTATGGAGCCCTGGTACCTGAATACCATTTCCGTGAGGGTGATTATGACCAAGATTTACATTTGAATTGGTGCACTTGGAATAAAGCAGATTGCTCTTCCCAGTGTGGATGAGCTTCTTTTGATCAACCCAAGGCCTGAATAGATTTCACTTCCCTTGGGCAAGAGGAAAGTGTCCATCAGGCTCTCTCCTGATTTCATCTGCCACATAAGCTGCTCCTTAATTCTTTAAGAGAGTGACTTTGAACTGCAATATTGATTCTCCTGTGTACTCTACCTGCCAGTCAACCCTGAAGATTTTGGTCTTCCAGTCACCATAACCACAAGAGCCAACTCCTTAAAAGAAATCTCATAGATGTACACACACACACACACACACACACACACACACACACACTCTATTGGTTCTGTTTCTCTGAAAAGCCCTGACTAATACACCCAGATTTCTCATTTTTGACTCCATTGTTTTTAAAATATTCCTCATGTTCTTTGGTAATGTTGAAGTCTCTCCTGCCCAAGGAAAGCAATCAAGGAAAAAATGCCCAACTGCTCTTTTCTGCCAACTTGGATGGGAACATTATAAAATTGACAAAATGAAAGACATATTATCCTGTAGCAGCAGAGAAAAGGACATGTATGATGGTTTCATCCTTCCTATTGTTTTCAAAACAAGCTAGCAAGATTCTAAGTGACCATTTTCTTTTTAATGCTAAGAAATGTGTCTAGTATTGTTTTCAAATTTTTTTTGTTGTCGTTTGGAAGTAGCATTGGCATAAAAATGTATAAGGAAGATTACTGTCAGAGACAGTCTTGTTCCGAGGCAAACAAGAGCTACCCTCTCAACACCTACACATTTTATCTCCATTAACTTGAAAGGCAGATCATCACTTATTGTTATCATCGGGAAAATATGGATAGCACAGTCTATGTAAATTGTCTGCATAATTTCTTACAACTGTTATTGATTATAATTCTATCATTAAATCAAATTAAAAGTTTAATTTAAAAAAGGTTTAGTGATAGAGATTTTAGGTCTACCGATTTCTATGGTCTCACACTTTTAAAACACTGTAAGGGGCGGCAGTTCTTTGTTCTGTTTCTGTATGGATTACATTTGTTTTTAATCAACAACATTTTAATTTTTTTTTTTATTTTCTGATGGTGTGATGATAGTTTTCTAGCATTTTTTATAGCTATTCCTTAAAGTTAAGTCCATTATCAGGAAAGTGTAAAACTTTATGATTTAATGGTATGTGTTCTAGAAATTTTATGGTAAGGAGTTATCTTCCTATTGAGTTTAGAGAGTTCTTTGTACATTCTAGAGAGCAGACTTTAGTCAAATATGTGTGTTTTGCAATTATTTTATCCCAATGTATAGCTGATCTTTTCATACTTCTAGAAAGATTTTTCCAAAGCAAAAACTTAATTTGCTTTGAATTTTAATAATCTTTCCTTCTATTGATTGTTCTTTTGGTTTCATGCTTAAGAGCTCTTTGTCTGTTCCTAAATCTCGGAGATTTTCTCCTATGTCATTTCCTAAAAAGTTTTATGGTTTTGTGATTTACACTTAAGTCGGTGATCCATTATGAATTGGGCTGTGATGTTACAGGCACCACCAGACCTTTTCTAACATGCATGTAGCTGGGGCTACATTTTACTTTTTGTTGTTGTTTGTAAGTTTCCTGGACCTTTGACTAAAAATAGAAGGCTCTTTGGGAGAATATTTTGTCTCTGCTTGTTGGCATATCTGGATTTGTTACAGGGCAACCCTATTGAGGACATCCTTTCCCCCTAACAGATTCTTGGCTTCTTTAGCTCCATGTCTGGAATATGTGAAGTCAAAAGAAAATCCCCAGAATTTAACACCATGTCATTCATCAAATCCCAAAGTCTCTAGTCTGCTCATATTCTTCACCTATAGATTCTTCTTCTGCTTGTTTAATATACAATGACCATAATACTAAATTGTAAGAACATAGAAAATTGTGTCTACTACCTCTTCCCAGAAGTACAAGTCCTCACTTAAATTGAATTTGCATCTGTTCCTTCATTTCTTATAATATATAGAAATACAACTTTAGCTGAGAGTTTGTTGTGAGAATTGAGTTTATATATATAAAAACTCATATATATATATATATATATATATATAAAGAGCTATAAAAATGTATGGTATATAACAAACTCTCAATATAAGATTTAGTAATTACTATGTTTCACTTATGAATCCCACCCAGGTAACTAAATGGGATTACATATTCCAGCTCTGCATATTATTTAATTCACAACACATAAACACACATATACACACTATTCAAAATAAACTATAATAGATTTAAAATAATAAATGAATGTGGTCCTGAAAATCACTGAAACATTTTCTTTTTTTCAATATGTATTTTTTATCTCTCACTATAAGTTCTACAAGTAAAATAAGTAATTGAATTTCCCTAGGTCTATTACATACGAAGTCATAATACAAGTATATGTTATTTGATGACTGAGTAGATGTTTCAGAATCCTGTATGGACTCTTACTGCAAATCTTTTCAAAAAATGTATAAAGGAGCAACTTTAATGACTACTTTCTCTTTCCTTTTCCCTTCTTGTATTTCTCTTTTGTTTTCTTCTCTTCCCTTCCTCAACAAATTAGTCATAAAGACTTTAGTAGAGTCAAGCATTGTATGCATCTGAGTTTAGGAGAATAAATGTCGCCTAGACTGTTTTTTTTCAAGCCAGCTTTAAATGAGGAAGTGGGATGGCCTAGCACAAGAATCAGAGCCAAGAGATGTGGAAACTGTCTCATGGAACTATCATTGATGGAGGATAAGAATAGAAAAACTGGAAAGGAGGAGCCATAAGATCAGAAGCCTGGCTCACACAATGCCAAGAGCTGGAGGCAGGGGTAGAAGGGATTAACATAGCCTTTAACCCAATTATAGGAACTAAGATCCTTAGGCACCAATGCCTAGATCACAAAGCACAAGACCCAAGCAGATATCAGACTACTGTATGATATGGAGATTGAGGGCCATTGTTGAAATCTTGCCCCTTTCAAATTCTACATTGTTATTCAAAGTCAACAACAAACAAACCACTCCATGAAGGAGTGAGGCTATGCCAAAGAGAAGAAGACTACATCAGTGCAATCTCTGCAGTGGCACAGGGCAGCAGTCCTTCTGCCCACCTGTGCCTGTGTAGGTGCTCCTTTTCCCCAACTCTCTGTCCCTCTGGAGGGCAGCAGCCTACCTGCCTGCCCGTGACCTGTACCAGGCTGGGACTTCTTTTCACTGACCTCCCTTAACAGAGGCAGCTCTCCTCAAGGCTGCCCACCTGCGACAAAGCAGGCCTCTCTCTCTTAGTAAACCTGTCCCTTTCGGGGCAGCGCTTTCTGCCCACTTGTGTCCATGCAAGTGCCCTTTATTCTTGGCTCCCTTTTATAATAAACCTGCCCTTTTGGATATAGCTAGCATCTCTGTATCTTGGAGAAACTCGCCTGGGAACTCACCGGTGCTGGTAAAAGGGGGGTGCTGATGAAACCTTTCCCAGAGTAAACCCAAGGACTCCATTCTCCAAACCCAACAACTCCAAAAATGACATCATCATGATTTATAACTATTTATAACATTCAGATGCCCAAAAGATATATTTATATATATTTGGTCTTTTTCCACTCTTCTTGGCAGAAGCTCCCAAAAGCCTTGAAATTTACTAACTGTTGAGAGTGATAAAAATGTCTCCTCTTATGTTAATGAAAAATAACATTGGGGAAAAAAACAAAGCATGAAACCTGGTTGCCAGGAAGTCAACATGAACATGAAGTTGTTTTTTGGCGCTGTCGGGTTTGGCGTCCGGGGTTCTTAGGTTCACTCTGGAAAAGGTTTCACCAGAGTGCCCCTTTCAGCAGCACGCAGTGAGTTTCCGAGGTGAGTTTCTCCATGAATCAGAGACATTTGTTATATCCAAAAGGGCAGGTTTATTACAAAAGGGAGAGAAGAATGAAGGATACTTGTAGAGACACAAGTAGACAGGAAGAGCTGCCCCGGAAAGGGACAGGTTTGCTAAGAGAGAGGCCTGGATGGTCGCAGGCAGATGGCCTTTAGAGAGAGCTGCCTCTGCTGAGGGAGGCGGGTAAGAGAACTAGCCAATCATAGAGAGACTGATGGAACTTCAGATTAGGGAAAGAAGGTATATATTCCCTGAGGCATGACTCCACTTCGGTTTCCTTGACCCTCCCTGGCTGGGTGTCCCACTTTATTTCTGTCCTTTTTCTCCTTGATAAACTTTTTCTTTCTCTAAACACATTTGCCTCTTTTCACTTGCTTGCCTGAGTGTCAGCGAAGTTCCTGCTGTGGCTTTGTGACAACCAACCCATGGTGGTCTAGTGGCTGGGACTCAGCACTGCCTTTGCAGCCTGGGATCCATTCCTGGCTGGGAGACTAGGCCTGAAAACCTGAAATTGTGGTATCAATGAAATCACAACTCAGAAGGATATTTACATATGAGGTGGTAACCTGGTATACGGTGAGAACTAAAGAGACAAGGACATATATGGATCAAGGCAGAGATAAGAATTTGGTCCTCAACAAATCATTTGGAGGGCTCTTCAAAGAAGTAAATACAGGGATCCAGGTTTCTTGTATTCTAAGATATATTTAATTAAAGAGCCAACTTATTTCTTCTTCAAAAATTTATTCCAAAATTTAGGTATACTGCAAGAAATATAGTAAAATTAAAAGATCTGAAAGATGCCAACTGAAATTTTGCTAGAATAATAAGATTATTTAGTCAGCAATATGTTTATCTATAGAAACAGGGTAAGAGTCAAACAAATAATGTTTCTTTTTTCACTTCTGAATGTAAGAATGTACAGTCTTGTGGTAGGAAGAAACATATTTGAGGTTTTATTTTAGTGGGTCCAAATAATGTTTATTGCTGTTTTGTCAGTGGAAAGCAGAAAAAAAAATAAGAAATCATCCCTTTCCTATTATCTTTTCATAGTTTAGATAAATGAGTTATTTGGAAAGGGAGTTTTGTTCTGGAGGACTTTTGGCATCAAAGATTGGAAGAATTGGAGTATATGGAAAATACTATGAGATAGAATAATTGGAATAATACAAAACTTCCTTTGAAGACCTCACACATATCAAAGAAAGAAAATCCAGGAAAGAACATTCACTAACAAACAATTAATAATGATCAAAATTATACAGAGGCAATGAATTTTAATTTTGTTTTTTAATTTGTATTTTGCAATTGAAAATATGAAATCTAAATACCAACTGCACTATTTACTACCAGTGTAAACTTAGACAAACCACAAAGTCATCCTGACGTTTCCATCTGTAGATAAAATATAACTATACTTTGAGATTGGTGACTCTTAATGTATATTAAACTTGAATAAAAAAATCAGTGTATGAATTCTGAATGAGCTCATGAATAGAGCTGAATTAATTTTAAAAATGTGCCTCCAGTTTCTTTGACTAATTTGGTTAGCAACTTATTCAAATAAATTCTAAATAATGACAAAAATATCCCAATATTAGATTGTTACCAAAGCCCTCTCTCTCCAAAAATAACAATAACACATCAAATTAGATATGTATATATATGTGTGTATATATATAGATCTTTTAAATATAGCATATAATTATATATAATATTAATACTTTTAATATCGGTGACTAAAACAAAGTTTAATTGACATCAATTTAAATAAAGTAAGGATGCTTTCTAGGTAAGTGTCATGGGTTGAATTGCATCCCCTCAACATTCACATGTTGAATTCCTAATTCCCAGTGCCTTACAATTTGAACTTACTCAGAAATATGATCACTGAAGAAGTATCTAGTTAAGTTGATATTCAGGTCATCAGAGTTGGCCTCAATCCACTATGATTAATGTCCTTGTATAGAGGGAAAACTTGGACACAGAAATAGACATAAATAGTGGAAAGATGATGTGAATAGACATAGAAAGCAGATGGCCATTCTCAAGCCTGGAGAATGGCCTGGAACAGATCCTTCTCACACAGTCCTCAGAAGCAACTTAGTGTGTCTATATTTTTACCTTGGATTCTTTAGTCTCCAGAAATGTGAGACAATAAATTTGTGGTACTGTATAACAGCAGGGATAGCAAACTAATATAGTAAACAGAGAGTAGTGGACACCAGGCACCTTTATATGTGGAAGAATGTCTGATCTGACAAAGAAATGGACCTACTATAAGGACTTTGACAAGATGTGGAGGAAATAACCAAACCTTTCACATCCTTGTAGACTTGTGTGATACCATAGAATTTAAGAGTCCCAATTGCAGAGATAATTTCCTTAACCTGAGAACTCTCCTTTACTACATGAGAGTAAACAAGCGTTAGCTGAAAATAGGGAAGCTTAATTTACTAATGTGTAGCTCAAAGAAACTTGCAGAAAGGAAGGGCCTGACATTACTCTTCCAATGTTTGAAACAAGAAGTGCTTTGAATGACCTGAAGTGTTAACTCTTAAGTTTATTAGCATATAATCTAACATAGTAAATTTGGAGTGATTGCATTGTCCAGGCCACCATCACAGACAATGGGAAGTAAGAATAAAATTATAGGGGCCTCCCCGGTGGCACAGCGGTTGAGCCCTGGGTTGTGAAGCTGCCTGCAGCCTCTGCAGCGCTGGTTCGATCCCCGGCTGCTCCCTGGCCACCGGAGGAGGGTCCCACATGGCACGCAGACCTCTCCTGCCACTCGCTGCTCCCCTCAGCATTGTACTATTGTCCTTTTGCCTGCTCTGCTCCCCGCTCTGGCTCTGGTGAATTCTGTCACCCTCCCGCGTTTCTGACTGTACCCAGTGCTTGTATAAATAAAATAAAATAAATCTTAAAAAAAAAGAATAAAATTATAAATTTTATTTTTTTAATTTTATTAAAAAATTATATTTAAACTTTAAATTCTCAGATTTTTTCCATATCTAAGCAGGCAACACAAGAATAATCGGGCAATTTTTAATCTTTCAAAAGAATTTTTCCATATATTTTTGGTTTTTATCTACTAAATTACTGGATTTTATTTTTCATCTAGGTTCAGCTACAACTAAATGAAAAACTGAGACTTTTATTTTTTTAATGAGAAACAATACCTTTCTGTTCTGGAATTTCCTATTATTTTCTTTAGTCTTTCCCATTTTTTAACTATTGAAGTTTTACAGTCTATAAAAAGATTTAATGTATCATGACTAAGTTGTTTTTGGTTTTTTTTTAAAGCTTTATTTATTTATTTATTTATTTATACAAGCACTGGGTACAGTCAGAAGCTCAGGAGGGTGAGAGAATTCACCAGAGCCAGAGCAGAGAGCAGAACAGGGAGACTGACGAGACACACTGTTGAAGGGAGCAGCGGGCGGCAGGAGAGGTCTGCACACCATGTGGGACCCTCACCCGGCGGCCAGGGATCGAACCAGTGCTACAGAGGCTGTGGGCAGCTTCTCAACCCAGCGCTCAACCGCTGAGCCACCAGGGAGGCCCCTAAGTTGGGTTGATCTGAGGCCTTCCAGGCAGTTCAATATCAGAAATTTTGCAAACTAAAGTTTTTATTTTAAGAGTTTAAGGAAAAAAAAATTTTTTTAAATATTTATTTATTTTTATACAAGAGCTGGGGTACAGGCCAGAGGTGTAGGATGGTGAGAGGGTTCACCAGAGACAGAGCAGGGAACAGAACAGGCAGACGACAAAAATACACTGCTGAGGGGAGCAATGGGTGGGACAGGAGAGGTCTTCTGCGCCATGTGGGCCCCTCGCCAGCTGGGCAGGATTGAACCTGCACTGAGGAAGCTACGGATAAGGGAAGCCTTTAGGAAAATTTTAATTGAAACTAGGGAGAAAGAGCCTCCCCTGGTGGAGCAGGCAGTTGAACACCGCTCTGTGAAGCTGTCCTCAGTCTCTGCAGCCCTGGTTCGATCCTGGCTGGCAGGCAAGGGTCCAACATGATGAAGCAGACCTCTCCTGTTGCGCCTGCTGCTCCCCTCAGCAGTGTATTTCATCAGTCTGCCTGTTCTGTTCCCTGCGCTGTCTCTGGCGAATCCTCTCACCCTCCCGCACATCTAGCCTGTACCCTGATTCTTGTATAAATAAACAAATAAACAAATAAACAAATAAATAAATATTAAAAAAAAAACTAGGGAGAAACATCAGTTTACACTCAGATTGGCAAAAATTAGATATAAACAATATCAAGTATATGTCAATTATTTTAGGTCATAGAAAGATTCATCCATGGCTGGTGGAAAACATTCATCCATGGAAAACAAAGTAGCATCAACAAAAACAAATACTAACATTTTCTTCTCCCCTCAAATCGACTTTAAGTATATATCCAAAAAAAAAAGATTCACACTTGCCAAGGAGAAAAATGCAAGAATATATAAGGCAACTGTATAAATGTTCAAGAATGCTCATTTTGTATAACAGTTAAATCTCGGAAATAACCACTAACAGCATGATAATTTTATTTGTAATGTTTTTGCAATGGAATATGATGCAACAATAAAAATGTGCCAATTAAAGCATGTACCAGCATGAATAAATCTCACAAAACTAATATTAAGGGGAAAAGAAAATCATACCATGATATCATTAATAATACATGTACAGGTAGCTTAAATATTGCTTACTTAGAGATGTATGCAAGTACAAAGAGATATGATTCTTACAAAGGAAAAGTAATGAAACCACAGACACACATACAGTTGACCTGTGAACAAAATAGAGGGTGAACTAGAGTGACTCCCATGCAGTTGAAAATCCACTCAAAACTTTTGACTTCCCCAAACTTAACTAATAATAGATGGTGTTGATCAGAAGCCTTCTGATAACATAAACATTAGATTATTACATATTTGTTATATGCATTTTTTTACATCAATGTAGGAAATACTGTTATGAATAAACTCAAAAGAAAGATAAAATGAATTTATAGCACTGTACTATATTGATATTATAAATTTATATCATCTGTTTACAAGAAAATCTGTGTATTAAGTGAACACATGCAATTAAAACCATTGTTCAAGAGTCAACTGCATGTTTAGTGAAGAATAGGAAAGAATGAGCTTGGGAAGGAGCCTAAAATTTTATAAATTCACTTTTAGTCCAGTTTGAGATTGCACGGTATACCTTCTAAATGATTTCATAATATAAAAAGCTATCCATAGAAATGTACCTGAATTCTCTCAAACTTTTAGTTGGAGGCATCACTGCTATCTCAAAACTGAGTTTTTTCCCTAAGAATTTCTTTCTTAATCTCCTCATGCTTGAACTCAGTAATTTTTTTCTATTGTCCTAGTTTCAACTGACCTCTCAGTGACTGTGTTTTTAATGTGCACTCAAATTAATTTTTGGCATCACCTCAACACTCTTCCCAGAAGTTAACCTTCTCCTGTGTGCTAAATTGTTCTATTGTCAACTTGGTGTTTCCAAAAATTGTTTTCTGTAACTGTTCTTCCTCTCAAGAGTGAGCATAGAGTTAGACAAAATTAAATTTACATGAAATTGAAACTACAAAAAATGAAGTGGCAATCATTATGCTCTCAAAGTGATTGTTGTTTAGAGATGATAGGAAGCAGATGCAGAGCTAACAGTGAGTTCCAATTTGTCTTCAACATTCCCCACTTCTCATCTAATTCTTCCAAGTGGCACCATGTGTGCAACAAGTTCACCACTATACACTTTGCTTCATTCTTCAAGAGGCCTTAGTCATAAATAGCCAATACCTTTCCTAGGTTTCCATACCAATCCCCCTCCTTAATTCTGATCAAGCAGTTGAATATAGTCCTGTCTGGTTTCTAGGCTTCCCTGCAAGTCCCACTCTTTTTCCTGTGCCAAGTAGATAAGTGCTTTTCCCCTCATTGTTTAATTCTGCTTTCAAATACTTCTTCCCCATTTTCAACCACAATTGGGTGAACTTCAATTCCTATAATAAATTCCTTCCTCCATAATCACCATAGTGATTTTGCTTTCCTAATTGAAATGCAGCTGATGCAACACACATTCTGAAACATAAATAAACCCTCCCCTTCACTACACCATTATGATAAGATATAATATTTCAGCTTCCTATTGGATCAAGATATGGGAATATTTTCATGAAACAAACATGTTTATTAGACTTCAACCAATTAGCTATACTTTGCCAGTTTTAGCAGTTAAATTCTACCTCAAGTGTAGAAAATAGCATCATCAGTAATCATCAAAATGTTACAAAGAAGTAAGACTACCAAAATAGCCTTTCATTTATACTGGTTCACTAATCATTTTTTTTGTCATTTTTCAGTAAATCTGATGGGTTGTTAACTAACTACTTTCCTATATTTAAAATGAGACTTGTTTCAAGTATGATAAATAAGAATTATATTGTATCCATGACGTATATCCTCCAGGGCAGTCAGAATGTTGATAAGCCCTCATGGTATTTACTCCCTGATAATGTTCTTCAATTATATTGTCTTATCTTTCAAGAGCTGATCCAATTCTCACAAACACATAGAATTGCCCTGCTGATTAACTACTGTAATAATCAGATCTAGAAATTATTCTTGATTCAATTTCAATAAAAGTTGCCTGAAATTTCTGGCTATGCAGGAGCTATCCTGGTAACCAAGTCTAAAATAACCACTGTCAATTCTTGGAGACTCTTTTCAGCTCCCAGAAAGTAATTATCAGTGTTTTAACCTCCAACCATACGCAAACAAAACTCATAGAAGTTACTCCTTGTACTTAAAAAATAAATCATATGCATTTAATGTTAACTTTGTAGAGCTGGCAAATCAGTAATTGCTTTGATAAGTAACTCATATATTTGAATGATAACAAGGAAGAAATTACTTGGCAGGTTTGTGAGAAAAATACAGCACTAACTTAAGAGTCCCTATGTTTCCAGTACAAAAACTAAAATGAAATAGATGACATCTTGTCAACCTGGAATTCTATATATTGCAAGAAGTGTCCTTCAAAAGTGAGAGTTCAGAGAATTTGTCTCCTGGAAACCCATACAATGTGTAGATCCAAAGAAAGTCTGATTGAAGGTCAATCGTTTCAGAGGGAAACTCAAATACGAGAAGGACAGAAAATCACTGGAAATGTAAATACATGGACAATAAGTATTTCTCTTCTTTTAATTTCCTTCAAAGCCATTTGCCTATTTAAGGCCACTGATAACTGCAAATATTTATCCTCATCTTTATATGAATAGTTTTATATAGGTATAAACCAATATGAATATATGTTTACACACACACACAAATCAATAAATTGTTTCTTCTAGCACCCTGTCATCTATCAAAAGAAGTGCTGATATTGTTAATTTTATATCTTTGCATTTAAGTTACAGAAGATAAAATAAGTGTAAATATCACCTGAAATTTTGTTTCCTCTTCTTTGGAAAGGTTTAAAGCATTTTCTGTTGTATTCAGGATAATTGTATCATGTTAGCCAAAACTGACTTTTTTAGTGTCTTTACTTGGAGATTAAATTCCACTTAAGGTGATGTGTACAGTTACCATATGATAAGGGATAATTGTGATGACTTTTTGATAAGTCATTTTTGGCTAGGTAGAAATATAATTTATAGTTATACAATCAGGCTATACCATAGGTGCTCTAGTAAAGCGATTTTTACAGATGTATGACAATCAAAGATTTTCACAAAGGAAACTGATCCTAAAGGGCTTCACTAGTAAATTCCATCCATTAAAAAAAAAAAATTCTGTCATATATAAGCTCTTTAATAGAGAAGAAACAACTCATTTTTTAAAAGATTTATTTATGCATACAAGAACTGAGGTGTAGGCCAGAGGTGCAGGGAGGGTGAGAGAATTCACCAGAGACAGAGTGGGGAGCAGAATAGGCAGATCTACTGAAATATACTGCTGAGGGGAGAGACAGGAAAGGTCTGCTCTGCCATATGTGGTTTAGCTCCCTGGCTGGGGATCATACATTGAAGTCCTACCTCAATAATGATCCTGTATTTAGAGATCGGGCCTTTAAAGAGGTAATTAAGATTTTAAAAGATTGTTAATAGTGGGACACTAATCTGGTAGAATTGTTGCCTTTATAAGAAATGGAAGAGAAACCCACAGAAGAAAGTCTCTATGAGAATAGGAGAAGGCAGCTCTACACAGGCAAGAAAAAAATATCCTCAATAAGAACTGAATTTGCCAAGGTTTTGATTATGGACTTTCAGTCTCCAGAACTGTAAAAAGGCAAATGTCACTTGTTAAGTACCTGTATGTGATATGTCAATGAAAGCAGATTAATACGCTATGAAATATGCATTTAAAAATATTTTATAAAGCTAAAAGAATGACATGTATAAATGGAAATGTGTACAAAGCAACACTATGTTTCTACACTTTTTTTGTGGTTAAAAAAGCATGATGAAATTTTCCCTCATCAAATTTTTAAGCATATAGTACAGAATTGTTTACTATTTGCCCATTGTTGTAGAATTCAATAACTTTTTCATTTTGCTTTCATCTTGAAACTCTTTATATGTTGAACAGCAGTTCATTTTTACTCATTATCCCCTCATGTCCCTGGTAACTATCATTCTACTTTTTGCTTCTATTAGTTTGACTAATAGACATTAAACAACTCATATAAGTAGAGTTATACATAATTTGTTCTGATTATTTCATTCATTTACTTCATAATGTTGTCAATTTTGAGTTTCAATCTATGTCATAGCATTATGACAGCACTTCCTTCTTTTTAAGGCTGAATAATACGCCACCTTGCATACATATATATATATGTAATTTTCTTTATCCATTCATTTATTGATCATATTTAGGTTGATATACAAGCAGTCAACAGATATATGAAAGATGTTCAAAGCCACTGTCATGGAATGCAAATTAAAGTTGCAATGAAGTATCACTCATGTTTGTTAGGATAGTCATTATTTAAAAAATAAAAACCAGAAAATACTAAATGGTGGCAAGATATGGAAAAATTAGAACTCAGTATTTTTGTAAATGCAAAATGGTATTGCCAATATGGGAAATAATATGGAGATTCCCTAGAAGGTTGAAAATAGAAGTACTATATGATTCAGCATTCCTACTTCCATTTATTTATCCCAAACAATTTGTAATAGAATCTTGATGAGATATATGCACTTCCATGCTCAGTGAAACATTATTCATTATAACCAGTGAAGACAAGCTCTATATTATTAATAGTATATTCTTCAAAACCAAGGTATATAAGATCCCTGTAGACTTTATTTTATGTATAGTGTATACCTCTTTCCAAAGTAGATATTTGCTTCAGAAATTACTTCATTCTTTCATATTTTTTATTAGTATGAACATGTAAGTATAAAATATGAAATATATAATCCAAAAAGATGACTTTTAAATCCATGAAAACAGGTTAAAATAGAATAAAATTTTTTGGCTATCTTTGTGTGCCACATGCCATGAATTCTAAGTTTATTTCTATTTTCCTCAAAATATACATAGCTCCATATGTCTTACAACCACCACCATACATAGTTCAGTAACTCAATTATCATTTATGCAAAGATTTGAGTTTTAAATATAATGAGTGATCTATATAAACTAATATTAAAAATCAAATCAATGCACTCGTATCCAACTTTGTGCATTCACATCTACACTCACATTTATACCCTAGAAATGATTGATTGCATTTGTGGACTCCACTAATATTTTCCATTATTTTACCTTCATTCCGTGGTGTGTAAGTTCTGTCAGTCTTACTGTCATGGAAACATTTACTCGCCATTGTAATCATTGCTGGTGTAAAACACAGCTGCCTAACAAATGTACACTGGAATGGGTTCCTTTTCACATCTGTTAAATCTCAACACAGTGTATAACTGCTCTTTTTAGAGTGCATCAATCATGGAAGAGTGAGACAGAATTAAAGAGTGGAGCCCTGCTTGGCTCCCCTTGTATCTAATTTAGGCATGTATGACCCATTACATTCATTGTTGTGCTTACAACAGCTGTTTCTTATTATTAAGAAAAGCAGCTTTGCGTGCAGAACATAAAACAATAAACGCTAGCCATGTGGACAGAGTACATTTGCTTCTAAAGGTTATAAATATACACTTAATAAAAAAGTAAGGTGGCGCTAACCATATTTCACAGAAAACAAATGGAACCACTTCAGGCAATACAGCCTAACACCTCCTGATCAAAAGAAAGAAAAATACTGAATCCAATAATCCCTACTGCTACAACGAAATTCGTAATTAATAAAGTTGTTTAATGAGCCAAAGAATTATGGTACAGAAAGAACATCTTTAAGGATTTTCCTAGAATGCCATATAGTTTTAGCCTCTACAGACTATTGATAAGTATAGAAATAATAAAAATTTTAAGTTATGCAATTTGATTTTAAGTGAATGCAGACTATGCTACAGACAAAACTTAATTTCTCTTGTATGTATATATTTGCATAGAAAAAAATTGGAAGTAATTTTTATTTTGGAAATATTTTCTGCCTTTTCCAATTTGTAATATGAAACTTTATTACTTTAATAACTACCAAATAAATATTAACATATTGAAAGTTAATCCTATACTTTCATAGTTTCCTGCAAGTTGAAAGTTCATAAAGCAAATATCACTGAGGCAAATTAATGACTTTATTACTTAATAAAATTAATCTGTAGACATCAAAATAACAAAAGATATAAATTATAACACATTTTTCTAAATTATCACTAATTTTTTAAGTAGTGAGCATTTTTAGCATATTATCTTGTATGTTTTGTATGTGTATATAATTTTCTTTGTTATATCTCTTTTCAAACTAAAGGTCACTATTTTCCTGAGTGATCTTTATTGACCCTGATTGATGAGGTACATTTATAAGAAAATGAATCATTTTATTGTCTGGTAAAAATTCTGGTTACGAGGGATTCAACTACTCAATAGTTCATTTTATTTCTTTTGATAGAAATAATAGCCTCTACAGTAGTAACCTATTTGAGGTTTTTTCAAAAGTTTGCTTTCCAAATGCTATTATGATAATGGTCCATCTTGACTTCTCCAATCATGCTTTATTTATCAGTGTTTTTTCATTTACTTTCTCTAAACCCTCTCTTAAAGGAAGTTGTAAGGAATTATATTGCTATTATAGAATTATTTGAGGGCTCACCAAAAACTTGTGTACTTTCTACTTCAACATACTCTTTACATACTAGTAGATAAATTAGTTTATGAATAACTTGTAACCATGGATTGTGTGTAATCCTGTGCCATACTGATCTGGAAGTAGAAACGGAGTCTAGTGGTGATAAGTGAAATTTCCCTTTTTCCATCCACTATTACAAATATTAGGCTCCTCAAAGTTTTCTTTCTTACCTTTCGGTGCTGTCTAAATAGTCTTGCTGATGAGTCCCATCAGCAGAAGCCTTAAATTTCTCATCTTCCTCTCATGGTCAGGATGCCTGTTCTCCAGACATGGCTTTTGTCCATCCACCTGCCAAATGCCTCTGTACCTGAACATAGATTGGTTGAAGTAAGGCATCTATCTCTACCTTTCTGACATTGTTCCCCAAATAAAACCGTTCGTGACCCCAACATCTTATGAAGTTTGCCTGCAAACTGTTGCATCATTTGTAACTTGTTTTACCTGTCTTTCTCTTCCTAGAATTCAGATTAGAGTTGATTTGTAAGGACATATTTGAATGAGAAATGGCAAGATTTACCCCTTCTGAAGAAAGGATGTTAACCCCTAGGGGAGGGAACTTTATTAAGAATGTCTTCCTTTTGGGCCTCCCTGGTGGCACAAGGGGTTAAGCACCACACTATGAAGCAATCCACAGCCTCTGCAGCATAAGATCGATCCCCTGCTGGCCAGAGAGAAACCCATATGGTGAAGCAGACCTCTCCTATCTCTCCTGCTGCTCCCCTTAGCAGTGTATTTCAGCCAGTCTGCCTGTTCTGTTCCCCACTCTGTCTCTGGTGAATCCTCTCACCCCCCCCCACCACATATCTGGACTGCACCCCAGCTCTTATATGCATAAATAAATAAATCTTTAAAAAAAAAAGAATTTCCTTCCTTTTAAGGCATTGTTTTTTATTAAGTGTGTCTAGTTAATGGCTTCCTACTTAATACCATTATCCTACACTTCCCATAAGAAAAAATTATGTTTTTTACACAAACTAAATCCTAGTGACTCACCCTGATCTCTTATATATACTTGAAGATTCAAGCTGGAAATGTCTCCTGCACAAATGACTATGCTTTGCAGTTCCTGCAACACCAGCAGAAAACCTATGCTCAATATATGGGTATTGAATAAAACTGTTTATTGAAATTGCTTACTAAAATAAAGTTTATTAAATAGTTTTTTTAAAGCAAATGCATACTGACTCGTGAGTTAATATAAGTAACTATCATTAGTTCACTGTTATATTTTTAAAAAATCTATATTGCTATCCAAAAATATGCTATGTACCATACTAGACCCTAGGGAAATGATAGTGAGTGAAGAATTCTGTAAGGAAAATAGAACTTACAGCCCAGTGAAAGAAATAGGTACTAAACAAATGAATAGATACAAAAGTAAATATTAACAAAATTTTGAAGTTCTCTGAAGGAATTATAATATTGATAGTCTAATGAGAAGGAACAGAGGAACTGAGAATGTGAGATAGTCAAGAATATAATTTGTCAGCCTAAAATTATTTTGAAAAAGTCATGGAAAGAACTGGAGAAAAAGCATTGTAGATTAAGAAATCATGTAGCTTCTGATGTAGGAATGAGCGTGGGCAGTTCTACTATGTGACAAAGAGTGGTGTGACTACAACAAAGACAGTGGGAGAGTGGCACTGGTCAAGCCAAGCAATCTTGTAGGAATTGGTAAATGGTTTAGATTTTATTGAAATTACAGTATGAAGGCATGATGTTTCTAAGCAAAAATAGGTATATTACTTTTTTGCATTTGCTATATAACAAATTATATTTGACAGTGATGTAGATGACATGACTCTTAAAAGGCAACCATCAGCTTTGCCCTTAAAATTAAAACATATACATATCACCCTATCCATAATTTGCAGAAAGCGTTGTGACTTAATAATTTTAAGAATTTCCTAGTGAGTTTGTATCACTATACCTTGATATTGAAAACAAAGACTCATTATAATGGTCATAAATAAATAGGAAATTTATTATAAATTATAAATATGGAATTTTATCATATTTTTTAAATCAATGTGTTAGAATCCATTTGTATCATTATTCATTTTGGATCACATAGTTGACCAGTCAGAACTGTTTAATCTGACACCTGTGTGTTTCTGGCAGATCTCCATTAGCCTGGAAGAATTCTCTTAATTTGTTGGACAGTTAGAAATTCCAGTTTACTTTGACATTCCTTGATCTAGACTTGGAAACAAACCAGTCCTTTATACAAGTAGTTTTCTTTTTCTTTTCCTAATTAGTTTTTAGAATGGGCATGAAATATGTTCACTGCAAATGAGGATTCAACTTCCATATCTTGTATTCATGACTTGATCTCAATGCCTTTCAATTCAGTTTAAGATCACAGTTCAATATTATTCTTTTTCTCCTTTCCTTTCTCCATCCTATATTTGCATCTCTCTTCCAACAAAATTAAAACAATTGTTTGTAAGAATATCAATATATTTACTCATTTGCTTATTATTCCAGTTAACAAATTTGACTTAATGCTAAAATAATAGCATGTTTCAAAATTAAAAGCTATGGGGAAAAGTTCACTCAGAAAAATAAATTATTCTACTTATTTATCACTTTAAACTCCCTTGCTGTAGTTTCAAAAGTTTATTGCTCCTGTATGAAATTCTTCCTAATATAGCCATATTTTTATTTCCTACATAAAATAGCAATAAATCATATATTCTCTGTTAAACTTTATTTTTAAATAATGTAGCCTAGAAATCATTCCATTGTAAATTCAGAGATTCTTCTATTTTTTGCAACTGCATAGTATCTCAATGCATAGAATATACTAATTTTCCCAATCAATAACCCATGTATACTCTTAGATTATTTCCAACATATTCCTATTCAAATCAATCTTGTGAATAAATCTGTGCATGTGTTTTGTTGCTAATATTATGTCACTGTTTGTTTGTTTTGAATTTAGTAGACTTATATCTGCAGGGTAAAGGCCTAGAAATGAGATTGCTGGGAAAAGGGCCAAAAGCAAATGTGTTTCATAAGATTTTTCCATATTCCCCCTATACGGATTATAACACTATTTACTTGCAATATATGAAAGAAAATGTTTTTACCCCCTGTCTTGTCAGTCTTGCCTTGTTTTATCAAGTTGTTAAAATTTATCCACATGAAAGATGAAGTACATCTACCTCAAAATAGGTTCCATTTACATTTATCTTAGCATGAAGGAGACTTTGCAATGTTGTATGTATTTGAGGGCCAGTAATAGCTTTTATTTCCTTTGTCTATTTTTTAATAATTTTTCACCTTTAATACCTACACTATTTTGATGCTATTTTTTATATTGAGATAAAATTTATATACATTGAAATGCTGAGGTATTATTTATCAAGTTTGAGGAGATTTGGAGAATACATACCAATGTAACTTCCACTGCAATTAAGATAACAAACATTTCCATCATTCAAGAAAACACTCTCATGTCTTTTTCCAATCAATGTCAACATCTGCTCCCCATGACAAAATCTGTTTTGATTTTAAATAGCATATGTTACCTTTGCTTATATCTTTTTTTTTAAATTTCATTTGAATGGAATCATATTGAATAAATCTTTTGAGTGTGGCTTAGCATTATCCCCATGATATTCACCTATATTGCTGCATGGATTCCTTTGTGTTGTTGAGTGGTATTTAGTTAATTCATTCCTCTATTGGTTGTTTTCAAATTAGGGTTATTGTAAATTGAAGTACCGTGAATGTACCTATACAAATTTTTTTAAACATACACTTTTACTTCTCTTTGAGAAGTAAACATACACTTTTACTTCTCTTTGAGAAATTTCTCTTTGAGAAATACTTCTCTTTGAGAAAATTATTTTTAAAAAGTTTTGCTATTTTCCAAAATGGTTACATTATTTTACATTCCAAAAAGCATGCATAAGTATTCTGATTTTTCCACATACTTGCAAAAATGTTGTATTGTCAATTGTTTTTAATTTCAGCCATTTTAAAAACTATAACTTTTCATTGTCTCAATGACATTTTTTATGTGGAGAAATATTGCTTCTTAATGTTCAAAGTATCACTTTTATTTCTTTTTAATTAGTATTTTTATTTCAAAATTATTTTCCTGCCACAAGAATATAAAAATATTATTCTGTTTTCTTTATAAATTTCATAATTTTAGTTTTTTTGATTAAGCTTATGATCAATCTTAAATTCATGTTTAATATGATAAAAGTTGAGAATTCAAAATTATTTTTCTTCCTGGTCTATAGTTATTCAGAATAAATTTTTCAAAGAATTTTCTTTCCCAACTGAATTTCTTTGAAGACCTTGAAGAAAATAAAGTGACATATATGCTTGGAACAATTACCAGCCTATTTCTTCTTCTGTGGCTCTGTCTATTCTTATGCTAATGATGTATTTTCTTGATTACTGAAATCAAGAACTACAAATTCACCAGTTCTTCAGTTTTTAATATTATTTCGTTTATTTTAAGTTCTTACAATTACTCATGAATTTAACAATCACTCTGCCAGTTTCTGGGAGGAGAAACGTCAATAAGAATTTTGACAGAGACAATGTTTAATCTGTAAATCAATTTAGATAAAATTGGCCTCTGTGTCTTCTAATACATTACCTTATTCATTAAAATCTTCTTAAATGTATTTCTTGTAGTTTTCAATATAGAGATTTTGTATATGACTTGTTAAATCTATTCCTAAGAATCATGTATTTTACATATTGAATATTTACCATTTGGTTTTCTATCCTTAATTGTTTATTGTTCATATGGCAATGTAATTTGGCATATTGACTTTGTACCATTCAACCCTGCTCAATATATTTCCTAGTTTTAACATATGGGTACATTGCTTAGAATTTTCCTGAGCAAGAATCACTTAAATAGTCTATTTCTGAAATAAGATATTCTACTCTTTTGAGTTTCCTAGTTACATGATAATATTCTACCACTGTTGACACTTTGGTCTTTTCCATAAACTTATTTCTAGTTCTAGTTTTTCTTTTTATCTGATTGTACCGACCAGAATCTTTATTTCATTAATAGTCATTATTTATTGGAAATATATCAATTAATAGTAATATATCTTGAATAGTAATACATCTTTGTGTTATCCTTATGTTAATTGCAATGCTTCTAATATTTTAACTGTGATGTTCTTATGAATATCTCATATATGTCTTTTAAATTTTAAGCAAGCTTATTCCCAGTTACATGAGACACTTTAAAAAGAATATAGATAGCTTTATGTTAAATCTTTTTTGGAAATTTATTTAGTTATCACATTATAATACCTACTATTCTCGACTAGTAATAATGATCTTGGCTTCAGAATTACAATATAACTCATCAGAAGGAAGAAGCTACACACATCACCAAGTGTACTTATTTTTTAAAGAACACCTTTGCTGAGGTACAATACATGTTTTTAAAAAAAAAAACTGCATAGGGATTTTTTTATATTCAATTATAAACATAAGAATTTCAGAAATGGCAGCTGCATCCTAAGTACATGCAAAAGACTGAACAAACTGAATATTCAGCCACCCTTCTAAGATCTTTAAGAGAGGTGAAGATGGAAGGCAAATCACTGACTCCAAGATTGACAAGAAAGACAGGCAACTATAGAGAGTCCTGGCTTCCCTGAGAAAGTCCTTCCCAGAGAAAAGCACCCTGGGAACCAGTGCTGGAGTAGGAACACCTGATCTGTAATTGACAAGTACTGAGTTTCCATGTAGTGGACTCTTAGTCTAAGGGAATTCATACATAGGGGTGGGGGCTCTGAAAATTTTGTAAGATTAATCATCAGGTATAAAACCAACTTCTCACAGTAAATAACAGGGAAAAGTAACCTTGTGCTTCTGGCAAAGGGAGCGGTAATGGGACCATTTTTGAAATACTTTGTTTGGAATGACTTGATTATCTATGTAGAAAATCCCAAAAAAACAACAACAAAAATAGAGGATAATAATAAAATAATGAAAATAATAGCAAAGTTGCCTGAATGAAATGCTTAAGGTAATCTTATGAAATATATACACGTTTTGAGAAAATGTACAAAACGCTGATAAATAAAAGCAAAAGTAAATAAATGGAGTTTCCATGTTCATAGTATATGTAGATGTATTGTTCAAGTACTATGCTAAAATTCGATAATGTCAAAGATAAATTTTTCCCAACTTGATCTAGAGATATAACACAATTGCAATCAAAATTCTAGCTAGTTATTTTGTGGATATCAATAAGCTGAATCTAAAGTTTATAGAGTGAGACGTAAGATCCAGGGTAGCTAACACAATATTGAAGGAAAAATTCTGAGTGAGAGAACTGACACTATACTACTTTCAAACTTACTAAAAGTGTTATATCAAGACATAGTGTTATCTGTGAAAGAAACAGCAAACAGATCAATGGAACAAAATAGAAAACTCAGATAGTAGTGTCACATATATATAGCTAAATGATCTTTAACAAAGGAGCAAATGCACACAATGGAGTAAAGATAATATCTTTAAAATAACACTGGAACAATATATATACCAAAAAAAAAATGAATTGAGATGGGGATTTTACTCATTTCAAAAAATTCACTCAAAGTGTTTTGTAAACCTAAATATAAAGTGCAAAATAATAATACTTTAAGGCGATAATTGGAGAAAAGTCTATATGACTTGAGGTGTGTCAGTGACTTTTTAAATACAGTACCAAGGCACTATTGATAAATTAATAATTTATGAACATCTACTCTTTGAAAATAAAATCAACAGACTGGGAGAAATTATTTACAAAAGACACATCTTATAAATGATTTTTAAATGATTTTTAAATGGTTTTTAAAGATAAGCAACAGATTGGGAGAAATTATTTACAAAAGACACATTTTATAAATGATTTTTTAAAAAATTATACAAAGAACTCTTAAAAGTCAGCAAGAAGAAAACAACCAAATTAAAAAGTCTTAAAGGATCTTAAATGACAAATAACAAAAGAAAATATGCAGATGGCAAACAGAGTAAAAGATATTACACATCATACTTTGTTCAAGGAAAATTCAAATTAATGTGACAATGTGATCATTATATATCTATTAGATGTCAAAATATGGAACACTGAACAAACCAAATGATGAGAATGTGAACCAGCAGGAGCTTTCATTTGTTGCTGGAGAGTGCATAATAGTGCAACAACTTTGGAAGACTTTTTGACACAAGTCAATTTGAATAGATTATATCCTGTATGATTCCAACTACATGAAATTCTGGAAAGTGTTAAACTGTCAACACAACAAAATTAGCGGTGGTTGCCAGAAGTTAGAGATAGAAGAGGAATGAATAGGTGGAGCACAGAAATCTGTGGGCAGTGAAAATATACCATCTGATACTATAATGATGGATATATGCCATTATTCATGTGTCCAAAGTAATACAATGCACAGCCTCAAGAATGAACACTAGTGTACATTTTTGACATTGGGAGATTATGGTGTGTCTGTGTAAGTTCATTAATTGCAGCAAATTCACTATTTGTTTAGGAGAAGTTAACATGAGAAGGTCTGCATGTGTGGGACTAGAGGGTATATGGGTATTCTGTGCTTTTCTCTCAAATTGTGAATCTAAAAGAACATAGCAGAAAACCAGAAAAACTGCATACATTCAATGCATAAAATTGAACACACTCACGAAACTATCACCACAATCAAGGCTATAGACATATCCATCACCTATAAGATTTTTTTAAGTCTCTATTTTATTTTTACTTTTTGTTTTGTGGTAACAATACATAACATATGATCTCTCCTTGACAAATTTTAAGTAAATATTATGGTATTAACTACAGACAACATGATATACTGCAAACCACTAAAACTAATTCATCTTGTATAACTGAAACTTTATACCAATTGAATAACAATTCCTCATTTCCCCCTCGTAATCTCTTGAAACCACCAATCAATTTTCTGCAACTGAGCCTATTTTAGGCACCTCAGATAAATAGAATCATGTAGTATTTGGTCCTCTTTGGTTGATTTCACTGAGAGTAAAATTCTTTAAGTTCATCCATGTGGTCAAAAATAGAAGGATTTTCTTTATTTAAGAATGAATAATATTTTTGAGTGCCTATATGTATGTAATGTATGCCCCATTTTCTTTATTATTATCTGTTGATAAACACTTCAGTTATTTCCATAACATGGCTATCATGAATAGTTTTGAGAAGTGCAGGTCTCTTCTCACAATGCTGATTTCTATTCATTTGGGTACATACCAAAAACTGGAACAAAAAAAGAGAAAAGAAAAACTGACAAATGGAATGATGACATACTAAAAACTTCTACAAAGAAGTGAACAATCAATAGAATGAATAAAAAAACAATCTAATCAATCTAATAAGAGTTAATATCCAAAATAGATGCTACTCATAATTTTTAACAAAAAATACACTATAAAAATAGACAAAAGACTTGAATAGATGTTTCTCCAAAGAAAACATATGAATGACCAATAGATATATGAAAAGGTGTTCAACACCTAATTATTGATTATCATGTAAATGTAATCCAAAGCCACATTGGGATATCACTTTCCATCACTTAGGATGGAACAAAAACCATCAAACGTTCATGAGGATAAGGAAAAATTGGAAACTTTGTACACTACAGATAGGAATATAAAATGTTGTATATGATAGTGAAAATAGGATGGAGGTTCCTTAAAATCATAGAAGTGGGACCTTTGCTCTAGCAATCTTGCTTCTGGGTATATAACCAATTACACTTAATTTTTTTAATTTTTTTACATCATTGTTCATTTTTAAACAATATTTGCTTCCCTCCGGCAAGGTGTAGTCCACATAGAATTTCGTTCACCAATGCACCCACGAACCATCACCTCAGTCCCCTGTGCGCCTGCCTCCCTCCCTCCCTCTGATCCCTCTCCCGCCTCTTCCCCTGCAGGACATCTCTGATTTGCAATTATACTTATTTATAAAGACAGATACAAGAAATAGCAAAGTATGCCAATAGACATAATGATTTATTAAATTCTTCTTGTAAAATTAGCTGAAGTAATTTTTAGGAGAATATATCTTCCAGATCAAAGATAAATGATAATCTGGGTGAGGGCATTCCTGTATTACTCACATAGACCTCATTGTGAAGATTGTATACTGACTGCATGAGGTGCAATGAGATTTAAGGTGATAAAAATGAGTCAGAAAAGAATCACAGTCACATATCCTTAAGTGTGTTATGTGACTGCTAGTTAAATATAATTGATGAAGAGACAGAGGATGATGGATTTCATGAGCCATGCCCATATTCTCACTCCATACTACATGTACCCTACATAGGGACTGAGAGATAGAAGTTATGTTGGAAATCATGATGTCTTTGCTTGTTCTTACTAACAAATTGTTCTATTTCCTTTTTATGCACAAGTGAATATGCATATATTTGTAATATATGCATATTACAAATTTGCCTGGATTCCTGTTGCACATCTCTATATACACATACAAACACATATATACATACACACACACACACATACACAAGTCTAGTAAGATTGTCAAGTTTTTATCCACTCCAACAAATTTGAGGGATCTGTTAAACATCGGTGATTAACTGACTCACTAAAGCAATGACTGTCACAACTCATAGCCTGGATGATATTCTGTTCTCACCACAGAACATAGGAAGCTTCCCCAAAGTTTTACACATTTCAGTGTGAATAGGAAAAAATAACAAAAAGTATGATACACTGAAGTGAAGGCTAATTAAGCTGCTTGTAGGTGAATCTTACTGTATTGCTGGAGTTAGATATTCTACTGGAATACTGCTTGTCAAGTTTATTTAACTTTTAGTGATAGCACTTGGACTTTTATTATTACTATTACATTAATGTTATAACCCTGAAATAAAGATAATACGATAAATTACATTTTCATATGCGTTAGTTCCTCTTGATAGTATAGAGTCATTTCTCCATCATTCATTTCTGTTTTGAACATGTATGCTTATAGGTAAGATTGGCCATATAAAGTATTATTTATTTATTGACAACTTGTTTATCGGTTTTCTTTCTGTTTTAGAAACAAAGTTTGTATAAGGACTCTATAATGCTTGTAAACTATGTTGAATAATTTTCCATGTTTTAAATTTTTTCTTCCAGAATATTCTATAGGTGAAAATGATATCTTCCTGAATGCTTGCTAAAATTTTCTTTAAAACTGCCTTGGTACTCTCACTCTTTGTAGGTAGAAAATATACTATTTTTTTCTATCTACTACAGTTACTGCACTTTTAAGGTTTTATGCTTGTTCCTGAACCAGTTTTAGAAATATATATATATATATATATTTTACAAAAAATTGACTATCTATGGTGTCAAATTGATTGCTATGAAATCTATGCATTACATATATGTGTGCAATTTTTGGACAGTATTTGATTTTTCCCCACAACCATAGTCCCCATAGTTCTCCCACCACCAAAGCACATGTTATATGATCTATCACCACAGTCCCTTGTGCTCTTCCCTCCTCTGTTTTGACCCTTCTCCCTCCTGTTCCCCCTCCTCTGCTGTTGTATTAGGTCTATTGTCAGCTTGCAAGTTCTGTCTTGCATGTGATGCTTTGTTTGGTTCTCTGTATTCCTCATTCGATATTTATGGGGGTTTTTCCTACTTAAATAAGCCAATTTGTTTTAGTAACAATCTAGTACTGAAAATATCTGTGTGTAGATTATTGAAACAACTGTGAGAAATAATGGATATGTATGAGGATAATATAGAACTCATGTTGTCTGTATGGCAAATTCATATTAAATATTAAAAAAGAAGAGTATACCAGTATAGAAAATGCCAGGTCTTAGCCCAAAATTTGAAGAAGATAGTAACACTCCAAAAATAATTTGAAAATCACTATAAAAAACTCAGTTTGCCTTGTGACAAATGAGCATTAGTCAAGTCTTGCATTTGTCGAAGTTTTGTGAAAAAAGAATGAAATAAGAAGAATGAAAAACATTCTTTAACTTAAAAATATTTAAATTAAGAGAGTGTGTGGACTTTCAAGGAGTAGCCATTCATAGGTGAAAGCCAAGATTGATAAAAAAGATTAGAATTAAAAATCAAATTGATTCCATGGAATTTTAAAAAAAGTTTATTCTAGATTTACTACAACAGGTGATACATCAAATGGGTACAAGGGATTAAGAAGAGTTTACGAATACCTAACCAAGTGAACAGCATGATTCTGTATCTCTTATAATATCTCTTATAAATAAGTGATGTACTCACGAGTGTGTTTTGAGTTATTTTCCTTTTAATTGTAATGTGTTTTGTTTAGTCATGTGTGTTTTCTTAATGAGACTGTTCACTGATAACATGTGCTTTGAAGGCTATTAAATATAATTAGCATTAATCAATATTATAGCTTGTCCTGAAATTGATTTTATAGCAACTTGACTTGAATAAAGTCAAGGGAACTCACCTCTTTGAGCTTTCACTTTTCCTTTTTCCTCTCTCTCTGTCTGTCTCTCCCCTCTTCTTCCCCTCCCCCT
The DNA here is from genome assembly GCF_014898055.3 of Talpa occidentalis. Classification (NCBI taxonomy): domain Eukaryota; kingdom Metazoa; phylum Chordata; class Mammalia; order Eulipotyphla; family Talpidae; genus Talpa; species Talpa occidentalis. The sequence continues at coordinate 24,680,992 of NW_023601653.1, read as the reverse complement.
CCGTACCTCTCTTCCTTCCTTTCTTTTTTTTTTAAGTTTTCTTTTTTTTTTTTTATTATAGAGGCATGTTTTACTATTTATTTATTTGTTTGTTTGTTTTGTTTATACATGCACTGGGTAGAGCCAGAAGCGCGGGAGGGTGAGAGAATTCACCAGAGCCAGAGTGGGGAGCAGAGCAGACAGAAGGACCGAAGTACACTGCTGAGGGGAGCAGTGGGCGGCATGAGAGGTCTGCGCTGCTAAGGGGAGCAGTGGGTGGCAGGAGAGGTCTGCGCGCCATGTGGGACCCTCCTCTGGTGGCCGGGGAGCAGCCAGGGATCGAACTGGCGCTGCAGAGGCTGCTGGCAGCTTCGCAACCCAGCGCTCAACCGCTGCGCCACCGGGGAGGCCCTCCCTTCCTTACTTTCAATAGTAAGTACTTATAGGAAAAGACACTTCTCATACTTCTCATAAATAGCCTGGTCCATGTTGTTTGTTTTTTCCTTCCAAGATTAATGTGTGACAGTTGCCATGATGGTGAATTTTCATTAAGTAAATGTAAGTGAAGTAAATAAGATGTAGAATAATAAATTCCATAAACATAGAAAAATATGGTAATGGAATTTAATGAAAAAAATGTAATCCCCATGCATGTACCATCAAAAATGTCTTTATGGCAAGTTTGGTACTACACTCAGATATACTGAGATATCTTTTACCTTTTTTGTCTGTGTTTTTCAGGAGGGGGGCCTTTAGGTTACTAGTGCCTACTTTTCTGATATTCTCTGAAAGCCAGTCAGTGTCTGAGAATCTTTCCTCTCTGGAACCACCCTAAACCTATAACTGGCATATGATATTTGTAAAAAGACCTAACTATTTACCTTAGGTGAGTTTAACTCAGAGGCTAAATTTACACTCCACAGTACCCCTGTGGAATCAGGTTTATGGCATCCTCTGCATGACTTAGCTTGAGGTCTTATCCTTGCTTGACTTCCTCCTGTTTTCTTTTCTGTTTACTGTATTTCCTTATTGATTTATCCTAAGAGCATTTCCTCCAAAAAAAAAATAGAAAATTTATCCTCAACCCGAGTCTACTTTTGAGGAATCAAGCCTAAAAAACTGGTTTGTAATATTTCTAGACACTTGATGTGCAGTGTATAAAGCATTCTATAATTACTTAATTATAAGTGATTAATTATAACTAATGACTAAAGAATTATTTATCCAACTGAAATTATCCTTTAAGAATTTATCAACATTAATTTATACCAGGCACTATTTATGGAATCACCAAAATGACCACCATATTCCGAAGTAAGAAGCAAGACTATAGAAGATGATTTTCAAAAAATGACTTAGGAGTGTTCCAGATTTGTTCCAAATTTTGCCATATTTTATCACATTGTAAGTCTGAAAGTATCTGGAACTGGAGACAAGAATAGGATTTACCAACAAAGTAAGGTACTGGTCTAAGTTCCAATTATGCCCCCAGAGAGAGAGGGCAAACTGAAACCTTAAAAGAGCTCCCTGTGCAGACTTAATTCCCTTTGCAGACTCTGGCATTTGATTCTTTTTTTAAATTTATTTATTTATATATATTTTACATCATTGTTTATTTTTAAACAATGCTTGTTTTTTCTTTTTCCTCCGGTGTAGTCCCCATATAATTTCCTGCACCAATGCACCCGTGCACCATCACCACAGTCCCCTGTGCTCCTCCCTCCCGCCTTCTGATCCCTCTCTCTCCCCCACCCCTGCAGGATGTCTCTGGTTTATAATCGTTGGTCTGTTTTTGTTTTGGTTTGTTGTGTTTTGCATTGTTATTATTTTCCCCCTGGTGTCTTATTTGGTTCCCCTATATTCCTCCTATAAGTGAAACCATCTGATATTTTCCTTTTTCCATCTCACTTACTTCACTGAGCATAATTCCTTCTAGTTCCATCCACGTTGTTGCAAATGGCATTAATTTATCTTTATTGATTGCTGAATCATATTCTGTTGTGTATAAATACCATATCTTCTTGATCCAGTCATCTATTTTTGGGCATTTGGGTTATTTCCAAGTTTTACCTATTTTAAATAGATATGCAGGAGATGAGCAATGAGAGGATTAGCAGCTTTGACGTTCAAGTTACAGAAAAGTAGTTGCTTTGTGTGGCCCACCCTCCCAGAGTTGTTGGGATAAACCATCTGTTTTGACCAAGGACCAGATGTGTGTCATGTCACAAGAGAGTTAGCATGGTTTTGTCTTGGACATTATCCAAAAATTTTGCCTAAAGGTGTAAAAGACCTTAGCAGAGAGACATTTGAGATAGCACCACAAACTTTATAGTTGAATAAAGACAAAATGATTAAAAGGTATAGAGATATATTTGCCTATATCAAGACATCTATAGATAAGTAACTGCCAGTCTTTCAGTGATGGGCAACATCCATAAAATTTTCCAAAAAGGAAAATCCAATTACTTTCAAGTAATTAAATACTTTCAAGTCCATGAAGCCAATGTTTTATCAGTACAAGGATATATTGAGTTATAAATTTCCTCTTTATTCTGTGTTTTCCCTTTCTTTATACTCCAACCTTGAAAAGGATGGGAGGTTTTTTATGACTCTATAAAGCATTATTTCTATGAAACCAAATGTGATACTGGAATGTATTGCAACTTAGCAGTCCTGAGAGGAGGAACAAAAATGTTGTTTGAGAAAGGAAAAAAGTTACCAATTATCCTTTTAAGTGTCTAAACCAAGACTATGTTGTGATTTGAAGAAATTAGACATGTTTTCCCCCATTCCTTATTCCTCTTTGACCCTTTCTCCCTCCCATTCTTAAACTCGGAAGCCTTTTTTATTACTGTCTGCTAATTTTTAGAAGTATTGTGCTTTGTTAAATCTTCTGCTATGCAAATGTCCAATATTTGTCTGGAATATTCTGACTCACTTATTGTACACCATTCCCTTGAGCTCCTTTCTTCTCTCCTTGTGGCTGAATAATATTTCTTTGTATATTCCTAATATTCCTTTGTATATTTCCTAATCCAATCCTCTATAGGTGGGCATTTAGGTTGTTTCCATGTCCAAACTATTGTATAGGACACTGCAACACACATTGTAGAACATATAATCTTCTGAGTGAACAGTTTCATGTTCTTCAGTATATGACCAGGAGTGGGATTGCTGGGTCATGTGAAATTTATGTTTTTTGTTTTTTTTAATAAATTCAGATCTCTTTCCAAAATGTCTACACCAGTTTACATTGCGACCTAGTGTAATAAGGTTCCTAGACACTTTGTTATTACCTGTCACTATAAAATTCATGGGTGTTGGTAGGCAACTTCCAAGATAATTTACAATAATCTTGCTTATTGGTATTCATGCCCTTGTGTAATCTTCTCTCTGAGTGTAAATTAAATCTAGTGAATTATTTCTGGTGGATAGCCTATGTGAAAAATGATGGGACATCACTACTGAGATGCTTCCAAAGTCTGTGAGCTATGTCTTGCTGTCATTCTTTCTCTGACCATCCTTGATCATTCTAATGAATTCAGTCTACATGTTAATAGCTGTAGTATGAGCAGAGCCACATAAAAAGAAATCTATTGTCAATAGTGTTTAGGAAATTGAAACATTATATTCAATAGCCTGTTCAAAAATCATGCCAACAGTGGGTAGAAAGAGCTTGGAAATGGATCCAAATTCAGGCAAGACAACAGATGAAATGACAGCTCTAATCAGCATAATGATTGGTGCTTTGTTATAGAGCCTAAAGTTTCACCTAAGTCATGCTTGAAATTCTTGATTCACAGAAATGGTAAGCCAATAAATGCCATTATTTGTAGCCAATAATTTTGGGGTAACTTGTTACAAAGTATTAACAACTAAATATGGACCCTACTTGGATTTCACCTATAGGGAAGAAAGATAAAATCTCAATAACCAGAAGTAGGAAGAGTGGAAGAAAATATTTTGAAAATGTTCTATTTTGTTTATATCCAAAAGACTTATTTTAATAATGTAGCCGTTACAAAATCTGAATAAGATGTATTAACTGATTTTCAGCAACTTAGAGTCTCACAAGGGAGATATGTGCTGAAGCAGGATGTGCTGATAAATAAAAAAAAAAAATGTATACTGTGTAACTACAAGACTCTAATTTTAGAAATTATAAAATCTTAGAAGTCTTTAAATTCACTCAACATCTCTGCTCAGAACTCCCACTAAAAATAAATCACCTCCATTTAGCAATCATCTCAGTATTCTACAGTTGTCTCTCTTCCCATTGTTCTTCCACAGACATAAAATTCACACACAGAACCCCTCTAGGAAGCATTTATATATTGAAAATTACACTGATTGGAGTGATAGTGGACAAGCAGAAGAGATACTTATGTTCTAGCAACAGACTTTGATTTAAATATAACTTTAAAGAGCAACAATTATTTTTCCTTTAAATAAGAAATATTTGTAAGTTGCATAGTTGCATACCTTTAAAAATATGTTTCTCTGATTTTCTGTATAGCACATATGGTCTCCCTCTTCATCTTTTAAGCCTCTTAGATAATACTCATACTCTAAACTTCAATCATTCTATTCTACTTACTAATATATAGTCTTATAATATAATGAATATTTTAATTAAAATAAATTCTGTTTCTAACTGCTATTCTCCTGACATTGGAGTTTGACAGTGATCTGATTTAGATAGGTGTTATAGACCCCAAGTGTTCTACCTCAGAAACTGTCCTCACTTTAGGATAGAAGCATTTAACCCCTCGAGCAGCTTAGGATGTGATTGCTGAAACTCACAGCTGAAAGCCCTATACTAAAGAGTCATCTCGCTCAAATTTTGGACAATCTTGACTGCAGTATTATTTTTCCCCTTTGCCAAATCTTGCTTCCTTTACTAACCCAAACATTTTGGCCATACTTACTAAGTTTCTACACTCAAGCTTCATGTGCACAACTTGTATTTCGATTACAAACCTTAGGTCTCTATCTTAGTGTTTTATTACTGGGAAATCTCATCTACAAATACTGGCAAGATAGAATAGCAGACTTAAGGAGAATGTCTATGAGATGGATTTTATATATATTGGATTCTGTGTACTGTTAGACATCCAGTGTAAATCTTTCATTAGTAACAGAGAAAACAAACAGAAGAGAAAACCAACATGACCATATAGATGTTAAAATAATCAATGTAGTGGATATATTTTAAATCACAGGAGTTAACTGTTTTCTTTTTATTTAAAAACATGTCCTTTGGTTTCCAGTACAAACTGATTTTCATCAGAACTTTTTTTCTCTCAAGTACACTTCTTATCCTTCATCTGCTTATTACACAGTTGAGTTAATTCACATATTAAATAATTGATTCATTCAAATAATATCTACTGCATTTTTATAATGAAAAGTGGGTCTAAGATTTGCTGTTGTGAAAAATAGAGAAAATTTCTCAGCTAGTACTTAGGACAATGAAGACTTCAATGATGTGACAGAATAGTAATCAGGCAAAGATTATAATGTGTAAATTTATTTGATGTGTTTCGCATCATGAAGAATACCAGTATAGTCAGATATTAGTAAATGAAGCAGGGGAGTATTTAGGGATGACTAAAGAATTTGGCATGTATTATAATGTACATGGTTTTAGACTATGCTTTGTATTTGCTCTTTATTTTAATAATAGTAGAAAGAAATTAGGGATTTATGCAACAGAAAATTTCATTCATTTATTATTAAAGCTTATAAAGCACCCACTCTGGTACCTGGTCTTCTTTTAGCACTATAATTACAGTGGTAAACAAAATAGATTCTCTACTTGTCCCATACAACAGTCATTAACAAAAATTAATGATAGAAAAATAGATAATAGATAACAATAATAAAGTGAAAATAGACAATAAGTTCACAATAGGTAAATTGTTGTATAATAAAATATCAGATGCTAAAATTCATATCAAAAATTAGCATAGGAAGATATAGATTGACAAAATGTGTTAATTTAGCATAGTTGATCAAGGAAGAATTTTCAACACAGACCTGAGTGAAGTATAAGAACAACATATGAGAATAATTATATTTATTATCGTATTTATAAACTGGAAGATTTTATGAGCTCTTAATATTTCTTGAAGATAGACTTAAGAATCACAAAGAGATTGCTTTTAGAACACTGATATTAGATAATTCTGTTGTAGAAACTGTAGGAAAAAATAGAAGATGAAAATAGAGGAATGGCAGATCAGCAAGAGATTTCATTTGAAAGTAAGGGAGAAAATCCAATTGGAACATGTTGAAAAGTGCATAAAATTTTTGAAAATCACAATTTTGAGAATTTGGGGAATGAAAAAGTATATGATAGTTTTGATTGGCGAGATCAGTGATTTTATTATGTATTTATGATTTTATTATATGTTTTGTTTACTTGTTCTTAATGATGCAGATTTCGGTGGTGTGGCTAAGAAGAGAAATAATTTTAGGAGCAAAATTCCTTTTTTATTGAACTAATACTCATTTAGAAAAATGTGATTTAGAGGAATAGGTTCACACTTCCTCAAATACATGTCACTATGCTATACCTACCATAAAAGCACTGTAGCCCTTTACCATAGACCATTGGGCGCCCAGCTCCCAAAATTTTTAACTAAGCAGGAAGAAGTGATATTCAAGGCAGAAATGGAGGAATTGTCAGTGGACAGGAAAAGGGAAACTCCACAGTAACAGAAGAGATATTTCCAATTAAAAAATTATCAGATCAGGGCCTCCCCGGTGGTACAGCAGGTTGAACGCAGCACTGTGGGCTGTCTGCAGCCTCTGGGTTCAATTCCCGGCCAGCCAGGGAGATTCCCACATGGTGTGGCAAACCTCTCCTTTCACACCCGCTGCTCCCCTCACCAGTGTATTTCTTTCATCTGCCTGTTCTGCTCACCGCTCTGTCTCTGGTAAATCCTCTCACCCTCCTGTGCCTCTGGCCTGTACCCCAGCTTTTGTATAAAAATAAATAAATCTTAAAAAAAATTATCACTTCAAAATTAACAGGTACAAAAGGCAATATACAGATTCAACGCTATTCCAATAAAAATCTCAATGACATTCTTCAAGGTAATAGAACAAATACTGATGAAATTCATATGGAACCACAAAAAACCATGAATAGCCAAAACCTTACTGATGAAAACAAAGGGGAAAGGAGGTATCACACTTCCAAACTTCAAGCTATACTACAAAGCCATAATAATTAAAACAGTTTGGTATTGGAACAAAAACAGACACACAGACCAATGGAACCAAATAGAGAGCCCAGAAATAAAACCACACTTATATGGACAACTGATCTTTGACAAAGGAGCAAAGAATATACAATGGAACAAGGACAGCTTGTTCAATAAATGGTGCTGGGAAAACTGGACCACCACATGCAAAAAAATGAAACAAGAGCACTACCTTTCACCATGCATAAAAAATCAACTCAAAATGGATAAAAGAACTGGACATAATACCTGAAACCATAAAATATATAGAAGAAAATATAGGTAAAACACTACAAGACATACATCTCAGAAACATCTTTAAAGAGTCATCACCCAAAGCAGTGATAGTGAAGGCACAGATAAACACCTGGGATTACATCAAACTGAAAAGCTTCTGTACAGCCAAAGAGACATTAACCAAAACAGAGAAACACCCCACTGATTGGAAAAAAAATAGATCTACCACATGATTTAACAATTCTCCTATCTCCTAGGTCCAAACAATCTTTGTACTCCAGTCAACTGAGAAGGGACTGATCACAAAGATATACAAAGAACTCACATGGCTCAACAAAAACAAAATAACCAATCCAGTCAAGAAATGGGCAGAAGAATTTAAAAGACATTTCTCTAAAGAGGAAATGCAAATGGCAAATAGGCATATGAAAAAATGTTCAATATCCCTTATAATCAGGGAAATGCAAATTAAAACCACATTGAGATACCACTTTACACCAGTAAGAATGGCACATATCAAAAAACAAGCAACAACAAATGTTTGCAAGGATGTGATGAAAAAGGAACTCTCCTACATTGCTGGTGGGAGTGCAAACTGGTCAAACCACTATGGAAAGCTGTCTGGAGGTTCCTCAGTCTACTAAAAATGTAGCTACCATACAACTCAGCAATTCCACCACTAGGGATCTACCCAGAGGACACAAAAACATTGATTCAAAAGAACACCTGTACACCTTTGTTTATTGCAGCACTGTTTACCATAGGTAAAACCTGGAAACAACACAAATGCCCAAAAATAGATGACTGGATTAGGAAGATGTGGCGTATATACACAATGGAATATTATTCAGCTATCAAAAAAGATAAATGTATGCCATTTGCAGCAACGTGGATGGAGCTGGAAGGAATTATGCTCAGTGAAATAAGCCAGAAGGAAAAAGAAAAATATCAGATGGTTTCACTTATAATAGGAATATAGGGAAACCAAATAAGACATCAGTGTAAAAAAATAATAACAAATCACAACAAAGCAAAAACAGACAATTATAAATCAGAGACATCCTGCAGGGGAGGAGGAGGGAGAGGGATCAGAGGGAGGGAGGGAGGAGCTCAGGGGACTGAGGTGATGGTGCACGGGTGCATTGGTGAAGGAAACTCTATGGGGACTACACCTGAGGCGGGTGAGGGGGGAGCAAATATTGTTTAAAAATGAAAAATGATGTAAAAAAAACCTTAATATTAAAAAAATAAAAATAAACAAAATAAGTGTATAAGACACACACACACACAAAACAAGTGTATAAGACAAAAGAAATTCACAGGTACAGATTACAAAAGCTCATCAGATTTTCCCAATCTTCTCATTTGCTGAAAATATTTTAATATTTAGGGGAAATTTTTTCTTATCCAAAGGCCTGTAAAGTTTCAGTATTTTTTTTTTTTTATCTATTAGTTATCGTGTTAGCAAATGTTTAAAATAAGTTTCCTTAGGTTCTGGCAGGATGGTGGCAGAGTGAAAATGCCAGACTAGCCCCTTCCACATTTTTGAGCAAATTACATTGAAACAAAAACAATTCCTGAAAGGTAAATGAGTTACTATCACAACACAAAAGCAACGGCTCAGAGAAAAGCTGTAGGAAAACAATTAAACTTGCTCAGGAATTCCCTGGTGGCACAAGGGATTAAGCACTTCACTGTAAAGCAATCCACAGCCTCTGCAGCACGAGTTCGATCCCCGGCTGGCCAGGAAGAAACACACATGGCGAGGCAGACCTCTCCTGTCTCACCTGCTGCTCCCCTCAGCATTGTGTTTCAGTCAATCTGCCTGTTCTGTTCCCCACTCTGTCTCTAGTGGATCCTCTCACCCCCCACATCTCTGGCCTGTACCCCAGTTCTTGTATGCATAAATAATCTTAAAAAAAAAACTTGTTTAGAGCAATACTTGGAAGATTGCAGTACATATGCAAATGTATTTAGATTTTTGATAATTGCACAGTTCGGGAAAATATTGAAGACTAGTGCCATAATTTTTGCTGCTGCAAGGAAGATGCAATGTAATCAACATAGAAAATGTGTGTGTGTGTATGTTTGTGTGTGTGTTTCATTAGTAGTCTGTTAAGCTGTTAAATATTTTATTCAAGAAAGGATGTATTATTTTATCTGTTTGAATATATCATATGTTGAAATAACATTTATGTTACTATAATAAAAGTTATGTGGTGGTGAAACTAGCACATGTAAAATTTAATAATAGAAAATATACCAAATAAACACACTGCAAGATGGTTTCTAGGCAAAGTGTTGAAAGTTGAGCTTGTTGCTGCATACAAGTTTCAAAAAGAATTGATAAGTACGGAAAAGAATTGGACAAATTTCAAGCATAATTTAGAGGTAATGTACAGATCCCAGAACATTTGGATGGGAAAATACTCTCACTCGTGTTTTCTGTCTATCCAGTTAGTAAATGGCTTTCAAATTAAGATACAGCAAGGAAAGAGAAAAAAAATCAAAGACAAGGGGTGTCACTTTGCTGAAATTCCTGAAACAATTAAGGTGAAACTTTCATTTGAATTGAAGGACATATAAAAGTTTTTCAAAAGAAGTATATGCTTAAATTACTTGTAATTAAATCTAGAGGAAATTAATATCTCTAAAAGAATGATGGGTATAAATTTTGACTGATTCATTACTGGAATCAAATACATAGAAAATCCATGAAGCTTTTAAGAGAAATGTACTTATTCAATTGCAGCAACCCTTCACTATGGTAGTTTAAGATGAGAAGTATTTGGAATAAAAGGAGCCCTTGCACACTGTTGGTAATATCAACTTATGGAAAAGAGAATAGAGTTTTCTGAAAATATTAAAAAAATAAAACTACCATATGATTTAACAATTCTCCTAGGTCCAAAAACACCAGTTATAAGGGATATAAGCACTGCTATATTCATTGCAGCGGTATTTATAATTGTCAAGTTATGAAAACAATCCTAGTGTCCAATAAAAAAAGTGTTAAAAATTACCATATAGATTTATATCTATAGAGAGATAGATTGTGGCATAGATTTATATGTCTGTGTGTGTGTGTGTGTTTGTGTGTATATGGTACATATATATGGTATAATGGAGTACTACTCAGCAATAAAAAATATGAACTCTTGTCGTTTGGGAGAACATGGATGGAACTGGAGGGGATGTTGCAAAGTGAAATAAGTCATAAGTAGAATAACATATTGTTTTGCTTATATGTGAAATATAAAAATATAAAACAAAGATTAGTCAAAACTAAACCAATAACAAACTCTACAAATCTATATGCAGAATTAAAACTACAAGAGCAGGAGGGTGGGCGAGGGTGGAGAGCAAAGTGTAGAGGGAGCTCAAAGGACTATGGTGACTATGGGTACCTTTACAGGGGTGTGCTATGGTGACACACATTTGAGGAGGTGTGATCCTATACCTCTGCATCACAAACAGTGTTGCAAACCAGTGTCTCATCAAGTAATTAATTAAATAAATAAATTAAAATTAATTAAAACAATTAAAAATTAAACAATTTTAATTTTTGTATTTAAAAAATTCTTATTGATCCATAATGCCCCAAACCATTTGTATATTTTCTTCTAATTCATTTTTTATAATCTTGCTTTACAAATACACATATTGTTATGGGTTGAATTGTGTCTTCTAAAAGATATGTTGGAGTCTTAATGCCTATGTGATCTAATTTGGAAATAGAATTGTTACAGATGGAATTAGTTAATTTACAATGAGGTCACACTAGTACAGGGTAGATCTTTAATCCAGTATTACTGGTATCCTTATAAGAACAGGAAAATTTAGACACAGACATGAGATAGACTGGCAGAATGCCATGAAATGATTCAACAGTGAATCAAGGAATGCCAGGGATTGAAGGTCAACCAAAAACTTTGAATAGGAAAGGAATAATCCTACCCACAATTTCAGAAGGAGCATGATCTTGTTGGTACTGGGAAGGGGTTGCTACTACAATTAATTCCTAAAAATATGGAGTTGACTTTAGAATTGTATATTGATTAAACATGGAAAAATTTTGAGGTACATGATAGAAAAAGCATAAATGACTTTAAAGACAGTTATTAGAAATAAGGACATTAGGGGGGTGGTTCAGTTAAGGACTCAGAGAAAAGAGAAGATGGAGAAAATAAAAAAAGTTTCTGTTGTTTTACAGAATACATAAATCGCGAACACAGCATTGCCAGAAATGTCAGCTTCACAGTCTAGAATCCTAACATAGCCTAGTAATCAATCTTCACTTGATCTTAGCCAAAAGGCTGAGAAGTGGTGGAGAATTAGAATCTTAATGTAATTTAAACTAAATAAAATTCTCCATATTTCCTCAATGATCTAGTATTTGGGCAATGTCAACAGGTACCGGCACAAATTCAGACTCACTACCTGATATGACAAAGCCAAGCGATAAGAAATGCTGAGCATTTTTCAGCTCACATTATATGTCCCAGTTGTCAGCCTAGTGTTTGATTCTCCAGTACCATGGCACCAGCATATGAGACTATTATTCAGAAAAACACCCTACCATTATAGGATTCCAATTGTAACACTAATCTGTGTTTGAATATTGGCTTCATCACTCAAAGCAAAAACAAAAAATTTTGAGTGTAATAAAGTAATAATCCATGTAAAATTATCAGACTCAGTGAAGAATCTAAACCCCTGTGGCTAGTGTTAACAGGCACCAGGGTCAATGGTTGCTAAGAGGTTTTCCTAGCTAGACCAAGGTTAGAGGACCAGACCATATCACATGAGCTATGATATTTGAGTAAAAACATTAGGAAAAAAATTTTGGCCTTAAAGAGATAAGGACTTGATTTTACTATCACTTGAGGGTCAATGGTAAACCATTGGCAAAGATTGGTGCTTTCAGAAATATTATTTAAGGAAGCAAGGAACCAATATTTTAGTAATTTTATATACTAAAACTCATAAAACTCAAAACTTACAGAAAGACATGTTTGTCCTTAACCTCCCTCTCCCAAAAGGTTCTCATGTATTTAGCCAGAACATGATAAGTGGGGAACTCTCTTTGTTGAAATGACTTCCACAATAAACTTTACTTCCAGACCCATTTTTACTATTCATTCTTCTGGCCAGACTTTTGGCTTTTTGTATGAGAATTTTATCCACCTTGTATCTATGTTTATACAGCAGTTCAAGCTCCAGTTTTATATGAGACTTTACTCCTTTTCTTTCACTTTTTAAGCAATTTAAAACAAAGTAAGTAATACATTTTTCATAAATTATTTCAATTATTTATTGAGTCTTCATGAAAACTGTGAGTAGACCACATGAACTCAACTTATATGTCCTGAAAATGTGAATTATGAGTCTATTTTCCACCATTTCACAAAATGTTATGCTCTAACTTCTGTTTGTAATTAGTTACTTTGGAAAGAACTAAGCAGATGTGTTACAGTTTCTTTGAATTATCAGCATATATTTATGACAAACTGCATCTTCTGAAGAAATTGTGTCCTCGGGGGAATTATTTGTCTTTTGTTAACTGACTTTTATTTGAGATGTAGAGTTAGTTTTAGGTTTCAGGTGTACTTGCCTGAAATTAATATAGCTAACATTTCAGCATAAATTTAGAACATACAAGATCATCAGCCTTAGTTCTGATTCTTTGATTTCTAAAAGCAAATGTATTTCTAGGCACTAATAGCTGGAAACAATATCTTACAAGAATTTGCAGCAATTGGCATTTATGTAACAAAGTAAAAACGTTAAGAGTTCTAGCAGAAAGTTTTAAAATAATTATAAAGTCATCCCTAGAATGCAGTATAAGCTGGTTCTATTACAGATTTTGTTTTATATAGGGAAGAAAATGTTCAGGATAGAGACATATCCTGTAAAACAAACAAGTAATTCTCAACACATAGCTTTCAGAGATACAGTACTTCTCTTTTTTTTTGATAAAAATGTACTATTGGGAAAAAATAAGTAGTTTGATTACATTAATTACATTTTGGTTCATAACAATAAGTGGTTGTTTTTATTTTTTTAGAATGGGAATACATAGAATGACCAACTTTCTGTATTTCTGTAATATTTTAAGTTTATAATAAACTTCTTTTATTAAAATTAATATTACTCCTTTGATAAAAAGGGACATACATCTGAATCTTGCTGATATAAAATTAATTATAGCATTCTCCATGATTCAGATTATGGATGAAAAGGTTATTTTAAGGTCTGATTAATACATAGTGTGAAATCTAGAAATTTCTATCTCTAAAACTTGTTAATTAACTGACTTTAGAGTCAAAATTGATGTATTGTTATTATTGTTATTTGCTTTCATTTCTTTTCCACTTAATTATGTGCCATTTGAACACAAATTAATCTCTAGATTTATTAAAAGTATTTCTTAGATTATTCAGTTTTCCTTTATATACATTCTGTGATTACTGCAAAATCTTAATATTAAATTTTTTGTGTTGTAAGTGTCAGAGAATATTAGGGCGTTTCATTCCAAAGGATGAATAGCCAATGATATCAGAAACCATAAAAGTTAAAATTAGCAGAGTAAATTAAACACTGGAAGATTATGTAGTTAAGTTGTCAAAATGGGCCTTTCTGGATAAAAAGTATGGTATCTCCTTCCAAAAAAATAATGTTTAAAATCAGTTACATTTACTATGTAGGCATAGATAATTACTTTAAAATATTCTTGGGGCCTTCCCCGGTGGTGCAGCGGTTGAGCGCTGGGCTACGAAGCTGCCCACAGCCTGCTCAGTGCCGGTTCGATCCCTGACTGCCTGGCAAGGGTCCCACATGGCGGGCAGACCTCTCCTGCTGCCCACTGCTCCCCTCAGCAGTGTACTTCATCATTCTGCCTGCTCTGCTCTCCCCTCTGGCTCTGGTGAATTCTCTCACCCACCAGCGCTTCTGACTGTACACAGTGCTTGTATAAATAAATAAATAAATCTTTAAAAAAATAAAATAAAATATTCTTGACGACTTAATTATGGTAAAAGTAATATACACAAATTTCCTTTAGTAGTTTAAAACGAATGCTACGGTATTTGCAAATAAGCACATTATTTCTGAAAATCAAATGACACAAATTGTATATTTTGGTTCCTGATTTAATAGATGTATCAGATTTATAACCACATGTAGTCACAAAAATTTTTATTTCATTATAAAATTAGTGCAGGAAATATAAACAAAATTAGATTAAGACAGTCAGTCATAACCCATAGCTCTAACTCAATCAATGTTATGACTCTATCAGTTATAGACACAATAACTCATGAAAAAAATGAAAATGTTGATCTGTTAATGTACCCATTTAAAATCATTTTTCTACTTCATTATTTTAACTGCTTTAAAACCAATCAAATTCCCAATAATGCCTTTTCTTCATTTGGTTAAACTATACCCCAGAAATAATGACATGCCTTTTTCACTGTATGAATGACTTAGTTCCTAGCCATTAGCCAAGCAAAGCATCTTTGTTTTGCAAATGTTAGTGGAATTTCATACAATAAGGTTACATAATATTTGCTTCAATAAGGCTACTAACTTCGCTTACACTATGCTCAGAAAATAAATATGAGAAAATCTTTTACTAAAGAAATATAACATGCCCAGCCATTCACCTAAGAAGAGTAAAACCTGTTTTTGTGTGCTGTATAGTTTCTTCATAGAGTATTAAAATCAAACATAGATTAAAACTATGGGGAAAGCAGGTCGCTCTTTCACTTCTAAACTATAAACAGTAGAAATGGGTATACTTTTCTTCTGATTTTGTTTTAAAAATAAAACCTTGATTCTAATGTGAGACCATCAAAACTGTGAAAATGAGTAACGACTCTGATTTGGCTCCAGTCCGCAATCTGAACACTCAGACAACTCCCACTGAAACTAATTATTTAGTAGGCATTGGATATGCAGAGGTTTCAATTAAATTGTCCATACTGAAGTATATGGGAGTTCACTGATGTTGATGGGGATTATGTTCATAAAAAAGATATAAAAGAGAATGTTAAAATTTTTTTCAGGTTAGATCCGTTGACACAGAAACGTGTTTCTTAAAAGAAATATCTAATTGCCTTCACAATTGGGTTTGAATTTTATGCATACTAAATGTCAAGCTTTAAAAATTATTTTTCAAATACATATTTAAAATAGACATATGCTCTTATCCTAACTGTCCAAATTTGTAATATAAAATGCAGTTTTCTCTTAGTAATAAGTATTTTACTTCTTTTGATGTACTATTAAGATATTACTGTTTATTCTATGGACTGAAAATTAATTTTAAATATTGGGAAAGTTAGTTCCTTGTGCATACTTCATTGATCCCCATTCAGCCTTATAACCGTGGGCTTTGCATGTGGAAATCTTTATTATCAATAGGTAAAGAGCTCCTAAAACCTGTGCTGGGTTTATCCGCTTATAGGGAGGAATATCTTGTCTTGTTTCATGCTCAATGAGTGCTCCTTTGTGCTACTTAAGCATGCATATCAAAGAAATCTCAGGCGGGTGCCTGGTTTTCAGCATTTCAGACTCCACAGAGGAATGGTTGGCATCTTTCTGCTGGGTTTGAGAGAGGTGCACTTAGGTAACTGTCCCTTGTAGGCTGCCAGGCATACCCATCAGACATGAAGGACCTATATACATTGGTGGAATTAGTCATACTCTTTCTAAATGCTCAGAAAGCATTGTTCTGTCCACCGCTTACCTATTATGCTTTTCTTGGCAACCCCCATACTAAGCTGCCGTGGACTAAAGTGCTTAGACTTCTATTTCTGGTGGCTAGAATTGTGATGATTCTTGCTATTCACCATGTGATTGGCATTCTGTGGCACTGCTAACCTGTACATGTGTCCTGCTCAAAATAAACTTTGTGTCGAAAGTTATTTAAAAGTGAGGAGAAGGTAAGCACAGAATAACTACAGTCAGTCCATTTATACATAAGAATTGTGCTGACTGTTGATGCTACTCATATCAAAAAAAGATGTAGGGACCTCCCTGGTGGCACAAGGGACCTCCCTGGTGGCCAGCCAGGGAGCAACCCACATGGTGCAGCAGACCTCTCCTGACTCTCCCTGCTGCTCCCTTCAGCAGTGTACTTCGGTCAATCTGCCTGATCTGTTCCACACTCTCTGGTGAATGCTCTCACCCCCCCATATCTCTGGCCTGTACCCCAGCTCTTGTATGCATAAATAAATAAACCTTAAAAAAAGATTTAGAACTATCAGAACCAGCTCTGAAAATCTTAGTATATGAGTATAAGACATGACAGATGATATAGATAAACATGTAGATAAGATGATTGACTGACAGATAGATAGATGATATAGATAGAATTGTTGAGGATGGGACTTCTGTTGTGCAGTATCAAGTTTTAACTCAAAACTTTTATGGCATACCATGTCATTTTAAGAGAAATTTGAATATGCTTTCCTTGTACATACATCATGTCTATATCTGTAATTTAATGTATTTTGCTAACTTAATGTTCAGAACAATTCTGCAGAGCACAAGTAGATCCCTCTATTACATAGATTAGAAAACTAAACTGAAAGAATTAAAAAGTAGAGCCTGGATTTCAGCTCTTGTTTCAGACTCTGATTTTGATTTTTTTACATCATGCCACATTGGCTAATGATTCATCTTTAAAATTATTGTACATATGTAAATCCACTGATATTTAATGGGTATGTCATTCCCCATCTTATTGGGCCTCAAAAGATTCTAAATAGCTTAAATGCTCTCATTCTTTAAATCCAATTCCCAGCTAAAATGTTATAAAAATCTTAGTAAAGGGATGTAACTCATAAATTTACACAGAATTCATAAACTCTATTATACCCAAGTTTTGCTAAGATGTATGTGAGTAATTATGACCATATGTTTTCAATTTAATTTAACAAGATAAAGCAATGGGAAATGGTGCTTGACAAAATATTTTGCCTAGCCAAGACACTAAAAATAATTTGGAGATGTTTTGTCAAATCAAAATCCCCAAGTCCATTTAGCTGTGCATTTTTTCCACATTTTATTATTGTCACTTTCTTTTCCTAAGTAAGAATTAATAAGAGCAGGATATATGACAACCTCTGATATTCAACACCAATACCATTCCAGCACAGTGATGACTAATTCAAGAAATTATCTATAAAAATATCTCTTTAACAGATTCAAGAACTGACATTATTATTGTATATACAGCCATATAAAATTATGTGTAAATAATATTTTAATAAATGAGTATGACATAGAAATCAATTTTAAGTACAAACAGAATATCCTTTCAACTCTGAATTTAACTTTTCTACAAAGTTAACAAATGTTAATTTCAAAGTTTTTCTTTTTCTTTCTCCCTCTTCATGAGATACCAAATGTGTCCTATATTCTTGAGATTTAATAGTTATGTTATTATAGTTAATAAGCATAATCCTTTGTGCTAGAAACCCAAATAATGGGAAACAAGTGAGAGAAAATAAGATATAAATAAGCATAAGAACATAGGCATAGTCCTCTGTCCATGATCCAATAAAGTTTTTATTTTGTTCCAATACATTTTTCTCGTTTGATGGCATCCATCTTCAGGTATCCAAGTGGTTATTGTCTCTTTTCATCTTTTTTCCAGCTTTTGCATAAGTCTTTAGCAGAGCACTAAATTATGTTGCCTCAAAATTTTACTTGAAATTAAGGATACCATAAAATCTTACTTAATATTCTCTGTATCTCTACATAATAACAATTAGGGAAATATTTCTTAAATCAGTTTCACACTTTGTTATGTTGTAGCCCTGAATAAATTCATTCTGTTAGTCCTGGGTTCACTATATATCCCTTGGTGAAATTCTGACAAATTGATACTTAATTATTAGTAATTATAATTTTAGCATCTACTGTATTATTATTATGTTGTAACATATAAACTATAATTTTTCATAAGTCATTTAATTTTTGTGATCTTATTCTATAAGGTAGCAAACTACTAACACATTTTCAGAGGTAAAAACTGAGATTGAAGAGTCTGAATGGAATTTATAAAGATACATGTTATAAACAGCATGAGATTTCAAATTCCTGTCTTTTTGATGTTGGAATCCAGATTTTTCAGCATTCTACTAAGCTTCAATTTGAAGACACTACTACAGATTCTAAATTCTTTGATTTTATGAGAATTACTATCTTTGGTAAAACTTGTAGATGACACTGGTGCTGTTCCCTTACATAGAAATAGAATTACATATACTTGTCCCTTTGAAGTGATGTCATGAAAGGCCTATCTTCAACCAAAAATATTAGCAATGTGAGTGGCTCATATGTGCACACAATTGTCCATGTGGCCCAGCACTTGACAATGACCCAGTAGTGGAGTCCTGGTTCCTTGAGGATGCAATGTGGAGATTAATTTCAATAAATTGATATATAACAACAAACACTTGTAGACATGTTTTGCCTTTTGTGGCTAAGATTCCATTGGAATGCACAGCTATTGGCCAAGAAAATTCTGGGCATAGAGATCTAATTCTTTCTAAAAACAGCTTTATTGATGTATAATGGACATGTTAAAAACAGTACATGTTAATGTTTAACATTTGATGAATTTGTCCATATACAACACCTGTGAAACCATTCCTTGTGTCCTTTTGTTTTGTTTTTGTTCTTGTGTTTGTGTGTGTGTGTGTTAAGTGTTAAGAACACTTATCATGAGCTCTAACCTTTATACAAATTTTGAAGTGCATGACACCAACTGTTAATACAGAAACTATACTGCACAGCAAGTTTCTACTACCTATATGGTCCAGTACAACTAAAACCTTCTGTCCATTGAACAACAGAGGAAAGAACACACTATTATTTTGAGTGCATAGTAATTATTTTCTCTTCAGTTTATCGCTGATAATTAATATAAATAACTGATCAAAAAGTTAGAAATAGAAAGCTATATGGAATATAATAAGTAAAATTCTATGAAAACAGCTGTCTTCAGCTATAAAATGAATAAACCCTGAGGATTTAATTTAAAAATGGCTATATTGTAAAACTGAAATTTGCTAGGAGATTAGAACTTAAATTTTCTCAGCAAAAAATAAATAAAAGATAAATACGTAAGGTGATGGATGTTTTAATTAACTGGATAGGGGAAATCCCTTCCAAAAATTTACTGGAAAAAAAAAAACCCAGCTACTTAAAAATCATGTGATGGTAATGGAAAGTTTTGTGTTATCCTACAGAGAAATAAGCTTTGTTTATTTTCCTATCTAAATAAAACTTGTTTCATTTTTAAGTGTGTATGTATGTGTATGAGTGTGAATATGTATGATTTACATTGTAGCTTTGGGAATGTTCCTGTAAGTGCCTCCTGAATTATAACAGTATAATGAATTTGATGCAGCACAAATTCATTTGTTGATGAGAGATTTGGGACTCCATTTAATATTGTGCTCATATTCCTATGACAAAATATTACTTTGAAGATTATTTGTTTTCCAATTCCCTAGTGGTTCAAATGAAATACATTTAGACATTGCAAAAAAAATATGCAACAATGTTATTCAGTTTATACATAAAGATTGGAATCTGAGGTCAAGTTCACAATGAATTGAAGCTTAAATCAAAGTAAAATGATAAAAACACAAATTCCTAAATATTTGTAAACATCAAATTCTTTAATATTTCAAAGTTTAAGTACTATTATCTCTTTTCTGAATTAATAGTAGCTTCAAGTTTTAACAATATATATCAAAATAAAACAAATTATTATAGATATAAATAATACCAAAGCACTTTACTGAAACCTAGTTATTTATTAGTTATTGATAATGTAGCACAAATTCATGCCTGATTTTTACAGTTAATTTTCTGATTATGTCATTTTCCTGACTAAATAAATTATCTATAGTCATACTGTATGCAATAATATGTGTAGGTATAAATTACTCTGAAGTCTTATGAAAAAAATGTTACATATACATTTTTAACTTTAGAGATTTTTCAAACTATACTATACTCAACTATGGTTGCTTTTACTTTTAATGACTTTCAGTTCAGAGTCTCCTTTATAAGAAGTGCTATAAAGCATCCTCTAACCAATTAAGAACTCCAAAGAAGATATAATACTATTGAAAAAAATGTAATTAAGAAGTCTTGCTACACAGTTATTAAAAACAGAGATAGGATTTAGTCTTTCATTAAGAGCAAGTACATAAATAAAACAATGACAAACTATAATTCAGTTCATACACTCATGTGGCAAAGACTAGTTTGCCTTTCCTTTTTGATGGTTTTATGTATACACATATATTGAATATACACTACACTGTATATGCTGAATATACAAAATCAGTAACATATTAACAAAGGAAAAATAGTTAAGCAAGTGATAAATTACTTTTGCAAAAAGAAATGGAGCCATAGAGTTTAGAATGAGTTAGGAAATATACATTTATATATTAAGCTGAGATTGTGTAAAAGTTTATTTCTTTTGTTATAACAGGAATATACATAATTAAAATTAGAAGGCAACTATATTGTATATGTCATTAGGATTTATGCAATTGTTTTGGATTGTTTATTTATTGATTTCTAATGAGTGAGAAAAAATACTTTTTTTGCAAAAAATTAGAATTGCTTTATATTGCTAAGAATATTAGACAAGGGTATGTAAAAATTTTGCATGTCACTCAGAATATTGTTTCAACACCTTCATGTGTAAAATCAGATTGAGGTTAAATGAACACCAAAATTTCTTTCAGTTCAAAATTTATGAGGTATTAAACTTAAAAGTTACTTATTACACATCAAATTGTAGCAAATCTTATGTTCTGAAATGAGATCTTTGGTAAATAAAAATAGTATGTCATCCCAAGTAATTAACTATATTGGGAAATAATTTTGAATCTCTAAAAAAATAGTTACTCTTTATGCTCAATCTTTTCATATGCTTGCCAGAGTAACAGAAATCAGAGACTGTCAGCAGACACTAAAATTCTTTAGCATTTGACACTTCAATTATCTGCTGGCAACACACCAAAGATGATGTCAGCTTCTTGTACAGTATGGAACATTTAATACTCCCCCAGAGCATCTCACTTTCTGTGTTAGAGTGCTTTCAAATATTAAGTACCCTAATGGTTTTCTCCAAAGAGTGATGTGAAATCTTTAGAAATTATGCTTCCATCTCAACAATGAATGATGTTATGATATTGAAAACAAAGTGAAGGAAACATAAAATACATATCTCAAGATAGCTGAGAAAACAAAATGAACAGGTCAGTCATAAAATTTTTAGAAATAATTATAATAAATGGTAAATGAAAATTAAACTCAATTGTAATAACATTTTAACATAAAATATCCTTAAATAGAATTGTCTTATAAAAGCAAATTAATAATGATTATTTGAATGTGGGTATCTACTATGTACTCTCATAGCATATGAGAATTATAGTCTCAATCTTGTAAAATTTTGTTTTAAAGTACTATTAAATGGACAGGGTTTTTATTTTAAGTACTATGTTATCACTTTCTAAATGTTCAAATGCCTTCTTTTCTCTTTACAGAGTGACTTTATTTTAGACTTTTAAAATTAATTTTGATGTCTCATACAAATTTGAGGTTGCTATGTTGGTAGGACAGTGAAAATTACTGATGCATTCAGTAAAAGTGGATTTTTTTTTGGGTTCTTATTGAGAATAGTGTTGCTCTGGTGAACCACCCTTTAGTAATTCTGAACCCTTTATTACTTATTATTTGGGGATTCTAACATATTGAATATTGGAAATCAATATAAATTATTTTAAAAATGTGTGTATTAATTTTTATAATTTCCTGAACTTTTGGTGGTTTTCAGAACATTCTAATGATACTTAATGATAGCTACCTCCTTATATGGCCAGACCCTGTATTTCTTTTACTAGTTAAGTTCATGTTTATCGCATATTGTAGATCTACATTTTTTAATAATGAAAGAATTCATAATTAGAATTAGCCAGCTACACTCAGTTTAGATGACACCAATTTTGTTGGCAACATCCAAAAAATCATAATTTAATCAGTTGAACATATGCCTTCTTGCCATCAGGTCTAATCAGCTATTAACCTTAACCATGTCAGTGTCATGGAGCTTATTCACAACCTCTTTATCTGTTGTTTGTTGGCCTTGACATTCACAACAAACACAAGGGTGCTGTTTCCATTTTTTTTTTCATGGTCGATTTGGTGATCATAGAAACTTGATGATGACATATTGGTCGACCTTGTTTCTCCTGGGGATGTGATGCTTTTCTGAAAATATTATGGTTGCCTTTGAAACCACATTGTCTCGGACCTTCAGAAGGTGAGTGACATGTGGTTCTCTTTTTTACTGGCCTTGGACACATTTCAGCACTTCTTTTTGACCTTCAAAGCTTTTGTTTTCACTTAAGCTTTAGGGGGGCAGAGATTTCCTTCTTTGCTCTGTGCCATCTTTGTGAGAAGTTTCTATTTTTCAAGGGAAATTATAAAGATTATTTCTTTTTTTAAAGATTATTTCTTATAAAATAAGAGTACTTTTAAAAACATATGTGTGGGCCTCCCTGGTGGCGCAGCGGTTGAGCACTGGGCTGCAAAGCTGCCTGTAGCGTCTGCAGTGCTGGTTCGATCCCTGGCCACTGGCGAGGATCCCACATGGCGCACAGACCTCTCCTGCCGTGCCCGCTGGTCCCTCAGCAGTGTATTTCGTCGGTCTATCTGTTCTGTTTCCCGCTTTGGCTCTGGTGAATCCTCTCACCCTCCCGCGCTTCTGACTGTACCCAGTGCTTGTATAAATAATAAATAAATAAATAAATCTTTAAAAATAAATAAATAAAGACATATGTGATTTATTTACATAACCCTGAAGATTATTTTCAGTAAGTAGAAAATTAATTTGACCAGAATCAATTAACTTGACCATCATCAAAACAATAATACAATAGTAAACATAAACTTGATGGTAGGTGATATTAAACAGGTATTTAGAAATAATACATTCTAAGTGAGATGAACCACTAGTGATATTTTTAATTAATAATACCAATGATAATGGTGATATATTGATGATGAAAATAGTGGGAGTTTTTGCACTTACTATAAGCCCGGCTCTTTGAAATACGCTTTCTATCATTTATTTTTTTTTAATAGAGGCATGTTTTTATTTATTTGTTTGTTTGTTTGTTTTGTTTATACATGCACTGGGTACAGTCAGAAGCGCGGGAGGGCGAGAGAATTCACCAGAGCCAGAGCGGGGAGCAGAGCAGGCAGAAGGACCGAAGTACACTGCTGAGGGGAGCAGCGGCCGGCAGGAGAGGTCTGCGCGCCATGTGGGACCCTCCTCCGGTGGCCGGGGAGCAGCCGGGGATCGAACCGGCGTCCCAGAGGCCGCGGGCAGCTTCGCAACCCAGCGCTCAACCGCTGCGCCACCTGGGAGCCCTATCATTTATTTTAATAGATGAGAAAACAGACTATGAAAGCTTAATTAAATTTGTTGAGACTCATATCAGACAGATAAATATTGTATTCATTCACATACCTATTGGACTCTAGAATCCATTGCTTAAAATCTGAAGCAAGATGTGAAACATTAAATGTAGAAAAAGCAAATTAGGAGCCTCTCTGGTGGTGCAAGGGGTTAAGACGAAATCTATGAAGCTCACTGCAGCCACTACAGCACAAGTTCGATCCCCCGCCAGGGAGCTGTGACCCACGTGGTGCAGCAGACCTCTCCTGACTCGCCCTCTCCTCCCCTCAGCAGTGTATTTTGGTTGATCTGCCTGTTCTGTTCCATGCTCTATCTCTGGTGAGTCCTCTTACCCCCCAAAACTCTGGCCTGTACCCCAGTTCTTGTATGTATAAATAAATAGATCTTAAAAAAAAAGAAAAGGCAAATTAGAAGCAATAGCTAGAAAAGGAAAACAATAGAGTTTATATTTTTAAATTACAGCAAGTTCTACTGAGAATATCTTTTCAACTTTAAATGAATTCAAAATAGCGGATTGAAAAAATAAACACTAGTTCTAGAATCTATTGCCTTTATAAATATTCAAAAACAAGTGTGTCTCATAAACTTGTAACACTACACTAATAAATGAATTGAAAATAGCTACTGTTATTCAAATATGACAGGTTAACAGTACAACTATCTAGTCTAAAAGGGAAACACTCCAGGGCTTCAAATCATATATAATAAAGATAATAATTATTCCATTCATAAAGGGAAATTATTAAAACTATAAACAGAATAATAGCAATATCATTTTGAAGTTATTATGTTTATGAATCACTTTATTCCTTCATTGAAAAGTATAGCTTTATAGATTATACACATATAGGGATATGTTGTGTATGTGTATATGTGTATATATACATGTGCATTTGTATGTATGTGTGTGTATATACATATACTATATATATATATATATAATATATATTATATATGTATACACACACACACACAAAGAGAGTAATATTGTTCAATGAGAGTATTCTCCACTAGTGCTTTCCAATAATGATGGCTTCACTGTCAACATTAGATCAAGAAGAGCTGAATAGATAATACACTTTGGAATCAGTCCTAAGGGATCCACACTGTATTCTTTAATTACTAACTATGAGACCCTACCAGTAAACCTGACACTGAAACTTAAAAAATATCAGCATCTCTACTCTCATTTAATTAAGATTTCAATGATATGAAAAATTTTGGATTCTACTGGAAAAGAGGTAACTTAATATAGCATATAGTACAAAATAAAACCTTGCATTGAAAGCCAATGAGTTTGGCCTCCTTGTTACTTTGGAAAGAAGAGAGAAACTTGAACTCCATAATAGATGTATACAATTCACTTTGAAATAAAAATGTAATATGCTACTTTACTTGCTCTCATCTCATTAATATAAATATGCATAACTAAAATAATAGATATTGAAGGATATGTTCCTTTCTAAAATTTTTTAGTTCTCACTTAACTAATTGCCTATGCTGACAAAATTGATTTCACATGTGCAGGAGCTGGCAATTAAATTTTTCAATTTAAGGAGGTCATAACCATAAGCAAATGAATTATGTCACAAATTGAATTACTCAATATAGGAAAGCAATACAGCAATATAATATAGTTTACAGTGGTCACTTCAGGTAGCTTTTAAAAAATCTCTAGAAGGCTCAATAGCAGACAAATGCAAGTAATTGTTAGAATTAGCAAACTTGAATGCACGGAGGTGAACACATGAATAGAAGAAGAAAGAGAAAGGAATTTTTAAAAATGAAACCAGTGTAAGCAAATTTTGATACAATTTAAAGAGAAACATGGTGATTCCAGAAGGAAAAGAAAAGGAGGAAGACATGGAAAAATTACTTAAGAAATAATAGCCAAGATCTACCTAATCTGGGTAAAGAGCCAGTTTCAGCTAGATTCAAGAGGCTCCAAAGAATCCAAAGAAAATAATTCCAAATATGCCCCAGACTGTAATCAAACTGACGAAAACTAATGACAGGAAACAATACTAAAATTGTCATGAAAAAGAGCAAGCTATTAGACTGTGAACCTCTTAATAGAAGCCTTGCAGACAGCAAGAGAATAGAAGGGATTATTCAAAGTTCTCAAAGAAGATTTACAACTTAGAATATTTTAACCTCAGAGACTATCATTCAAGACGGAAGGAGAGATAAAGAGTGTGACAGAAAAATTAAAATTAGCAGAATACATCAAGACAAAGCTGGATATAAAGAACTACTAAAGGAATTATTATAAAGCAATGACAAATTCATCTAGAAGTAACATCCACCTTTGTTATCTAATATGGGGAGGAATAGAGTAAAAATGTGGCCCATCAGAATGTATTTGAGATCAAACCATTCAACAGCACACAACTACAGTCTGTCACACCAAAGCTCAGTATAACCTTCAATCAAAAATCAGTAGAAGTAATAAAAGACACTAAAAAATACAAAATATAAAGAATATGAAGAAAATAAAATATAAAAAAGAAGCTAACAAATACTAAAAAAGTAACAAAATGACAGTAAACACTTATGTCTCAGTAATCACCTAAAATGGAAATCATTTCAATCCATCAATTTAAGAGCCTAGAGAGGCTGAAGAGAATTTCAAAGACAAAGAAAATAATGGATGTTTTCATAGATATGGGTAAAACAAGGAGTCATAATTAATTGAAAAGCAAAATAATTATAGATGAGCAAATATCCGTAAACAAAAGGAAATTCATGCATTTAAAAGTGGATAGGGAGGGGGAAGGTATTGAAGGGGTATGAGGAAAGAATGCTGGCGAGAAGTAAATGGAGGACTTCATTCAAAAATCAAAAACCTAGAAAATATAAATTTGACCTAGACCTCTATTCTTTTTTTTTTACTTATTTATTTTAACTTTTTATTTTTATTTTTTTATTTTAACATTTATCATTTTTAAAAATTTTTTTAGACAATATTTCCTTCCCCCCACCCCCTCAGATTGACTCCTCATAGAATTTCTTCCTGAAGGCACCAGTGCAATCACCACAGTCCCCTGTGCTCCTCCCTCCCTCAATTTTTATTTTGTAGATTTCAATCCATTTCCTCAATTTCTGCCAATTACTTTGATATCTGCCTGTGACCTTCCAATTCTATTCTCTCTTCCTACTTCTATCTGTATTTTCAGTTGTTTTTTCTAGATTCTTACTGGGATTGCAAAATCTTGTTCTTTCATTGGCTTCCACAAAAACACCCTCAATCATTTATAGACTTAACTGAAGAGCTGGTAACTCAGAGGGAGTCTCCCACCATACGACCTTACACAAGTGTTTTATCATGGTGTCCCTACAGAAATTATTTAACTTGGGAGTGTCAGATCCTACAACATACAGTTTGTCAAGGAATTCTTTCTCATAAATACAGTGCTATTCTTCAAAACACACACTGGCTATAATATTTTTTATTTTGTTGTGGAAAGACTTGACAGAGCCTGATGTGGTTGTAATATTTTTCTCTGAGTTTGAATCCAATATGTACTGATGTAGAGCCTGCTTGTACAGAAGATGCCACTGGTGCTTTTAGGCTGGACCATGCCTCTATGGGCATTTGTGTTCATTTTTTACATGATGTTTGTATAAAGAAATAAAAGCTGTCAATCATTAAGATGGAAGGCGTTCAATATTATGCCTGCCTGAGGATAAAATTGAGTTTCTCTGTCTGGGTTCCTGATTCTTTTTATTCCACAAAGCAAATTGCTTTTTTGCAGGCATCAGTTAATGGGAGGGAGAAACATACAAACAAACAAAAAACTCTGCTAGGACAGGTAGTACTAAAAACTGATTAGGGGCAATAATTTGTATTCTCTACTGAATATCATACATTGGAGAATAGATTTACAAAGCATAAAACTTGTTTACACAATTTTGTGAAATTTCCTATATTTTACGACCTTTTTTTCTTCATTTCCATTCCTTTTCATCCTTTTTGTGTCTAACGCGTAACATTTCTCCCATTTATTGACACCGCAGTATTTCATTTGGGAAGAAATAGACAATTTTAGCAAAGACACTATATTGTGATGAAAACAAGATAAAATTATAGCATCAAAGATAAAATATCAATGTATATTCTTGCATGAGAGATTTGAGACACTATTTCAAGTAGGCTGATTTTTGGTGCAGCATTTTTTTGTATACTTGATTGCTGTAAGTTGGAAGCAACTGTATTTTTTTATGGAATTACTATATATTTCTACTATAATGTTCATTCATAGAATATAAATTTATAATTCAGCAGATACAATTTGAAATAAAATTTTAATTAAGCATAAAGATTGAGTACATATTATATAACTTGATATTTTATCATTATTCATGTTCATTTAAGTTCATCGATGCAAATACAAAAATTAAGTTGAAAGGGAGACAGTTGGTCTTTTTAAAAAAAAATAATGTATTTTAATACCATTTAGAGACATAAAACAAGTTGTCATTGAGGTGAAGGGGAAGCAAAGTCTAGTAATGAATACCACAAAAAATGTTAACAAAATAATTCATGGTCACCACTATTCTTGATGAGTCTGATTTCAAGAGAACATGTAAAAAACAAAATAGCAAGTTGTGATTTTAAGTTTTGTACCCTTGATTTTATTTGCAATATTATTATTTTTTAAAAAACTATTTATTGTGTTGGGCTCCCTGGTGGCTCAAGGGGTTAAGTCTCACTACTGTGAAGCTGCCCACAGCTACTGCAGCAAGAGTGATTCGGGCACATGAACTGACCACATGCAACAGCAGACGTTTCCTGTCTTGCCCACTTTTTCCTCAGCAGTGCATTTCAGTAGATCAGCCTGTTCTGCTCCCACTCTATCTCTGGTGGATCCTCTCATGTCCTCCACACACACATCTGGCCTACACCTAGCTCTTGTATGCATCTTTTTTAAAAGATTTATTTATTTAGGCATACAAGAACTGGGGTATAGGCCAGAGGTGCAGGGGTTGAGAGGATTCACCAGAGACAGAGTGGGTTGCAGAACAGGCAGACCTAATGAATACACTGCTGAGGAGAGACAGAAGAGGTCTGCTGTGCCATGTGGGTAGCTCTCTGGGCAGGGATCAAACTCATGCTGCAGAGGCTGTGGATAGCTTCACAGTGCTGTGCTTAACTCCTTGTACCCAGGAGGCCCTAAAATAAAGCTTTAAAAATCATTTGTTGATGAGTACCATTGTTTTATATCTTTGCTAGTGTTGACAGTATAGGGATTTCTCCCCTCAGGGGTAGTCTAAGCACTTCCACCATGAAAGCATCCATAGACTCATAGTCCATTGTATGATCCACCTCCTTCCCTCTGGTAGCCTCAATTTCTGCTGAGTAGTGTAAACAGTAGACAGGTAAGCCTTGCTTTCTTATTCAATCTGAGACACTCCATGTTTTAATAGGGATTTACATTTAATGGACTTAAAGTGTTTTAGACTACCAGCTTCCATTTTCCATTAGTCCTACTAATTCTTTTTTTGTGCTCTTTCTTCCTTTCTTCTTTCACATTTCTATGTCATATCTTAATATACATGTTATTGCCTCCATTGGTAAGTCTTCATGTTTTTTATAGTTTCTCTATATGTACAATATACTTTCTCATATCTGAATTAATTATGTGCCATTTAGCATTTAATGTAAGAACCATAAGACAGTATAATTTTATTTAGCCATCCCATAATTTCTGGTATTTTGTGAAATAGTTTATTCTACATACATTTTCACCTCCTAATAAAACATGGTTTTGTTAAATGGCCCTTTTTATTTTAAAAAACTAAAGAAGTGAAGATAAGCTTTTGTGTTGACCCATGTATTTATCAGTTCCAGTGTTCTTCATTTAACCAAACAGACCCAAATTTTCATAAGGATTTTTCCTTCTTCTTACAAATATCCTTTATCATTTTATGAAGAGTTGGTTGTTAGTAGTAAAATTCTCTTAGCTTTATTTTACATAAAAATGATTTATTTCATCTTATTTTGAAAGATATCTTCAATGATCATAAAATTCATGCTCACCATTTCCCACTGTTTATATATTGTCCCTTGATAAATGTTCTACATATCTAATAAGACGTCAGCTGTCATTCATGTTTTTCTTTACATAAAATATAACTTTTGAGACATCTGTAGATTTTCCTTGACTTTGAGTTTTTCTTAGATTTTACTGTTTTCTTTGTTGTTAATGATTTCATTCAATTTCAGAAAAAATCAGTTGCTAGTTGATGATTTTTTTTCATTCTATTTCTCCTTTTCTTCAGGATTCTAGATATACAAATGGCAAGACATATTTTGGTTTCCCATACAAGTCTTTCAGGGACTTATAAATTTAAATCTTTTTGTCTATTTGGAGCTTCAGCTTGGAAAATTTCATATTTGATTTTATGTTTATTGCCATTTCTGCAATGTTTGATTTACTGTATATGTACTGTATGTATTCAATGCATTTTCAGTTTCAGAACTTGAATTTTTAAATTTCCATTTTTTTCTTCATTAGAATTTGAATATCTACTAGTTCTCTAAGTCTTCAGTTACTATGTGTATCTCTCCTGTAAATTATTAACATGTATCTTTCCTGTAAATTA